>NW_004443971.1:9752219-9864269 GCF_000243295.1 Trichechus manatus latirostris
GAAACCAAGTAATAATAGACTGGTTCAAACCTAGGAAGATAAGAGTAAATTTCAAGGTAACCACAAAAAAAGTAAACAAACTACTCATCAAAATAAAGAAGAAAAACATAAAATCTCAGTAAAAACAAAAGAAATGAAAAAAAATCACAAAAGAAATTCAGCATGGGAAAGTAAGAGGAACAAAGAAAACATCAGCACCACCAAAAAAAGCACTACAAAATGACAGCAATAAACTTAACGTCTATCAATAATTACACTGAATGTAAATGGCCTAAGTGCACCCATAAAGAGACAGAGAGTGACGGAATGGGTTAAAAAACAGATCCATCAATATGCTGTTTACAAGAGAGACACCTTAGAAACAAAGATGTAAATTTATTAAAAATCAAAGGATGCAAAAAAAATAAAGCAAACGGCCACCAGAGAAGAGCAGAAGTGGCAATACTAATCTCAGATAAAATGGACTTTAAAACAAAACCCACCGTAAAAAGACAAAGAAGGGCACTATATCATGATTAAAGGGACGATCCAGCATGAAGACATAACCATAATAAACATCTACGCACCCAATGACAGGGCTCCAAAGTACATAAAACAAACCCTTAACAGCACTGAAAAGAGAAATAGACAGTTCCACAATAATAGTAGGAGACGTCAACACACCACTCTCAGTGAAGGACAGAACATCTAAAAAGAAACTCAACAAAGATACAGAAGGGCACAATCAGCCAACTTGACCTTATGGACATATGTGGAACACTCCACCCAACAGCTGCAAAGTACACATTCTTTTCCAACGCTCATGGAACGTTCTCCAGAATAGACCACAAAATCCAAAACATTGAGATAATACAAAGAATCTTCTCTGCCTACAACGCCATCAAGGTAGAAATTAACAACAGGAAGAGCAAGGAAAAAAAATCAATTACATGGAAACTGAATAACACTCTGCTTATAAACCACTGTGTAACAGAAGAAATCAGAGATGGAATCAAAAAATTCCTAGACTCAAACGACAATGAAAACACATCATACCAAAACATTTGAGACACAGCAAAGGCAGTCCTCAGAGGACAATTTATAGGCGTAGATGCACACATCAAAAAAGAGGAAAGGAAAATAAAAAGAAGAAGAAAGGGACAAAATCAAAACATTACACAACTCGAACAAATACCAAAGAGAACAACAAAAAAAGCCCACAGCCACCAGAAGAAAGGAAATAATAAAGATCAGAGCAGAAATAAGTGAAATAGAGAATAGAAAAACAATAGGAAGAATCAACAAAACCAAAAGTTGGTTCTTTGAAAGAATTAACAAAATTGACAAACCACTGGCCAGACTGATGAAAGAAAAACAGGAAAGGATGCAAATAATCCAAATAAGAAATGAAATGGGGGACCTTACAACAGACCCAACTGAACTAAAAAGAATCATAACAGAGTATTATGAAAAACTATACTCCTACAAATTTGAAAACCTAGAGGAAATAGGTAAATTTCTAGAAACTCACTGCCTGCCTACCCAAACTACCACAAAGTGATGTTGAAAATCTGAACAGACCCATAATGAGAGAAGAGATTGAAAAGATAATAAAAAAAACTTCCAACAAAAAAAAGCCCTGGCCCAGATGGCTTCACTGGAGAATTCTACAAAACGTTCAGAGAAGAGTTTACACCAGTACCATTCAAACTATTTCAGAACGTAGAAAAGGAAGTGACACTTCCTAATTCATTCTATGAAGCCAGCATAACCCTGATACCAAAACCAGGCAAAGACACCACAAAAACAGGAAATTACAGACCATTATCTCTCATGAATATAGATGGAAAAATTCTCCACAAAATTCTAGCCAGTAGAATTCAGCATCATAGAAAAAAAAATACACCCCAAACAAGTGGAATTCATACCAGGTATGCAAGGATGGTTCAACATTAGAAAATCAATCAGTGTAATCCACCACATAAACAAAAGGAAAGAAAAGAATCACATGATCATCTCAACTGATGCAGAAAAGGCATTCAACAGAGTCCAACACCCATTCCTGATAAAAACTCTTAATAAAATAGGTATAGAAGGGAAATTTCTCAACATAATAAAGGGCATCTATGCAAAACCAACAGCCAACAGCATTCTTAATGGAGACAGGCTGAAAACATTCCCCTTGAGAACAGGAACAAGACAAGGATGCCCTTTCTCTCCACTCCTATTTAACATTGTGCTGGAAGTCCTAGCTACAGCAGTAAGGCAAGGAAGAGAAATAAAGGGTATCCAAACTGGTAATAAAGAATTTAATAAACTCTCCCTATTTGCAGATGATATGATACTATACATAGAAAATCTAAAAGACTCCACAAGAAAACTACTGAAACTAATAGATTCAGCAGAGTAGCAGGATACAAGATAAACATACAAAAATCAGTTGGATTCCTATACACCAATAAAGAGAATGCTGAAACAGAAATCAGGAAAACAATACCATTTATAATAGCCCCTAAAAAATAAAATACTTATGAATAAATCTAACCAGGGATGTAAAAGAGCTATACAAAGAAAGCTACAAAACACTACTGCAAGAAACCAAAAGAGATCTACATAAATGGAAAAACCTACCATGCTCATGGATAGGTAGACTCAAGATAGTGAAAATGACAATTCTACCCAAAGCAATTTACAAATACAACGCAATCTTGATCCAAATACCAACAACATTCTTTAAAGAGATGGAAAAACTAATCATTAACTTTATATGGAAAGAGCAGAAGCCCCAGATAAGTAAAGCACTATTGAAGAAGAAGAATAAAGTAGGAGGACTCACACTACCTGACTTCAGAACCTACTATACAGCTACAGTAGTCAAAACAGCCTGGTACTGGTACGAAGACAGCTACATCGACCGGTGGAACAGAATTGAGAAACCAGATCTAAATCCATCCACCTGTGGTCACCTGATCTTCGACAAGGGCCCAGAGTCCATCAAATGGGGAAAAGACAGTCTTTTTAACAAATGATTCTGGCAAAACTGGATGTCCATCTGCAAAAAAAATGAAACAGGGACCATAACTCACACCATATAAAAAAAACTAATTCAAAATGGATCAAAGACCTAAATATAAAGCCAAAAACTATAAACTTCATAGAAGAAAAAAGATCAATGCTAGAGGCCGTAATACACAGCATTAACAGGATACAAAGCATAACCAACAACACACAAACCCCAGAAGATAAGCCAGATAACTGGGATCTTCTAAAAATTAAACACTTATGCTCATCAAAAGACTTCACCAAAAGAATAAAAAGAGAACCTACAGACTGGGAAAAAATTTTTAGATCTTGCAAATCAGACAAAGGTCTAATCTCTAAAATCTACAAGACAATCCAACACCTCTACAACAGAAAGACAAATAATCCAATTAAAAAATGGGTAAAGAAATGAACCCTTCTCCAAAGAAGACATTCAAGCGGCCAACAGACACATGAGGAAATGCTTGTGATCACTAGCCGTTAGAGAAATGCAAATCAAAACCACAGTGAGATACCATCTTACTCCAGCATTACTGGCAAGAATCAAACTGAAAGTAACAAATATTGGAGAGGCTGCCGGGAGATCGGAACTCATGTACTGCTGGTGGGAATGCAAAATAGTACGACCATTTTGGAAAACAATATGGCGCTTCCTTAGAAAGCTAGAAGTAGAAATACCATATGATCCAGCAGTCCCACTCCTAGGAATATATCCTAGCGAAATAAGAGACGTCACACGAATAGACATATGCACACCCATGTTCACTGCAGCATTGTTCACAATAGCAAAAAGATGGAAACAACCTAGATGCCCATCAACAGACAAGTAAATAAACAAACTATGATACATACACACAATGGAGTATTACACAACCATAAAGAACAATGATGAATCTGTGAAGCATCTCATAACATGGATGAATCTGGAGGGCATTATGCTGACTGAAATACGTCAATCACAAAAGGACATATACTGTATGAGACCACTACTGTAAAAACTCAGGAAAAGGTTTACACACAAAAAGAAACAATCTTTGATGGTTACAAGGGAGGGGAGGGGTGGGGAGAACACTAAATAGACAATGGATAAGTGGTAACTTTGATGAAGGGTAAGACACTACACAGTACTGGGGAAGCCAGCACAGCTTGTACAAGGCAGGCATAGAAGCTCCATAGACACATCCAAACTCCCTGAGGGACCGAATTGCTGGGCTGAGGGCTGTGGGGACCATGGTCTCAGGGAACATTTAGCTTAATTGGCATAACATAGTTTATGAAGAAAATGTTCTACATTCAACTTTGATAAGTAGTGTCTGGGGCCTTAAAAGCCTGTGAGCAGCCATCTAAGATACTCCACTGGTTTCACTCCTTTGGGAGCAAGGGAGACTGAAGAAAACAAGATAGAAGGGAAAGATTAGTCCAAAGGACTAATGGACCACAACTGCCACGGCCTCCACCAGACTGAGTCCAGTACAACTAGATGATGCCTAGCTACCATCACTGACTGCTCTGACAGGGATCACAACAGAGGGTCCCGGACAGAGCTGGAGAAAAATGTAGAACAAAATTCTAACTCACAAAAGAAGACCAGACTTACTGGCCTGACAGAGACTAGAGAAATGCCAAGAGTGTGGCCCCTGGACACCCTTTTAGCTCAGTAATGAAGTCACTCCCGAGGTTCACCCTTCAGCCAAAGATTAGACAGGCCCATAAAACAAAACGAGACTAACGGGGCACACCAGCCCAGGACAAGGACTAGAAGGCAGGAGGGGACAGGAAAGCTGGTAATAGGGAGCCCAAGATTGAGAAGGGAGAGTGTTGACATGTCATGGGGTTGTTAAGCAATGTCATAAAACAATACGTGTACTAACTGTTTAATGAGAAACTATTCTGTAAGCCTCCATCTAAAGTACAATAAAAAAAATAAAGAGAAAAATATGAAGAAAGGCATGAGGGCATACAACAAACAGCAGAGCTTTCACAGAGAGCAGTGGGTGTTCATTGTGGCTGGAGCTTGAGGGGTGGGGTGGGGTGCTGTATGATAGAGGTGAGAAGACCAGACTGGAGATAGGGCCAAATCAAGGAGAGGTCTGTATGCCATGCCAAGCCTTTTGGACTTCATCTTGTAGTGGGAAACTGTTACGGATTGAACTGTGTCCCCCAAAAGTATGTGTTGTAAATCCTAAACTCTATGCGTGCGGTTATAATCCGATTTGGGAATGGGTTGTCTTTGTTATGTTAATGAGACAGGATTGGGGTAAGGTGTGTCTTAAAGCAATTTCTTTAGAGATATCAAAAACAAAACAAAACAAACCCACTGCCATCTAGTCATGCCATCAAAACTCTTTGTATAAAGGATGTTGTGTAAGGATGTTGCAGATGTATTACAAATGCATTTGTCATATGTATTGTAAATACTATTCCCAGTTCATGGAAGGATTTTAAGCAGAGTAATGTTAGATTTGTGCTTGAGATATCTCTCTGCTGTAAGTTTAAACTCTAGGTTAAGGAGTTAAGACTTTATTATGGAAGCTGTTTGGAGTTATTAAAAATTTGAATATGGGAATGACATGAAACCAGTGCTTTAGGAAGGTAGTGTTGTCTGTTGTATTTAGCACAGATTACAGAAAAAGCAAAAAAGAAAGGCAAGTGAAAAATGAATTTGAGAAGTATGGTGAAGAAATAATCAAGAGATTTCCATGTTGAAGACTAACAATGGTGGTAGAGAGCTCAGGTAATTTTTACAAAAATGGGGGAGTCAGGAAAAGAATGTAGGGAAGATGATGAGTTTGGCATAGATAAATTGAGATTGTGCGCATCCGAATGGGAATGTCTATTAGGCAGTTAGGGATACTGCACTGGAACCCAGAAGAGAGGCAGAAAGGCTGGCAATAGTTGGTGGAATCTCACCCGTATTGGTCCTGGTTGGAAGAGAGAAATTCTCCTAGAAAGAGTTAGGAGGTAGTGGAGAGAGAAAGACAATGCCTTGGACAGCCTCAGTATTGGAAGATGATTGTCCTCGCTTCTCACTGTCTTCTCCATCTGTTAGCTTTGGGCAGTCTTTGTTACCTTTGTTCCCAGGGTTCAGGGACAATTGTGTTCTATTGGAGGAATAACTCAGCTGTTGGAGTTTGAGTTTTTCCTCCAGTGAAGATAATGTGGTCCCATTCTACTTCCCACAGTGCTTCATAGTATACAGACTGCTTTTGCACATAATTGTTGTTATGCCAACTTTGTGAAGTAGGTAGGAACCAATATAATTATCCCCATTTTATAGATGAAGGAGTTGAAGCCCAGAGAGTTATAAATTTGCTAAAGGTTACCTAGGTAGTAAATCATGGAGCTCAGAGACACATATTTTTTATTCGAAGTTTAGTGTACTTCTTGTTACACTGTGGGACCTCACTCTCAGCAATGTTCACATCACAGTATTTGTAAGAGGTTTAGATGGATAAGGCTGTGTCTCCTTCAGCATTACAAGGGGAAGTTTTCTATGGATTTTATTGGTGTGGAGCAGAAAGCAAACGTTAGTCTTTTTTTGTTTTTTGGGTTTTTTTCTTCTCCAGTTTAAGCTGGATGTCACGTTGTACATTGTTAACTTTTTTTTAGTAGCAGAAATTCACCTAAACTTAGTTCTTGACATTCTTAAAAGAAGAGAAGAAGTAGAAGCAGGAGGAATATATGTTTGAGCAAACGAGACTGAAAGTTTAAATTGACTTTGGTACAACTTTTTTCTGGCTGTGACCTGAGGACGAGGGAGCATCCTGGATAAGCATGAACCTTATCTCTCAGCAGGCTGTTCTGCCTCTGGGGTCACAGAAAGACTAGCTAAAGACACAGAGCTCTTTCTTCTGAGAATAGAAGAGCAGAGAGAACTAGCAGTTGGAGGTAGGAAGTTAGAAAGAAAGGAAAAAAAAAAAAAAACTAGGAGAATCTTTTTTTTAACTTCTTGGTAGGGTCTTCAAAGAGAAGTACCTTTCCTTGCCTCTGTGGCCAGTAAAAGCAGTGTCTGTCTTCAGACCTGGTTGGTTGACTTTCATGGGTTCACGTAACTGGAAGTGCCTGGCACAGAGTGAGTGCTGGAAACTTGTTATAATGCCCCCTGCTGCTGCAGCATAGCCCTTAAAGGAAATGGGTCTTCATTAGGGATATAAAGAATCATCAGTCTTACTACACCAGCCCTGCTACTTCTTTTTCTTTTGCTGGTGGTCAGTGTATGTATCTTCAGTCAATTATTTACCCCATCTTATTTATGAATATCAAGATAGTGGCTGAAACAACATGTAACTGTTTTTGTTCACATAGATATTAGAATAAAACCGTAGGGCAGTTTCAGAATTAGTTTACATTAGCTCTCGTCTGCTGGTTCTCCATGTTAGCAGATTGTGAAGACGCCCCTCCTGTGCCCACCTTACCATGTGAGGTCGACAGGCACCTTGGGGGTCTGAGTCCTGCAGGTGGGTTCTCGCACAGACCCAAATACCACCAGTGCATGTGGAGTGAGACAGCCCTCTGCACAGCCACAGCTGCTCAAGTAAGTTCTAATGCCCCAGTAAGGAGCCCTGGTGGTGCAACAGTAAGCGCTTGGCTGCTAACTGACAGGTTGGTGGTTCGTATCATCCAGAGGCTCCACAGGAGAAAGACCTGGTGATCTGCTTCTGTAAAGATTGCAGCCTAGAAAATCCTATGGGGCAGTTCACATGCCTGTCACATGGGGGTCACTGAGTAGAAGAGGACCTGACAGTACCTAACAATAACTTAACAAAAACTCTGTACTTCTTCAGCAATGCTCCCCCCACCTCCCCTCCTACATCTTATTGTCTTTAACATATGCAGGAGAGAAGGAAAAGGCTGCTTCTCAAAGTATAGCTGAAAATCTTTGGTGTTATGGATTGAATTGTGTCCCCCTCAAAAAGATATGTTGAAGTCCCTAACTCCTGGTACCTGTGAACATGACCTTATATGAAATAGGGTCTTTGAAAATGTAATCAGTTAACATGAGGTCTTACTGGAATAGTTGCTGTTAGCTGCCAGCATGGGATCCACAGGGTTTTCACTGGCTGCTTTTCAGAAGTAGATTGTCAGGCCTTTCTTCCTAGTCTGTCTTAGTCTGGAAGTTCAGCTGAAACCTGTTCAGCATCATAGCAACATGCAAGCCTCCACTGACGGATGAGTGGTGGCTACGAATGAGATGCATTGGCCAGGAGTCCAACCCTGGGTCACTCACATGGAAGGCAAGAATCCGCCACTGAACCACCAATACCTCATATACTGGAGTAAACAAACAAACAAAACAAAACCCATTGCCATCAAGTCAATTCCAACTCATAGGACAGAGTAGAACCGCCCCATAGGGTTTCCAGGGAGTGGCTGGTGGATTCGAACTGCTGATCTTTAGGTTAGCAGCTGAGCCCTTAACCACTGTGCCACCAGGCTCCATGCTGGAGTAGAGTGGTGGGTCCTAATTCAATCTGAGTTACTCCTTATAAAAGAGGATGAGACACAGAAAAACAAAGGAAAAATGGTTGTGTGACTAGTGGCAAGCCAAGGAATGCCTGGGGCTACCAGAGTTGGTAGAGACCAAAAAGGATCTTCCCCTAGAAACTTTGGAGAGAACATGGCCTTGGTGACACCCTAGATTCAGACACCCAGCCTCCAGAACTGTGAGACAATAAATTTCTGTTCTTATAAACCATCCAATTTGTGGTACTTCATTACAGCAACCCCAGGAAACAGATACAGTAGGGAAATTAAGTATTGGGTTTCAAAGGCCATTAGAGTAAATTTCCAGGGAAAAGGAATAAGTGCCATTTTTATCTCCTGAGCCCTGAGCCTTTTTTTTTTTTTTCTCATAGTTTTATGATGTATATTGTTCCTTCAGAGTTGTCCAGTAGTGCTTCCGAAATCTAACTGGTCATATGGTCTTCAGTTTCTAACAGGCTGGTTGTGTTTGAGACAGTTGCCCAGGGCAGACTGGGAATGGGCTAGAGAGACCTGACCTTGAAGATTGCATTCCAGGTTCTCTTGGCAGCCAGCACAGCAGTGCTAGGACCCTTTTAGTTAGGCACAGTTCTGTACATACCCACTAAAAAGTAAACTGGAAGTTAAAGTTTTAAGGTTTTTCCTTCCTAAGAGACAGTGTTGAAATACTACACGAATAAATGAGCCAAGTGGAGGGAAGCTGTAAGCTGAAGCTGAGGTGAGGAGAGAGGTAGGGTATGACCCACATCTTGGAAGGGAAGAGCCTTCATTCAGTGGCCATTTGTATATTGGTTTTAGAGTAAACTCTCAGGTCAGTGCCTGGAAGACCTGTTCCGAACCTTCTACCTGCCTGGACATGCTATGGTCAATTCAGTTCATTACCTAATAAATGGGTAACAGGAATTCCTCTGCCTCATCACAGAATACCATATTTGTTAAAATAATAGCAATTTGTCCAGATAATACAGCCTCCAACAAAGCAGTCCCTGCACCACCCTCTGCACTGGCATTCTGACAGTAATTTGTACGATAATACATTTAGTCAAAACATATTTGGGGAGAGAGGGTGGAGTGCAATGAAGGGACAAAAGATAACTTATCAATGCTTCTCTAGTGGAATGTGCCCTACTCTTCCCTTAGAGAAGCTGGATTTTACAAGGGGAGACTTTGAGGAGACAGTGGTGGTCTTTGTTGTTTTTGTTTGGGGAGTATACCTTCAGTTGGTTACTAACAAACTACCAGTGGCAGGGGTTGAAGTCTGTTTACAAAGGTGGCTGTCCCCATACCCCTTGCAGTGGAGATGATTCTGACTCATAGCGACCCTATAGGATGGAGTAGAACTGCCCCATAATGTTTATGGAAGCAGTCTGCCGCATCTTTCTCCCTAGGAGCAGCTCGTGGGTTCCAACCACGGACTGGTTAGCAGCCGAGCGCTTAACCAGTGTGCCACCAGGGCTCCTTAGGCTGTTCCCATAGGGATCTTGAATTCTGCCTCTTAACAGATTAACGCATCCAACAAATGTTCACGGATTTCAATTGAATTATCTGAGTTATCCTCAGTTATTTGACTTGAAATTCGAGTCTTGAGCCAGCCCCCCCCCCAAAAAAAAATCAGGTCATTTTAAATAAATTGAATTTAACAAATATTTACATAGCGCTTACTGTAGGCCAGAGGCTCTCCTAAAGGCCTTTCCTATATCAACTCACCTAATAACCCTGTAAGGTAGGTACAATTACTCCCCGTTTTACAGATGACAAAATTGAGGCATAGAGAGGGACCTGGGATTTGAACTGAGACATCTTGTGGCTCCTGAGCTCACGCTCCTAATCACTAGGCTCATGCCTCTCTTTCCCTGAAATAATAATGTCCAGTACTGGGACATTAATGACCCTGAAGTGGGTCTCAAGGTATAGAATGGAGAAGCCGTGCGGAAATGGGGGTGAAGTTACTCTTTGATTATGATCCTGCCTCTTTACTTCAGCAGCGTGTTTGGGCCCCTGAGGGCTAGCGTAGAAGCCAGGAGGAGGGGGACATGAGGGTTTAAGGTCAAATTTTGAACCTATGGAATTTCCCTCCAATTCTGAAGCAGCCTCTTAGTGACGAATCTGCTGCCTATACCACAGGATTCGCTCTTAACGGAGTTTCTAGATGATCAAGGCGGGCGCAGTGAAACAAAACTAACACTCAGCGATGGTGAACCCTATAAAAACCTTCTTTTCTAGTTGTCCCAATATGCGACGTAAGACGAATCTGCAACTCTGGCGTGGAAACCAGGGGGCGGGCTGAGCAGCAACCATTTTTGTTTTGCGGCCGTGCGCTCTCAGAGCATCTTGATTTACAGGACCCCCACGGAGGAGGCGGAGCTTCTCCGTGAGGGGCGGGGTCAGGGAAACGTGATGATTCAAATGGACTAATGAGCGGGGCGCATCTGGCAGGAACCGCCAATGAGCGGGCGGGTTGGGGCGGAGCGCCCAAGCCCTAGTGGGTTTGGTTGCACGGTGGCTTTGGCGCATTTTCGGCTGGTTTGATTCATCCATTTTGAAGAGACGGGGGAGCGGGGGGCTCGTCTGATCAAGGGGCCCTGAAACAAGGAGCGGCGGAGTTTGAGAAACCAGCAGCTCGAGGTTCAACGGCAGAGGCCTCATCGGCCGAAGTTCGGGGGGGGTGGGGCGCCGAGCGCGCGGGGTGGGGGGGGTCCAGGTCTTTGGCTTCTCGACTTGGTCCTGTTTCGACAGCGAACATGTCTCGGCCTGTCAGGTCAGTGCGGAGTCCGAGGCCTGGAACGGATTGGTCGGGGTTGGGGGCGAGTGGTGAAGGAGTAGGGGACAGAAGCCTAGAGTCGGTCGTCTCGGGTGCCACGCGCGGCCTTCTCTTTTTCGGGGCCTGCGCGCGCCCTTGAGCGTGGGGGGCCTTGCTGGCGCGCGGGGCTGCGCGGGGGTGGCGGCCGCGCGCCCATGCGCGCGCTCCCCCCGCCTTGCGGCAGGGCTCTGGGCTGCTCTGCTGCCTCCCCCACCCGCCGCACTGGGGCGGGCGGGGGTGTTCCCGAACTGCCAGCGGCCGGCGGGGGAGGGGTGTGAAGTCAGCGCCCCCAACCAGGCCCCACCTCCTCGGGGCCGGCCCCTTGGAGCCCGCGGAGGAGACTGTTGGACTCATGCTCAGCGCCCCAGCTCACGTGGGGAAGGGCAGAGAGACTCGTCTTGCTGCTTCTACCCTCGACTTGCGTGGGGGTGGGGGGTACTCGGTCTTCGTGCTGTGGCGGACAAGGGTGTTCGACATGAACGGGGAGGGGCAGCGCTCCCACCCGCCCGCCTTCGTTCTCCTGGGTCGACGTAGGGCCCCGCCTCCCGGATCGGGCTGGCCGTGGGCGGGACGCGTTCCTTTCCCCGCGGGCAAAACTAAGAGTTCGGGACTGGGCCCTGGAAAACGGTGGGCTGCTGCCTCTCCCGCAGCTCGTAGTTTTGAGAGATGTAACTCCAGAGTTCGCTCATTCCTTCCGATTAGAAACGCCCTTCTTTGGGGAAATGTCATTACTCAGGGAGGTGCGGGTTAAAAGAGCGACCCAAATCCCGTGTGGTTTTCCTTCCCGTTATCCCTCTTTCACCGGCATACACCGGGATATATTTTAGCCATCTCTATCTCGAATAACCTTTAATAATGAACGGTTTAGGGTCAGTTAACCGTTAGACTTTATTCGCAGAACGTTAAGTTTGCTTTCCCCAGCGGACAGTGGAATCGCCATTTCCCATCCTCCTGGTCATCGTATGGAATGTGCCATTTATGGAGGGGTGTGGTTTAGTCCAATCTGTTGAAGCCTTTAAAAAGGAGAGCTGTTGCAAATAAATAATAGTTGCTTGACACTTTTAATGTAAGAAAGTGGCCAGTTGCCATAGTGTTTTGTAGGTAATTAGGTAGAGAAATAGCTTTAAAATGTGTTAACATTTGTAGCTTCCCCTTCTTCCAGGCTTGGTGGGAAACGGAAGTATCTTGACTTAGAGCTCTAAACCGAGGTTGGGGCCTGGGAAGGGTTTTCTTGCACTTCGGTCTGTCCCATGACTAGGTCATCGTCTCCAGCTGGTGTTGGTGTGATGCTGCATACTCCTGCTCTCAGGGTGGGGGTGGGGAGCGTGAGCTATCTACGTTGCTGCCTTTCAGTGTCAGCGTCCATGTCTTTGATGACACTATCGGCACCCTGAAAGTTTTGCCGGCTTTTTGGCAAGGGGTCTGAGTATAGTATGCATATCTTTTTTTTTTAAACATATAAATTGACCAGTGTGTGCCATTAACTTCTGTAAAATATTTCTTCTAGGATCAGGTCAAGTAGAATTATAATAAAGATTTGTCTCCTTGTAAGTATTGTGTGGTGAAATCGGGTGATTATTTTCTGTACCTTTTAAACTTCAGTTCACTGTTTTGATGACTGCCGATTTAATTGTAGTGACGTTCTTATATTCATCCGCCTGAATTTGTGTTCCCACGTTTAGATACTGAAACTTTTTACTCAGAAACTTGGATTTTAATATCACATGATGATAAATACATTAAACACATTCTGTCGGTTTTTTGGAGGCATTGGGATTTCTGCAAAACTTTTTTTTACTCAATATGTTAAACATAATTTTAACCTTGTTTATTTGCCTCTAACTGAAGAGTGAAATTAATATATTGACCCTTTTTTGGTCACTTTCAGATTAATAATTTTTCAAAACTACTTCTCATTTCTGATTATCCGTATTTTAGTGATAAAATCTCTTGATGTAATTATTTTTTAACGAAATATTTAATATATGCATGACCAATAATAAACAAAGCAGAAATTAAACTTGAGTTTGGTGGTTTATTGAATTTTAGATAAAGTTTTGTCTTAGGGAAATGTTTGTTTCAGGGAGTAATTGAAAACTCTATGTACCCTAGGGCATTTAACAGAAAGTTAATGATAGACATTGACCTGATTTTCAGAATGTTCAGCCTTCTTTTTTTTTTTAAAAAAAAAAAAAAAGCACAGGGAAACTATTTGTTGTGCTGCACCTTTTGGAGGTGTATATCTGTCCTTAAAACCCATTGCCGTCGAGTCAATTCCCACTCGTAGCAACTCTGTAGGACAGAGAAGAACTGCCCCAGAGGGTTTCCAGGGAGCGGCTGGTGGACTCAAACTTCTGACCTTTTGATTATCAGCCTGAGCTCTTAACCACTGCGCCACTAGGGCTCCATTTCTGTCCTTAGGCCTATATAATAATTTTGTGATTTTTCTGGTTTACATTTTTATCGTATTATCTATTAACCTAAGCATTTAAAGAGCAATTAGAAGTGTAATAATGGTGCCTTGATACCAGTTTCTCAATGAAGCAAGTGATGGATTGGTCAGCTATAGCCCGTTTGTCCAAGACAGGTGTCTAGCACATTATATTTAAATAGCTTTGCTCACGTACAGTTGCTGTCTTAAAGAGTTTACCTTTTACGATGTCTGATTCATTTTATTGTTGATAATGGGCGTTCAGATTTTTAGGCCTTAGATTCAGATTTATAGTGTAAAATCTCATAGACTTGAAGCTAGAATGAAGTTTAGGCAAACTCATTTTACTGGTGACTTAACTGGGACTGGGGAAGTGAAGTGCCATGCATCACATGCTAGTAGAACCTAGATTTCTTAATTGCCAGTCCAGCTTGGTTCCCTCCCCCTTCCCTTTAATAATCACTTCATCTTCTGCCTGGTAAATATTGATGCTGATTAAAGAATATAGTCTAGCACTTTTAACTTTTTCATGAGTCTTACCCTTGAGAGGAAGGAAAATGCTATTACTTCTTGTAAAAGATAAGAGCTCAGAGATTTACTGACTTGTCCAGACTAGAAACCAGTTTTCTTGAAATTCAGCATAGTATACAGATATCCTCCTTACTGAAAGTGATCCAAGTCATTATTTGCTCCTTTCTTTGTAAGTTTACTTGATACCTTGCCTTTTAGTACTTGAGGTTATAAGGAGCTTCACTGTGGGTGTGAAGGCATAGGCTCTTACAGGTTTATATCTTTTTTTAATTTATTTGCTTTTATTTTTTGTCATGTTTATAAATTACATTGAAAATTAACAGCTTTCCTAAAGTTCCAGATTGCTTTCTTTTCAAAGAGAATTTTGTTTGGGATATGTTTGAATTCTAAAAATTAATATTCTTAACAAAATTAGTTTCAAGAAGTTCTCAGTTAAAGGGAAAACTTGAAAATATAAGGTAGCTTGGAATTTATGATATCAAGAATGCACAGAAAGACACTGAGGGTTTTAGCCCCCAGATACATTCTAATATAGTATGGATTCTTAGAGGCTGACTGGAAGAATCACATTTAAGTATCCTAGTAAATGTAGGTGAGCCTGGTTTGTTAGAACTCTTACTCTTTGTTACTTTCCCAGGTGTGTGGGTGTCAAAGAAGAAAATGCTTTTATTAACCTTGAATCTGATCATTATTGCATGTCACTTTCCTCCAAAAAGAGGAATTCCTGCTGTAGACTTTCCTTTCAAAGACATATCATCAATGTCTACAAGAACACTAAAGTATTCAGCATTTCCCAACATACAAGTATTTAATTAAACTGAAAATGATATTTAAAATGCCTAATTTCTGTGCTGGTTTTTAGAGCATTTATTGAGAATAAATGCAGAGTCAGCACTCTGCCAGAGGCTTTTGCTTTACCTTGTTTTAGCTTTGCTACAACCCTGAAGTAGGTATTTTGTTTTTTAGCCCCATATAACAGATGACAAAAAAGCTTTAAAGAATACATTCCACAAAGTCATAATGGCAGAGCCAAGATTTGAACCCAAATCTTCTGAATACAAAGCTAACATTCTTTCCATGATACCACTCTTCCTAATATCTGGCATGAAGATGGTCACGTTTTTTATTTAATCTTTTTTTCCCCAATGGTGAGTACACTCTTTATACATAGGTTTTGGGCACGATATAGAAAATGTTTTAGGGAAAGCACGGCCAAAATGTTTTAAATATAAGCAGTCGTGTTCAACTCAATATTTAAAATATTTTTCAGAGATACTTTTTAATTAAAATAATTAAAAACCTAGAAAGAACTTCAGAGATTTATTTAGTTCAGTTCCTTCAGTTTACCAGCGATGATTTTGAAGCCCAGTGAATTGTAATAATAGCAAAGCTGAAGACTTCAAGAGTCTTGACCATTCTTTCTAATAGATTTACATTTATTGTATTTGATGCTACTCAGAATGTATTAGGCCTGTAATCCCTAGTTTGAAACCCTTGGGGCTATCTGTGTTGGGAAATAGAGTTTTTCAGAAAATTTTAAAAGGTTTTGGGGTGTATACACTGTTCATTAATATACCATCACTGATGAATTTGGAGTAGTACTAGAATCAAACTGTAGTGAAACTTACAAATTTTCACAGTAATGGTTGTAAAAAGCCTCACATTGTTCAGTCAAGTCAGGTTTTACTACAATACCAGTTATGAAAAAGTTTTTGGTTTTCAAGACTTCCTGGAGTTACTAAATTATGGATCAGGGATTGTGAGCCTTTAACAGTAAATACTCCTTTTTCAACCTTCAGGTTTAGAAATCACTTCTGAACTCAATAGAGCTATTACTGGGCAAGTCTTATGTGGCAAATATTCTGCCAAATACTTTATATATGTTTCTATAAAATCTTGCAACAATTCTTCAAGCAAAGTTTGTATTATCACCAGTTGATGTGTGAGGCAGCTGAGGCTTAAGTTACTGGCCCAAGTATACTAACTGCCAAAGAGTCTGGCCAACCCAAAGCCTGTGTTATCTTTTTCATGTGACATACAGCTGCAGGGTGTCACCCTTTTTTAGGGTGACAGCACGATTTGTCTTTGGAAGGGGTTACAGTTCATAATAGGACTTCTGTGAAGATTAATTCGAAAGTAAAGTAAGCTTTTGGGAGGAAGATGGAGAAAAGGATACTTTTTTGGAAGGAATGAAGGGATTAAAGGAAGATACATCTGAATGGAGAGGAAAAAGTGATCGGTATGAGGCTTCTGGGGAAAAATAATGTGACTGTTAGGTCAAATTCCAAAGCTTTTTCTCACAGGTTTCTTCCAGTTCTAATAATACCACTGTTTATTATGAAGGAGAAAGCTAATTTCAGATAAGTAAAGGTTTGGACTTTTTTGTTATTGTTCTGTTTTCCCTAATAGGCCACAATACCGTGCAGTTCTGCGACACCATCCACGTTCTAGTCTGAATGGTGCCCCTCTGGAGTTGTGTGATTTACGGTTTGCACAGCCAGTTGGGTTACTTTGCAAACTTTGGCTACTTGGACTTAATACTATAAAGTTACTGAGTATACTATAAATAGTTACTTCTATTGCATTAAAAAAAAAATTCTTAGCTGCAAAGATGGAAATGTGACACCTTATTACTCTAGATTCAGAAGAAGTAGCTTCTTGGTTACTTAATCTTCAATGGTTGAGACTAGAGACAGCACCTAGGAGATACCGATGTAATACACAATAGGAGCAGATCTTTTGATTTAGTGTAGCACCACTTTGGTCAAACTTAGGCATCCCTTTGTTTTGTTCTGAAACATGTATTACTGTCTAGGTCTGGGTGGTGAAAGCGGTTTTTCTTGGGTACTAACCAAAATGCTGGTGGTTTGAATCCACCCAATGACACCACAGAAGAAAGGCCTGGCAATCTTTTTCCATAAGATTACAGCTATTGAAAACCTTATGGACCAGAACTAAAACAATTTCCAAGGCCAACTCTTCAGACAAATACTGGACTGGACTGTGGGACATAAAATGATACTCGTGACAAGTGTGCTTCCTAACTCAAGTAGATACTTGAGATTAAATGGGCAGCTTCTGTCCAGAAGTGAGATGAGAAGGCAGAGAGGGTCAGGAGCTGGTTGAATGGACATGGGAAATCAGGGGTGGAAAGGAGGAGTGTGCTGTCACAGTATAGGGAGAGCAGTTAGGATCACATAACAATGTATGTTTAAATTTTCGTATAAGAGACTAACTTGAAATGTAAACTTTGACTTAAAACTACAACAAGAAAAAAGAAAACCCTATGGAATGTACTTCTACTCCAGAACACGTGGGGCCACCCTGAGTGAGAATCCACTTGGTGGCAACAGGTTTGGTTTAGTTTATCTGGATCTGGTAAGAGGAACCGATCGTTACAGAATTGCATTGCCATATTTTAAAAAATAAAACCAAAAAAGCCAAACCTGTTGACCTTTAGTCGATTCCAACTCATGTTGACCCCATGTGTTACAGAGCAGAACCGCTCCATAGAGTTGTCTTGGCTGTGATCTTTACAGAAGCAGATCATCAGGCCTTTCTTCTGTGGTATGGCAGGGTGGGTTCAAACCAATTAGTGGCTACCTAGGGACCTTATTTTTAAATAACTACTATCTAAATAGCCATGTAACTACCAAGTGTCTTGAGTCTAAAATGTTACCATATTCCTGTTTGGACATTGTTTAAGTCTTTGAAGTACTAAAGGTGAAGGGTCCACAAGCTGTCCAAGAGTGTTTCTCTGGGTGTTGTATATTTTTAATTAGATACGATAACCTGAAACATAGCTGCCTGTTCAGTAATCAGCACAGCAAGGTTATCTTCAAAGAGTTTTCCTTCCCAGTTAACTTTAGTTGGAGTGTAGAATCCTTCATCTGTCAAGATCAAATTGCCCAGAAGATGAACTTCTTGAGAAAGTAAAAAATCTGCCCTGCTATTCATTAGGAATGAACAACAGGCACAGATAAAGACAGCTATCTATATTTCAAGGACATGCTGCATCTGTAGAGAGTCATAACAACCAAACACCCTTTAAGTAACTACTGCTTTCTTGCTGGTTCTCTAAAATCAGAGACTATCAGAAACTTTGCTGTTTGAAATTTTATCAGTAAAAATGAAATGTTGCACTTTTGTCAGGAAGGTTTAAGTCATTTTGACATATAACTAGCCTTGATTTACCATTCAGGTGCAGAGCCTCAGATAAGAGGTTGCTGGGCCCAACATTCCACACCTACCTTAACTCTTTTCCAAAGAAATAGAACAGTAAGTCCATTTCATAGTCCAGGCCTGATGTTGATGCCTTTACACACAATCATGCTTTGTCTTGAGCCTATCAAGACATGACTTCATTTAAATTTCACCTTAACTATACCCTTCCCTAAAACCCTGTACCTTTTTTGTGAAAGTGCCCTATGCTTCTCTGATGTGCAGTCTCCTTTATTACAATGAGTCAGCCTGACTGTCAGACTGCAGGTTTATCGTTAGTGATTGGGTTAAAACAATTTGGAAGGTTTCCACTGAGGTTTCTGAGACCCTCTGTTGCAGAGCAGAACGCCTCAGTCTTCCCCACTTGAGGCCTCTCCCCCATTTGAATAGGTTGTGAAAAATCTAGCACACTTTGTCAAATATTTTATCTTATTATGATCATTAAAATTTGTATTAAATTTTAAATATTTGAAAGGAAATATTTTCTTACATGGAGAGAATATGGTGAAACTGACTATAATGTCAGTTGTGAAACAATGTGTCTTGGGAATAAGGAGTACCATATGAGAGTTAAAATGTGTTCATTTGGATGTAGCATTAGTAAGTTAGTAAGATTTCGTAAGGGATTGTAACAATTATCTAATAAACAGATTTGCCTGGCTCATCATTTAGAAATCTTTACTCCCTTTTCTGCAAATAGAAATTTATTTTTTCTTTTTTACATTCTTGTATCTTGTGACTTTTTTTTTTAATTCATATTTTAAGTGTAAATAATGGAATGATATAAAATACATTTAAGGCAGTATCTATCTTAGGTAAAAGGAACTTGAAGCTCAAGATAACTGAAGTAATTTTAAGAAATAACCTACCCTGAATTTAGTGCAGGGTATGTGGTTGGGTGGGCTTGAGTTGGAAAATTGGCTTTACCACTTAATGGCTTGTGACCGCCGGTTCTTGGGACTTAAGAGGATCACTGTGAGTTGAAATCAACTCATCAGCAACAGGTTTGTGTGTTTTGTTTTTTATCCTAGCCTGGATGAACTAACATCTTTATGTCCTGAGAAAATTTGGTGTGTAAGACTTCTTAATAATCTTTCAGGGGTAGAAGAGTGGAGAGAGGCAAATGTCCCACATTTTAAAAGAGGAGGAAACAGTTGATATACAGAAACTTTAATGGCATCAGTTCTATAGAAGGGTTGGGTTTGTGAATACTTAGGAAGGTTGGAGAGGTAGCATCAACGGTAGTGTGTAGGGGTATGTGATTGGGTGGGCTTGGGTTGGGAAGTCCGCTTTACCACTTAATGGCTTGTGGTCGTATAAAGTTGTTTAACGTTTTTGAGCATTAGTTTCCTCATAAAATGGAAATGTTAATTAGATCCTTTCATGAAATTATTGTGAGAATTTGGTTGAAGTATCTGGCATATGGAAGCTGCTGTTGTAATTATTAGAAACGTTAACAAAAGCGTAGGTTCACAAAAACCTGTTGTGTAGATTAGTGGTCTTCATAATGTTGGCTTTCACATATATCTCAGACATTGGATTCAAATTTAATTTTTAAAACATAGTTTAATTTTAGAAATCAAAGTTAGGCAGGTTTCTCTAGTGCAGAATGTTCAAAGTTTTCAATGTTAATATTCTTTGTAATTGTTTAAACCACCAGTTGCCATCGAATCCACTGCGGCTCCTGACAAACCCGTATGTGTCAGAGTAGAACTGTGCTTCATAGGGGTTTCAGTAGCTGTTTTTTCTTCTGAGGTGCTTCTGGATGAACTCGAAGTGCCAGACTTTCGGTTAGCAAGAAATGATAAATCCAAACTTGCCTGACCAGGAAACCCGTAGAAAATTGATTCTGTTAGAAAACAGAAAATTCTGTAATGACAGTTTTGTTTTGTTTTTTTAATTTGAAGTTATAAAACAAAATTATCCTCTTAAAAGTGCCACTTTTACTTATTTTATTTTGTGATTCCTGGGAAGATTTCATTTGGACAGAAAGGGCTTATTGCTAAAAAGTTTATCACTGATTTAAATGAACTCATTTCCTTTTTAAAAAACATTAGAGCAGAATACTGTAAAAATACTAGGTTTTTATTTTAACAAGGATTTTGACAGAGCTTCACATTAGGTGTCCTCGTGGGTTAGATGGAGAAATCGCAGACAGAATAATAGTTCAATGTGATGGATGTGTGCCTTAATACCCAGAGAGAGCTGATGAGTAGATTGATGTCAGCCTGGAAGAATATTTCCAGTGGTACCTTAAAGGGCTTTGTTCTTGGCCTATCTTTTTATTAATGAGTTAGATGAGGACATTGATGGCGTAGGGATTACATTTGCTGATAATATGAAGTTGGGAGAAATAAGCAGTATGAAATGAGTGTCAGGATACAAAACGGTCTTAGATTTTGGAAAAGGAGGTTTTAGTTATTGGAATTGCAAAAGGCAAATAAGTTCTTGGATTGCATGAGTAAAAGTATAGAGTAGAATAGTCAGAGGAAGGTCATAATTCTGATGTGCCCCCACTCCCTTCCCCTACCTTTTTTTTAACCATATTGTTAATGTTTTGTTCTGGCAGTCCTCCTTGATTTAAAAAACATTGCCATCAAGTTGATGCTGACTATGGCAACCCCACACATTTCAGCAACTCTTCTGGGTGGATTTGAACCTCCAGCCTTATGATTAATAGCCAAGCACAGGTTTGCACCACCTCAGGACCTGGCAACCTTGATAGACTTTACTAAATTGGATGTGGTATGGAGAAAAACAACTAAATTGAGAGGGTACTTGAAACATGTTGTATTAGGAATTGTTAAATGAACCCTAGTATTTAGCCTGGAGAAAAGGTAGTGGAAACTGTCTTGTAAATTTGCTGTGTGGAGGAGACATTAGATTTAGACCATGGTAATCCCCGAAGGTAGAACTGGAACCTGTGAGTGGACAGTAGAGGCAGATTTCATCTCGTTATGAAGAACTATTTAATTATTGGAGTTTTCTTAGAATAAGTTGCCTTGAGAGAGCATGAGAGGTTCTTAGTCATTCCCTGATTCGTTGACAGGATACAAATTTTGGATAAGATTGTACATAGGGTCACTATGAGTCGAAAGCAACTCGACAGCGCCTAACAACAACAAGGTCTAATAGTTCTAGTAAATATTATACTCCTTGTACCATCATCTCACCCCTTCCCGCCACCACTCACCAAACTTTGATAGTCCTTAGGAGTGCTTAAGCTTAACAAAAGGTTTTTTTTTAAAATAAGGGATTAAAATGGAAGGGATGTCCTTCTTTTGTGGCCATGGGTCAGTCAAATCATTTTCTATAAAAGTAAAGCCAAAAACTACTCAGGAGGTCTCTTTTTGCAGTCCACTTTTTATTCTAAAGTAGGCCTCAAACTTTTTTGATAGGGTTCCATTAGGAAAGACATTTTCTGTTGCAGTTCACGACCCACTTAAGCAGAGACACCTAAAAGAAGTTTCAGGAACTTAGGATTCATTGAGTGCTTTTTTTCCTCATATTTTCTCTTTGCTTTTTGTTTTTCTTTTAAAATGCTAGTTATACACCAACAAATGGATTTCAGGACCCAGTAATAGGTTGTGACCTATAGATAGAAAAAGATTGTTGTACAAGGCCTTCAGGATTCTGATGAGATGAGATGCTTACCAGCTAGGTGATTAGTGAAAAGAGCTATATGTCAATTTTGGGTTTCTCAAAACTCAGATTGGGAATGGCATTTTAAGTACTTAATGAAAAACTTGTCAAATTGTGGAAAGTTAGCAAAGTTTTTTTTCCTTCCTCACATTGGCCAAAACAGTATAATTTCTTCAAGATGAAAGTGGAAGTATAGTCACCTTAATTGAGCTAAATAACGTAGTAGATGGTCTAAAAGTTTCCTGCATTTGACTTGGGAAAGTAGTTTTGTGCTGTTTAGTATAACTCTTAGGATGTCAGTAATTAAATGTGAGTTTGTGTTTGACAGTTTCATTGTTCAGCCTTTCTTTACCTGAAGCTTGCTTCAGATAGTTTCTATATATTCTGATGTGGAGAGCTGTTACAGAGTAGAGCTAGATTGTAGGGCCTCAGCTGCTTTCTCATCTGTGGAGTTAAGGGTGGTAGATGAGATCATTTCAAAGGCATGGTAATTTTCATCTCTAAAATACTGTGACTCTTCAAAATGTTGATTTACATGTCACGAATATCATTGTTTGGATCTTAGACAGTTGCTGCTGTCGGAAAGAAAAAGCATACTTTGGGTATATTTGTCAATATTAAGTAGAAAGAAGTTAATGATTAACAGTAGAAGAAAAAATTCCATTGCTTATAAACTGCTTTGTAGTATGAGTTATCCATGTTTGGTGCCAGATAGATCTTTTAGCGTTCTTTGTCCAGCTTCTCACTTAACTTTTCACTTTTGCACCTTAAACAGATACAGAGGTGAGGGCTTTCCATCTCAGAGCCCTCCTAGGGATCATCCAAAAGTTAATTCTTTATGATGATCAAGGTATGTTTAAAACCCAGATACAGAGATTATATCAGCTTTTAAAGTGAGAGCAAGCACATAATTGAAGTTTTTGTCTTCCTATTATATTGCATTTAAACATTTCCTTATTACTGGGTTACAGTAGTTCCCAACCTTTTAGGATTGTTAAGAACAAACTCCAGTCAATTTGAATGACGGAAATTGGTCTCACTTGCATGATGGTTTTAAAATAGTTACTGCTGTTAACTTCCTCTGGCCAAAACAGTAACCTGAAAAGTTTAGTTTACCATAAGGCTAAAAATAACTTAATGTAGAAGTAGGAGGGTATTTTGGTATTACTATTACATTCTAGTGAAATGACCAAGAAACCTTTTAAGTCATTCTTTCTAAATGGTGGTGATTGTTGTTGGTTGATTCCAACCCACGGCAACGCTTATGTGTTACAGAATAGATCTGCTCCATATTGTTTTCTTGGCTGTAATCTTAATAGAAACAGATCTCCAGACCTTTTCTTCCGCTGTACCACTGGGTAGGTTGCAGCCACCAACCTTTAGGTTAGCAATCAAGTACAAACCATTCGTGCCACCTAGGGACCTTTAAATGGTAGATGAACCAATAATTAAAGATGTGTATATTTTTTAAAACTGAGTGACTTAATCATCATATCCAAACAATTAAGAGTGTTAATTGTGTTATGTTCAAAACTATAGTGGTATTCTGGGTGGAACAAGTTAATTCCACACAGACAAGTAATGACAGCTGCTGTTTACTAGTTATTTTATACTTGGTACTAAGTACATAATATTATGTACTAAGTACTTTTTAGCTGTTATTATCTCACTTATTCTCACAACCTTGAGAGAGAGTTATTGTTACTCTTATTTTACAGGGGAGGAAACAAGTACAGTGAGGGGAAGAAACTTGCTCAAGGACATACAGCGAATAAGTAGCAGAGCCAAGATTTAAACCGAATCAAAAAATCTGGGTTTTTAATCTCTATTCTGTGTTGAAGTTTTGTGTTGTCCTCCGAGTTCTAGGTGTTGATACTCATTTTACACTTAAAAGTTAGTTTAGCTTTGGCACTTAGTTTAAGTAATGGTATTTTGAGAAAGTAAGAATGTTTCCTTGTTTTCAACAAGTAGACCTTCCATGCCCTTAGCTTAAATAATCACTCTTTCTTAAGTGTTGTGTTTCCATCCTAAAGTATCTTCTGCATTTCCAGTGTACATAGGAGCAAGCTCATCAAAATGTATTTCAACCCTAAATATGGTGAATTTCCAAGTAGTGGAAATAGTAGACTGTTTTGAATAAGCATCTTTAGAAGTTAGGATACAGTTTGGGAAAGAAATCAAACTATTATTATAAGTCATTATAATGAATTACTTTGAATGACCCTCATTACCATAGATCTTTTATCTAAATTTTCTTTCCCCTCTTTAGCATTTAAAGATGACTGCATTTGCTTTTTGGCCAGTTACCTTTAATTTAAAGACAAAATTGCATCTCATATTTTGCTTTACTCTGGTTTTATAATTTTGATGGTAAATTACATTTATTATGAAAGATAATGCTGATAATTCTGGCCATTTTCAAATAATTGAAAGTGTTTCAAATGAAAAAATGCTCTTTGAATTTAATTTTTAAATTATGTAATGTCAGTATAGTCTACATGGTATTTCTGTAGTTCTCCTTGTTGAAAACTAGCGTAGGAAAAATATATTAAATACTTGCCTTTTTTCCCTTAAGTTTAGAGTAATAAGTGTTTTTTGTGTGTGTGTGTGTGGTTTTTTTTGGGAGAATATACACAGCAGAACATACGCCAATTTCAACAATTTCTACATATACAATTCAGTGTCATTGATTACATTCTTTAAGTTGTGCAACCATTCTCACCCGCCTCTTCTGAGTTGTTCCTGCTTCATTGACGTAAACTAGCTGCCACCTAAGGTTCCTGTCTAATCTTTGGAGTTACTGTTGTCAGTTTGATCCCATATAGATAGTTGTTAAAAGAGTACAATGCTCAAGGCAGACATTCTTTACTAGTTAAGCTAAAACCAAAAAGAACCAAACCAGTTGCCATCGAGTCAATTTGGACTCATAGTTAAGCTAAAGTAACAAGTTTTTTAATGCCAAGGAAACTAACTTGTCTTTTGTCATGAAGAACCAGTTGGGAATTTTAAGTGTCTGATAAGCTCAAAACTCTGTCAGCTGATACCCTTTCCCATCCTAATCCTGTCCAGATGCCAAGTTCATTTCACTTATCAAATACATTTCTTGAATTTGGTCTTCCCAATGAAGAAGAGACAATCCCTGTCCTCAAGAAGCTCACATTTAGTGGGAAAAACAGACATTTAGTAGATTGCATAGTATCAGTAAAAGGTTAAGGGTGATGAGAGGAGGTGAGATTGTGTCTGATAAGAGTGGGAGTGATAATCAAGGCAGTGCAGCCCATAGGGCAGCACAATCAAGGGGTAAGAACATGATTGGAGGAGCTGCAGACTTCCTGGGTTGCTTGGGAGTTAAGTGGCAAGAGATGAGGTACGATCTTAGAAGACTTCAAGGACATAGCGGATATTATAAAATTAGACTTCTGACACCTCTTAAATTTGGTCCTTTCTGTCTCTTGTTCCTTAGGTTGTATTGGTTTTTTCCCCTTAATTGTCTACATATTGTATTTCATGTGACAAAAATTTAGTTAGCCCCAAACTCAATTTGAGTCAACTGTCAGACATGGCTACTAAATCTGGTTTAGTAGAAAGAGTCCAGTGAATAGGTAATTGGTTTTTTCTCATTACCACTTTCCATTTTTTTTATATAAGAGCAAAAGGTTCAGAAAACATTACCTACTTTTTACCTTGCTCTAAATCAGAAATGGACTACATGTTAAGATGGGGAGTGTGTGTGAGGAGAGTTGACCACTTTGTGATTGGAAAAATAATCTCATTAAACTTTAATAATTGTTATATTTAACTTTATAGAATTACTGACTTTCAGAACTGTCAAGCAACTTAGGTCATCATTTCCAACACAGGAGGAACTGAGGCCCAGAAAAATTAGTGACTTGATTGGAAACTAGATCCAGAACCCAGGATTGTTGCCGTTTACCATTGAGTCTATTCCAACTCATTGACCCCCTAGGACAGAGTAAAACTGCCCCATAGGGTTTCCAAGGCTATAATCTTTATGGAACTGATCACCAGGTCTTCTTTCATGGAGCTGCCGGTGGGTTAGAACCGCTGACTTTCAGTTAGCAGCCAAGTGCTTAAACATTACACCACCAGGGCTCCTTATATAATACTGTCTTGGGGTGTTTCTATTGATAGACTAAGAAAGTAGCCATTGTTAGCAAACTTAGAAGGTTCTTTATGTAGAACTCACTCAGTCTGGTTGCTAAGCAGGCGCATCTACTCCTTCAGAGCCTTAAAGGAGTTAAAGGTAGAAATTCCCATTTCACTCTGTTCTTCAAATGACATACCCTTCACCATTCTGGTTGCCCTCCCTAACATATCCTTGTATGACCTTTTTTTTTTTTGACTTGTGGCACCCAGAAATAGAGTAGCAATGTTTTAGTTGTGATCCCACGAGTATGGATGGAATAAGCTAGAATTATACCTGCGAGTTCAGAACCTGTATTTAATTATTAGAAATTAAAATTAAAAACGCCTTCTTCTGGCTGCTTTTCTTTCCTTGGTTCCACGATCATAATACTGTTTTTCATAGCATTTTATCAGAACACAGCAGGCATTTGCATACTAGTCCAATTAATATTAGATTTTTAATAGTCATAATTTTGAAATTAAGTTTCCTAATATTAGGATATCCTTGATAATGTAAACTCATTTTCTTAAAACATGTTAGGTAAGCTTATTTTACGGTTTTGCATCTTGACTCATTGAGGGAGCACACTACAGAAAAACAAAAATGCAAAATGCTTAAGAACCTTTTTTCTTTGGAAGCCAGATGTATCTTTACTTTCCTGTACATTGAAGTCCCATTCATGTTTTCAGAATTCACCCCATTCAAATCATCTTTGCATGTTATGACAGAAGATGACTGGTGCTTGCATTCTGACCATCCTGTCTTTGAAAGTAAGTGGTGTTTTAATCCACAAAACCAGGAATGTCCCTCTGCTCAGGTTTAAGTGTAGTTGGTGGCATGTTCGTCTTGATTCTTCCAGGTTCACTGTTGCCGTATCCCTGTAGGCCTGCAGTTACAGTGCATCTTTTATCTGTGGCTCTTTTGAGTGCCATGCTGTTTAGATATTAATATGGAAGTGTGTGTGTGTGTGTGTGTGTGTGTGTGAGATACCAAGGAGAGGAGTTCTAAACTTACAGAGTATAAAGTAGAGAAACAGAAATTAAGATTTGTTCAAGATGGTTAAAGATGCTTTACCTAGTACAAAACCAAAAAACCAAACCAGTTGCTGTCAAGTCAATTCCTACTCATAGCAACCCTATAGGACAGAGTAGAACTGCCCCCTGGGGTTTCCACAGAGTGGCTGGTAGATTCAAACTGCTGACCTTTTGGTTAGCAGCCAGACTGTTAACCTCTGTGCCACAAGGGCCCCTTTACCTAGTAGGAAGTACTTAAAATTATTTTGAGTCAAGTAGATACATAAATTTGTGAGGCTTTCATATTTTTTCATTTACAGATCCATTAATAAAAAGCATCTCTTGGATGGATCAGTCAGCTAATACATGTTCCTTCCCCTCCTGTGTAAAGCTTAACTTACTGTCATCTTGAATCATTTGTGCACTATAACCAGTTGCTGCTGAGTTGGTTCTGACTCAGGTGATCTCGTGTGTGTCAGAGTAGAATTTGTGCTCCAGAGAATTTTCAGTGGCTGGTTTTTCGGAAGTAGATTGCCAGGCTTTACCTTTGTGGTGCCTCTGGGTGGACTCAAACCTCCAACCTTTTGATTAGCAGCTGAGTACGTTAACTGTTTGCACCACCCAGGGACTCCTTGTGCATTGTGATGCAACAGTATTCTGTTAAAATTTTGCTTTTGTCTTGAAGAAAACTTAGTAATAATCTTATCATGTACACGTATGTGTAGATAGCAGTAAGAAATAACATTTCGATTTTGGCTTGTGCACACGTGCTATCTCTGTAAATAGAATGAATATATGTGGTGATTTGACTCATTTTGCTGTTTTTTGTACATGTGCTGTGAGAGACGAGAGGTTGTTTTGAGGGGGAAAATGGTATTTGAGCTATCACCGAGATGAGCAATATAAGAATTGTAGCTTGAAATACCTTTGGTTTAATTTAAGTTACACTTCCCCGTAACAAAATGATTGACAGTGTTAGCAGGTTAGCTTTTTTCCATAATATTGGAATATGGGTTTAAAGAGTCATAAAGAATTGTTTGCCATGTGGTCGATATGCTGCATCCTAAATGATTTTCTAGAAAATACACATTTCACTTTTACTGTCAGGTTAATCTCAGATGCCTGAAGAAGAATTTTGGCTGGGCTGGGAGTGGCTGTTGAGAAACTACTTTTCAGAGAGCTAGTTTGTTTATGAAATAGAAATCTGTGTTCCTGATATCTTAGAAGTCCAGCATTTTTATTACCTTGATTAATTAAAGTTTCTTTTTCAACAGAAATAGGAAGGTCGTTGATTATTCACAGTTTCAGGAATCTGATGATGCTGGTAAGTTTTGTGATTTCAATTAATTGTGAGTTGGACTGACTAGTGAGAGAATGTCCAGCTTATATAACTTTCTTAACAGTCATGCTTTTGGAATAAATTTTCATTTAAAATTTTATGTATGCAAATTGTATCAAGATCTATGTCAGCCAAAGCAAAAGTTGAACTTGCATGGATTAATTTTTCCTTGGTAAATCATTGAAAATAAATATTTGGATAATTTTTTCTTGCCTAGTTTCAGAGTCCAAAGTTTAAATGTCCATGATTTCTGATACAGTGTTTGTTACTTTAAAAGAACTCCTGCTGAAATCAAAGTAAAGTTATACCTTGTATTGGTGCCAGTTTAAGTTTTTGCATAATAAATCAGCCAAGGTGAGAGTCTGTTGTGTGAAACAACTTAGATTTGTGAACTAATTCATTACACAGTGAGTAGTGTATCTTAAAATCATAGCTGTAAAAGAATTCTTTGTGTTCTTAATCTCCTGATTATTTTTCAAACGCATTTACTTTTTTTTTTTCTTTTTTTTTTTTTACTTTCTTTTAAATCTAACTTTATAAAAATAATATGGGCTCTTTGGGAAGACTCAGAAAATGCAGAAAGACACAAAGAAGAGTAATATACAATCCTACCTCCCGGAAGTAATACTAACGTTTATTAAATGCTTGCTACCTGCCAGGAATTATTCTAAATCCTTGAGATAATTCATTTACTCCTTATAACAATCCTGTTATAATGGGATATATTATTATTTCTATTTTACAGGTAAGGAAACTGAGGCAGAGATATTACTCAAGGTTCCTTAGCCAGCAAATGGTCATTTTAACCTTTTTGTTATTAACTGCTAGCCTTTTATCTTTTTTCCTTTTAAAAATATAGCTGAGGTCTTACTATAGCCTTTTGTATCCCCTCACACACACACTTACAATATTTTTCTCATGTTATTAAAAATTGTTTGCAAAATTCCTGTTAATGGTTGTATAATATTCCACTGTAGAATTAAGTACCCAACCATTCCTTAATTGCTTAATATCCAGACTACATCCAGCTTCTTATCATTACATATAATGGTGCAGCAAACATTTTTTTTAAATATTCACTTCTTAGGGTAGGGTAATTTTCTTTAGTTTTATAGGGCTTTTGAAATTGGTGATAATTTTCCTCAAGTACCAGAGTACGCTATATTCAAGACTTTACTTGATAACAATGATTATGTTAGGGTTGTAGAATTGTGGGTTCTTTCTAAAATGTTTTAAATATAACCATATTACTCTAATAATTTTCAAATAATATGAGGATGTTGAAACATGGGAAATCTTTCATAAATTAAAAAAATACGATATAAAATGATAAGAGCTATTTGGAGGTCGATCCAGTCTTCACGTTCCCATTTCTCCATCCTCCTCGTTAGCTGCTCCTGTAGCACTCTCACTCTCTGACCCTAGCCACCTGGGGCTAGATCAGAGCTCACAAGTTAAATTTTGACACCATTCTTCAGACTGCCAAATAGGCAGATGCCAGCTGCAAGTTTGTAGGGTCCACACGACACCCCACCTTCTGATCTGCTGGCCACAAATTTGGGGCTTGTTTCCCACTAACCCTTTAGGATGCCAGCCACAAGCTCAGGGGTCCACACTGACACCCTTACTTTCTGACCTGCTGGTTCCTTCTGCCCCTCTGAGTTTGATAATCCACTGTAGCAACTCACAGAACTCAGGAGAGAGTATGCCGTCTGTTATAACCTAAAAGGATACAAACGAAGACATGCATAGGGCAAGGTCTGGGAGGGTTCCCAACACAGACCTTCCATGTCCCAGGGGTCACGCTGCTCTGCAGGGAGCAGATGTTCTCTTCAACCGCTGTATTCAGGACTTTGATCGACCAGTCCGGAATGATATGCTAACTTATGTCTCCTGAGGCTAGTCTTTGCTGGTCTGGCCAGCCTCCTTTTGCCAGCATAGATCGACGGGTATGGCCTGAAAGTCCCAGACCAAGGCACCCCAGTTACTCCAAGGGTCACTTCTCTGGAGCTAAGGACAAAAGCCACCTTACTTGGGGGTTGAACTAAGTCCTTTATCCCACAGATACATTAAAAATGTGTACATGAGGACTAGAGGGTCATGTGCAAAAATGGAAATAGTTAAGGTGGTGGGACTGGGGTGGAAAAGAATTTAAAAACAAAGAAAACTATTTGGGAAAACCTGCCCCTCTCACTGCCCAGGTAGCATGCAAGGTAATTATCTCATAAATAATGTAATTTTTACATGTAAAAATCATAATATAAAGTAAACTGAATTTGAAACATAATTTGTTTAGATGAAGATTATGGAAGAGATTCGGGTCCTCCAGCTAAGAAAATCCGGTCATCTCCCCGAGAAGCTAAAAATAAGAGACGATCTGGAAAGAATTCACAGGAAGACAGGTAAGAGACATTGTTTGTCTGTTTTGGTTACACTGTCGCCACTCGGGATGGGGGCAGTCTTTGATCTCTTCCTTGATGCAGTCTCCACATACTTTGGGGAAGTGCTTATTGCCCACATAGCATTGTTTTGCATATTTCATATGATCTCAGGCAGTGCTTCTGATCTAGAGGTACAGCCTCCTTAAGGTCCTGAGGCTTGCTTGGACTCAGCGGTGATTCCAAGGTAATCTCCAAGAATGCCTTTGCTGCTACTTTAAACCTCTGAACATAAACAGAAAGGTTAAGTTATTTAAATATGTAGTTTGTTACTTAATGTTAGTATTGACAGTTTTATGGTAGTGATAGCAAAGAGTAAATGGCCTGTCTTATTCAGTCACAGATCATTGGCAGAATCATAACTAAAGCTTGTAGACCCTAAATTGTATAGCCTGCTCAGTTTCTTTTTCCTTAGTTTTACAAACAAGTCGAGTCAAATTGTAATGCTAATTTTGCCTCATGGGACTAAGATACTGTAGCTTTTGCCTCTGCTCTTAAAGGGTGCACACACATAGACTGACATTCAGCGTAGTATAACTTTAAGACTTGGTGATGGTGGTGATGGTGATGATGATGATAGCCGCCATTTAAGAGTATTATGTGCCAGTCTCTAGTATGTGCCCTACATACATTATCATTTAATTCTAACAACACCTCTGTTAGGATAGGTAATACTAACTTACAGAGGTTCCGTGATTTAACCAAGGTTGTTCAGCAAATGGAGGAGGTTTTGAAACCATGTCTGTTGGATTCCAAAGTCCCTTTTTTACTGTTAGGCTGTAACTAAACCTGTTGCTGTCGAGTTGATTCCAACTCTTAGGGACCCGATAGGACAGAGTAGAACTGCTCCCCAGGGTTTCCAAGGAACTGCTGGTGGATTCAAACTGCTGACCTTTTGGTTAGCAGCCAAAGGCTTAACCACTGCGCCACCAGGGCCCCTGATTAGGCTATACTATTTCCAAATAATACTATAACGAATAAAAATTGAACTGTTCGAAGAACCGAAATAACATTTCTTACTAGTTCTTCCAAAGTATTTCCCTTGGAGCAGTATAATCAGTACAGTAACAGTATATCCCCAGGCAGAAGTCTTTCCATTCTAAGTTCACAGGGTGCTAAATTCTTAGAAATAATATTAAATACCTGCATTTACCTAGTGTTTTCTGTTTGTCTTTATCGCTAACCTCAAATGTTTTCTTTGCTGGAGAATTTCAGAAATGTACTTTTGAGGAAAAGTAAGATAAAATTATACTGTGGAAAAACACATCTTTTATTGCTTCATGGTACCATATTTTTTGCAAATAATGCATGTGTTACACAATTGTTGCCAGCTGTGCAACCCTCTCGTGTGTTATTTGCCTAAGTACCCTATGTGCATTATATGTGTGCATGCATTATTTTCAGAAAATACGGTGTATCTTTCTTGTCTTTCATTACAATATTCATTTATTATATTTCTCCTAGGAATGAGCTTCTTTGTGGCCTGTTAAAATGTTTCATCAGTGTAATTTCATCTAGCCTAAATTTTTTCTTGTTGCAGTCATTTGGTTTTATTATTCTCTCATAAGTGTGAGTGATTGTCATAAATACAGGTTTTGTTGTCATTTGTATTGAGTGCCTTAGATGTTTTTATCCCCTCAGACTAGTGCTGTATTGATTTTTCTGCTTGCCTCCACCTAAAAGTTTGGCCGTTACTTAACTTTACTGTAATGGGGTTCAAGGATTTACCCAATTAATGTCTGTAAACTCAATAATAAGAGAACTATATAAAATAATATAGTTCTTAGTCATTGTGATAGACTTTTGAATTAAATGCTTATTTTGCACAACAACAGTTACAACATTTATATAGCACGGTCATGGTTTCAGAATTATAAAGTGTCTTGGACTCATTTCTTAGTAAAGAAATACGTTTGGTTTTTCTCATTGCTTAGGAATCTTGGGTTCAGTAGTTTGTCATTTGAGTGTTGTCTACATTATGGGAAATACTAAAAGGGATTTATTTATAAGACCTGCTGTTTGAAAAGGAAAAGCAGCTGTGAATGCAGTGTTTATGTATGAAGTCTCTTTTTTGTTTATCAAAATTCTTGTGGAATCATAAAATTTTAACACTGAAGAACATTAGAACCTGGATTCCTGAGTTGAGATTTTGAAGGACATAAAATTTGTATCTTTGTGACTCAAACAGTTGTTATAAAAAAATTCACTGAAACTTTAAAACCTCTTGTTTACTTCGCAGAGTGATCTTGAGCTCACTTTTATTTTCTCCATGGTACAGAGCAAATATGTGTTGATGTTTCTGATGCTTGGAAATGGTTGGAAGCAAGAAATACTAGGAAATAATTACTTAATAGATTTATGTTCATTTCACTTTAGATAAATTTTTCTGAATATTGACAGTTACATAACTGAATTCCACTTCCCTTAAATTATTGTATTTTAGATTTTTTTTTTTGTATCTGTCCTTCGGAGAGGTAGCCCCATTTATTTGCCCAATTTACCACTATCAACATATTCACTTTATGTAATTTATTCTTTATATTTTAATGCTATGTCTGTGTCCACAGAGAATATCTTTTCTTACTAAATATTCTTGTGAACCAAGCCTTAGCCATAGGTGAGAGATTTTCAGCCTTTGTTGACAGGCTTTCTTTTTGTCTTCTGGGTCGTTGGAAGCAGTGTTTTCTAAAACAGATAAAATTGTGCTTATTCCAAGGTAGGGAAATAATGGAAATGATTTCACTCCTCAGCATCTGCTTGAACATTTAATATAGAAAAGAGGTATTCTTCAGTGTTCTCAGGTCAGTTCCAGAGATCTGTGTTCACTTAGACTTTGATCTAAGACTTTAAGCATTTGCTTTTCCCCCTTGCAGTGAGGATTCAGAAGAGAAAGATGTGAAGACCAAGAAGGATGACTCTCACTCAGCAGGTAGTCAACTATTTTAATGTAGTAGGTGTAATTCTATTCATATATTTATTCATTAGACATTTTAATAAGCAGGTTTTATATACCAAGTGCTGTTAGAAATACTGAGATTACAAAGATATCCCCATCTTGAAAGAGCTCGCAGTGATTCTTATTCCTGATGGCTATTAGCTTCATCTGTGAAACTTTTTTTTTTTTTTTTATTGTACTTTAGGTGAAGGTTTACAGAACGAATAGTTGCCCATTAAACAGTCAGTACACATTGTTTTATGACATTGGTTAACAACCCACAACATGTCAACAGTCGACCTTGGAGGACCCGTGTTTTTTTTTGTTTTTTGTGGGGGGGGTTTTGGTGAAAATATGCATAGCCAAAGGTACACCATTTCAAAAATTTCTACATGTGCAATTCCGTGACATCGATTACCTTCTTCCAGTTGTGCTGCTATTCTCACTTTAGATGAAGGTTTACAGAACAAAATAGTTTCTCATTAAACAGTTAGTACACGTATAACAATGGTTAACAACCCTACTACGTGTCAACACTGTCCTTAGTCAGCCTTGGGTTCCCCATCACCAGCTGTCCTGTCCCCTCCTGCCTTCTAGTCCTTGTCCCTGGACTGCTGTGCCTCATTAGTCCCATTTTGTTTTATGGAGCTGTTCAGTTCCCGGCTGAACCTCAGGAGTGACTTCACCACTGAGCTGGGTGTCCGGGGGTCATACTCTTGGGGTTTCTCCAGTCTCTGTCAGGCCAGTAAATCTGGTCCTTTTTTGTGTGTTAGAATTTTGTTCTACATCCTTCTCCAGCTCTGATCTGTGAAGCTTTTTAAAAATATGTATCCTGCTCCAGAATTTCCAATTCAGTAGTCTAGGTGGGACTTGGGGGCTTTGTTTTTTAAAAGGTTCTACAGATTATTCTGATGGATAGTCAAGATTGAAGACCACTAACATGAACGAATAAAAGATATCAAGCTAAATAGAATCAAAGGAATATATATTAGTTGTTGTATACCTTGAGTCGATTCTGACTCGTAGAGACCCTATAGGACAGAATAGAACTGCCCCATTAGGTTTTCTAGGCTGAAATCTTTACATACCAGCAGACTGCCAGGAGCTGCTGGTGGGTTTGAACCATTGACCTTTGTTGGTTAATAGCTGAGTGCCTAGCCATTGCATCACCGGGGCTCCTTAGAAATACATACAAGTAAAATAGAGGTATGAAAAAGAGGGAGTAATGGACTCTGGGTTGAAAAGCAAACAGGTTAGTTTCAACCTCACTGTTTGACCTGGGAAGTAGCCCTTTGAGACAGTGACCACAGAGAAAGCTTTTTTGGTAAGAATTTTAACTTAAAAGAATGACTATAAATTAGTGAGAATCCTCATGACCAAATAAAAGTGTTAAATTCTGATTATTTACTGTTGGTGTCTATTTTTAAATTTACCTCTTCTTAGAATTGAGAGTTTATTCCCTACTGCTCCCAGCCACTTAAGGTTTTGGTTTGGTTTTTAGTGTGTGTGTTTTAGGTGAAAGTTTCAAGCGCAAATTAGTTTCTCATTCAAACATTTATATACAGATTGTTTTGTGACATTGGTTACAATCCCAGCCACTTAAGTTTTGACCTCCATTCTCTTGCTGCTGTTGCCTTTTGGATCACCTTTCAGACGAGACGGCTGTTTACCTAATATGTAAAGGATAGACAAGCTTCCTCTAAATTGATTCCACTGAACTATTTTGCGTTCCTTCCTACTCAAGTCTGCTTATGGCTGCCTAAGTTGAAAATAAATATATTAACCTGTTACGCTCTCTAGTGATCTTGTGATAATAGGATACACATTTTTATTCATCTGCCTTGTGGGCCCTAATTTGAAACTCTTACATGTATTAGTTTATTGAGCACTACTAGGTGAGTTTAGTTTGGGGTCTGCCAAGGTCGGCTTCATTCCCTGCGTCTGTTTCTAGATGAGGTATTTGGCAGTGAAAGTGATGACTTGAGAACTGACCATGATAAGCATTTCCAGCAGAGTAACAGCTAAAACCTTAACCTTAAGGGAGGCTCAAAGTCCAGGAAAAGGGCTGTAGGTAGAAACTAATACAAATACACCTGGATCTAGAGTCAGTAAGCCAGTCGCTTGCCCTTTAATCAGATTCACTCACAAACATGACTGTGCTGATGTTTTTTTAATTAATAGGCTGTACTCTGAAAGTAAATTTTTTTTCTAACTATTTATTTTTAACTTTTTTTTTTTTTAATTGTACTTCAGGTGAAGGTTCACAGAACAAATAGTTTCTCATTAAACAGTAGTACACATATTGTTTTATGACATTGGTTAACAACCCCACGACATGTCAGCCCTCTCCCTTCTTGACCTTTTTTTTTTGGTGAAAATATACATAGCCAAAGATACACCATTTCAAAAATTTCTGCATGCACAGTTCAGTGACATCGATTACATTTTTCCAGTTGTGCTGCTATTCTCACTTTAGATGAAAGTTTACAGAACAGAATAGTTTCTCATTAAACAGTACACATGTTGCCCTGTGACAATGGTTAACAACCTCACAACACATCAACACTGTCCTTACTCAACGTTGGGTTCCCTATCACCAGCTTTTCTTGTCCCTGGACTGCTGTGCCTCATTAGTCTCGTTTTGTTTTATGGGGCTGTCCAATCCCTGGCTGAACAGTGAACCTCAGAAGTGACTTCACCACTGAGCTAAAAGGGGGTCTGGGGGCCATACTCTTGGAGTTTCTTCAGTCTGTCAGGCCAGTAAACTGGTCTTTCTTTTGTGTGTTAGAATTTTGTTCTACATCCTTCTCCAGCTCTGTCCAGAACCCTCTGTTGTGATCCAGGTCAGAGCAGTCAGTGGTGGTAGCCAGGCACCATCTAGCTGTACTGGACTCAGTCTGGTGGAGGCCTTGGTGGCTGTGGTCCATTAGTCCTTGAAAGTAAATTTTTTAAATAAACTTGTACAAAGGTCTTCTAGCTAATTGGTTTAAATATGTGGTTTAAAGATTTATCTCAGTCCTCTGAATCGAAATGACCACACCTCATTCATTGTAAAAGATAGAATTTACCCTTTTGAATGAAATAAAACTGCAGGTTATGTTCTGTGCTGGCCATTATGTGTTGGGTTTTCCACTCCGCTATCAAACACAGAACTCTGATCATTGCGTCATGATGACTTTGATGTTGCAGAGGATAGTGAAGATGAAAAAGAAGATCATAAAAATGTGCGCCAGCAGCGGCAGGCAGCATCTAAAGCGGCTTCTAAGCAGAGAGAGATGCTCATGGAGGACGTGGGCAGTGAGGAAGAACAAGAGGAGGAGGACGAGGCACCATTCCAGGAAAGTACGTGACATTGGCTTGTGTACTTTGGTTGTGATTGTAGTCTCTGGCCTTGATCACTTTAATATTTTTTAGGGTGTGAAGTAGTTACTTCCAATTAGAAGAGGTGACTGTTTCGAGAACCAGTAATATGTTAAAATATTTAAGAGGTTCCAAGATTCTTATGATTACTACCATTGTTAACGGTTGTACTGTTTATTCAGTGATTGGCGCATCATTTGTACTCAAATATTGAATGAACACTTTTTAGGGTAACAGTTACATGTATGGGTGTTACGTGATTTCAATTTGTATTTTGGCCTGGAGGGGAGGGGGTGTAGACCTCTCCCCCTTTCCCTAAAAAAATGTTAACAGAGTTCAGTTGTTTCACAGGTTACTGAGGGTAGTTAGATTACGTATTTTTGTTTTGTGTGTAGTTTTCTTTGGCATTTGTTCATAGTTGCACCCAAAACACCAGGTCTGTTCAGTTTTGTTTCCTGGTCTCAGCAGTGCTACATGGGAATGTTGGAACTACCAAAGGTTATTGGGTGGTTCTGTTTTTGTTCAGATACCCCTTTCTCAAGCCCGTTGCCATTGAGTCTGTTCCAACTCAGGGACCCTATAGGACAGAGTAGAACTGCCCCACAGGATTTCCAAGGTTGTGTTCTTTACAGAAGCAGACTGCCACGTCTTTCTCCCGCAGGGCGCCTGGTGGATTCACATTGCCAGCCTTTCGGTTAGAAGCCGGGCGTTTAACCACTGTGCCACCAGGGCTCCTTACCCCTTCCTGTTTTTCACCTGCTCTTCAGCTAAGTCATTTAACCCTCACGTGAGGTGAATGCTAGACCACCTTTATAGGTGGAGCCAGTGACAGCTCCAACCAAACTGGTAGTGCAGCTGCAAGTAGAATCTAAGAGCGTTTGATCCCCAAATCAGTCCTTTAGTCGTTCTTAACACTCTTTCCCTTTGTTCCCGTGGAAGAATGTACACTTTAAGTTGGATGTTAAACTTCTTTCTCCTTAGAAGATTCCGGCAGTGATGAAGATTTCCTAATGGAGGATGATGATGACAGTGACTACGGCAGTTCAAAAAAGAAAAACAAAAAGATGGTTAAGAAGTCCAAACCTGAGAGAAAAGAAAAGAAAATGCCCAAACCCAGGCTAAAGGCAACAGGTGAGTTCTGAAGAAGTGAAATGAAAATGCTGCTTTAAAAGATTTCAAGAACCAGTAAAACTTTCTCTACAGAAATTCTTTATTATATCTTGACATTTGCCAGATGCTTAGCAGGAATACAAGACTTCTAGGAGTCTGGTGGGCTTCACACTGTTATTAAACTGCTGCCATATGTACGCAAGATTTGGGAATGACCTGTTTGTGTCAGGCGTCGTGGTAGAAACACTATGGCAGCATAGCTATTAATGCCCTTTTGTCCCACCAGTATCATAGGCTCAAACTCCAGCAGCTAGTGAATACTTGAAAATTTGAAAATTTCACAAACCTACATGAATACAACATTTAAGTTGTGTGTTCTGACTCCCACCCCTGTACTATCAGAATGAAACCACCCTTGACATGGGTTCATTTTCTCTGCACCCTTGTGATTTCTGCCAGATACTCTCCTCGTCAGAACTAATTTGTAATTAAATCACAAGGCTGGATTTGTATTTTGTACATAGAGATTTATTCAGGCTAATCGAACTAGTGATTTTTAAACCTTTTGCTTATCACTTCTTACTCTTGGGAATGATGGAAGTATCAAACGTTATTCTAAACAACTTCTTTCATAAATACTTGGTCTCACGAGGCACTAAGGATGATGTGCAGTTTCTGTAGCCTCGTGTGTCTCTGTTATAAGCATTAAACCAGTTGCCATCAAGTCAGTTCCAACTCATGGCAACTGTCTTAGACATCCAGTGCTGCTATAACAGAAATACCACAAGTGGATGGACTTAATGAGGAGAAGTTTATTTCCTTACAGTAAAGTAGGCTAAAAGTCCAAATTCAGGGTGTCAGCTCCAGGGGAAGGCTTTCTCTCTCTCGGCCTCCTCATCAGTGTTCCCCCAGACTGGGAGCTTCTTGGCACAGGGACCCCGGTCCAGAGGACGCACTCTGCTCGGTACTGCTTTCTTGATGGTATGAGGTCCCCCTGTCTCACTGCTCACTTCTGTCTTTTATATCTCAAGAGATTGCCTCAGGACACAATCCAGTCTTGTAGATCAGGTCCTGCCTCACTAACACAACCGCCACCTGTCCTCCCTCATTAACATCATAGAGGCAGGTTTACAGCATGCATACAGGAAAATGACACAGTACCACGAATCATGGCCTAGCCAAATTGATACACACATTTTTTGGGAGACATAATTCAAACCATGACAGCAGCCCTATGTGTGTCAGAGTAAAACTACTTCATAGGGTTTTCGTGGCTGATTTTTTCAAAAGTAGATCACTAGGCCTTTCTTCCAAGGAGTCTCTGGGTGGGCTCCAGCCTCCAGCCTTTCAGTTAGCAGTCACATGCATTAACCATGTAACTTGCACCGTCCAGGGACTTTCATTTTAAGCATTATTGCTAATATAACATCACAATATTGGAAAAAATGATTGGAAACCACTACAGCGTATTGGAATAGTTTATCATGTACCTTGGTGCCCACTTTGGTTTTTAGTAAGTTGGAGTTTTGTCTTTATAGATTTTATTCTTACAGGTTGTTTTATAGCTGATTTTTATTAAAGACAATGTTTTCCCTTCCCTTTCTCAAATTAGTATTTTTCTTCTTTCAGTGACGCCAAGTCCAGTGAAAGGCAAAGGGAAAGTGGGTCGTCCCACAGCTTCAAAAGCATCAAAGGAAAAGACTCCTTCCCCCAAAGAAGACCACGAGGAACCGGCAAGCCCTCCGGAAAAGAAAGCATCTGCCAGCCCTCCACCGGAAAAATCTGGGGATGAAGGGTCTGAAGATGAAGCCCAGTCAGGGGAGGATTAAAAGTGATGATGGTTTGGGGAGAGATTTTATTAAAAAAGAAAGAAAGAAAAAGAAAAAAAGAGAACCTGCTTAAGATAGAACGTGGTTTTGGCTATGGCTTGACTCATGGGCTTTGAATGCTTTTTTCCATTTGTTGAAAATAACATTTTCTCTTCTTTTTTTTTTTTTTTTAAGAAAACCATTGTATGTTTAAGTTACCTTTTTGTATGTTGGTCTTCTCTTTGCCGCCACCCCCCATCCCCAATGAAAGCCATGTCAAATTAATCACTGGATTGACTGCTTCATCTTTGTATTTTAATGGAAGGTATACCACAGCTGTAAAGCAGTAAGATTTGAGATGAACACTATAAAAATCTTGCTTTTTGCTAAATGATAGCAAGTTGAACAGTAATCAAAAAATGTAGAGGAGTTTCAGTTAAAAATGATTGCTTCTTTCCCTACCTGTACTTTTCAAAAAATCAATTGTCATCTAATATGAGCTTTTATTATCTATATACACGCTTATCGATGTCTGTAAAAAAAAATCATGACTTTAAACTTCCACTGATGAGGCAGGTAGGAGATAAAGATGAATTCTGACTTGCTACTAAAAGTATTCATATTTTTTATCTTGCGGGGGAGGGTATGGGGAATGGGGTTACCTGATCTTTTTTGAGGGTGTGGGTTTTTTTTTTTCATTATTTGTTATCTCAAAGAGACTCAGAGCCAGTGATCCTTTATCCTGCTACAGTCTTTAAGAAGTTTTAAAAAAAAAAAAAAAAAAAAAAGCAGGGGCCACCAAAACTGAAATCACTCTTGATTTCAGATCTCATTCTCTAATGGTTCATGTTTTTAAAATATATGTGTATCTATTCTGTTTCTTGTATAAAATTTTACCAAGGATTCCCCCTCCCCGCCCCCCCCCAAAAAAACGCTAGAATTTAAATGGCAAGATCAGTCTATATTTCACAGTGAATTTCTTCTCAAATTGGCAGTGTTATCTAGGTTTTAAGTAAATAAAGTACCAGTTAATGTGAAACTCAATCACAGAGAGTTGAGCTTTTTTCTTTATGAGAACAGAGAATTGATATTCTTGTATGCCATAAATGTGCATTCAGATCCCATGACCCATGCTATTTTTGAAGATAGAATGTTTTCCTTTCCGTGCCCCGTTTTTCCATTTCTTTATAGAAATGTGGTATAGAATGTATCTCTCAGCTTCCTGCCACTACATAGGGACGCCACTGCACACTCCACCCCAAAGTCTACCAGCTCTATTGTAAGATGCTATTGTTCCTATCTCTATTCTTGATTTTCTTCACATCCCTTCCTGGGCGGGAGTGTGGTGATGCGACTCCCACGCTACGCAGTTTGCTCTTGTTGTTTTACTTGGTCCCCTGCTCATGTTGCTTGAAGCAGGTGTTTGGGGCTCAGCAGGGCTGGGGAGACCATGCGTTCAGGAATCCCATGTGCAGTTGATAATGAACTTTTTACATGTCTTAGGGAAGCAGTCACGAGATAGATCTGTAGGTTTGAAATTGTGAAATTAAACCTCTGTCTTTCACCTGCCTTTTTGTCTGGATTTCCTTCCTCAGTATCCTGCTTTTGCAGTTTTCTTTCTGTCTTTTGTTATAGCATATTTGTGTCTCAGACAAAGTGGCTTTCTTGCAGTTTTTCCTAAGACAAAAGGTTATGCAAGGAACTTTTTACTCTGGTATTTTTAAAACACCCAGTGGCTGAGAGTCATTTCACTATTGCACTGTGTGTGTTTAAGAATGAGTTTGGAGTTTTCAGTACAAGGCCAAAAATGCAAGACTTGAACGTAAGCAAGGGTTGGATTATCTTTCATGATGGATAAATTTATTATTGCTAACTTTATAACGAGGATGTTAAAAATGATTTGCTTTAATGGGTTCGTTCAAGTATCCATTTTTAACATGAAAGTTTGTGTTCGTTTAGTAAAAGACCCATCAGTGTTGCCACCACGTGCCTGTGTTTTTAGGGGTTTGTAACTAAGTCTTACATTCCTAGAACGTTGGAGCTTTTCTCAGATTGTTTCCTGAAGTTGTTTTTTAAAACTTCAACCTCGATACTTCGTGTAACACAAGTTCTCTTCAGTATACTAATCTGCACTAACATCTCTGCTGTGATAGACACACGTACTTTAGATGTAATCATGTCTTGATCATGTCTGCTAGGTTACTTACGTGCGTTCGGTTGGGCTTTCTTTGTTTGGGGTCCCTTTTAAAAAAAAAATTCACTAGATTGAAAATGTATTATATATTTCTCATAGACTGGACAAAAGGATCTGTGTCCCCAAGTGGGGCAGGCTCTGAATGACTTGTTTCCCCCACTTTTTGTTGATGGCTTAAAATACTTTAGTCTTCCCCTGAAATCATTGCATGCAAATAGGAGGACAGTTGGTGGTAACTCAACTGGAAACAGGTGCTCAATAGTCAGGACTGGTGGTGATGTCAGTACGCATTACAGACGAAGCTGATAAGGACTGGCCATTGGCACCCCCCTTGACCACACTTCCTTTTTCTTTCTAGTGTGCCTATGGTGAAATGGCAATAGCATTCACTGTCGTATTTTGCAGTGCTCAGGAAATGGGACCTGGACTGAAGGTGCTTGTTTGTGTTATCTGAATTCTCTGTGTTAGCTCTGTTAGGTTTACTTCTATAGCAGATTTGTCAGCTATGCCGACTGACACTACGTTCAGTTCTAGGACACCCCTTAGCCAGCTTCCCTCAACACCCAGTTTCCCTCAGCGTGCTACAAGTGGGTGGCCTCTTATCTTATTAAGTGGATCTGTGTTTTGCTGCTGCTCTAGCTCTCCCCTCCGCAGATTGGAATCAGTGGTGTGGGCCCAAGGGGTAGTAAATTTTCATTTTAGAAATGTAGATTGTCCTGCCTTCTAAAACATCTCCCCCTTTCATAGCTTCACTCCATATTGATCCCATAAAGGAAAACTAATAGTTGTTTCCTCCTTTAGGGAGGTGATGAGTGAAAATCTTTTAATAGTGTAGTTGATTTCCCGTGAAGATTTGATAAATTGATTTTTTCAGAATAACTTCTAAATGCCCCAGGTTCAATCCTCAGTTGAATACTTAGTTTGGCATGGTTTTGATAGCATTTTCTTACAGATTACTAATCAGCAGTGGAATTTGAGGTTATAATCCAATAAGGATTTTTGATAGTCCTGTTGACATAGCTGAACTGAACTTGAGACATATTTTTTTTACGGTTGTTTTTTTTCTGTGAGCGTTCAAGTAACAAGTGGATTTTAGAGTTTAGGATACGCCTGAGAGTGTTAGGAAGACAAGAGCAGAACTTAATACCAGGAGTAACGGGGAAAGGTAACGTGGCCTTTGCTGCTGTGGTGGAGAATGAGCGCAGCTGTGAACAGTTCTTTCTGAGCCTGCGTCTCTGTAGCTGCACTGAGAAGGAAAAGCTGTCACCTTGGGAGTTTGGAAACGGAAGAAACCTAGGCTCTGGTCTTTATGACGTTCAGTCCGAGATACTGAGACTGAGTGATACACATTTTCTGCTGAGTGGTGGGGAAAATAAAACAAGCTGGTTGCTCTTGAGTGTAGAAAGTTGTCCTTTTCTCTGTGGATGAAGCTGGGTTTACTTGAAAACAGGGAGGTAATTTATTGTTTGAATATTGGGACACCAAGCTATCTATACCAACTTTCAATGTGCAGCCCATTTCCTTTTGTCTTGGGATAAACTTGATAGAACACAACTCTTCTTGAGTCCCAACATAAGTCACACTTCTGTTTGTTTTCAAAGCCTAACTCACAAAATCCACAGTGGTGCTGACTGTGTACTAACCACTATTGGGACAAATCCCATCAACCTGCCTGTTGCCATGCCGATGGAGTGACTGAGCTGGTGACATCTGTTAGAGCATGCTTCGTGTGGCTGGCTGGTGGAGTGCCACCACTGCATACACTTTGTACATCAGGGGTAAAGGGAGGGTTTTCTAGATTAAGGGGGGAGGGTAAAGTTGGGATTTTTTTTTTGTTTGTTTTTTTGTTCCTTTTTTTGATGGGGTATGGGTATAGTACTCAGCTTATGCCCGAAATAACATGTACAAACCCCCCTGAAGTATTGTGTGGGTGTGTGTGTGAGTGTGTGTTTGTAAATGTCTGGCAATTAACCTTTGTCTTCTGGAAATTAGTGAATTCTTTTTTTCCTCCAGAAGCATTTGTTACAAAGTTTGTAAATAAGAGCTCTACTTAGTTTGTTTACCATGAACATGTTTTGGCAAACCTTATTACACCTAATTCCTTCAAGATTTAGGGAAAGACTTCTAGGACTTGACAGGTTAAGCAGCAGCCAAGTTCTCAGTAATTGTTTGCCTTGAGAATTCATATTTCAGACTTCATCTTGCCAGCTGTAAAACTCACGGTCTTCCTTGATTTTCCTTCTTGAGCTTTTACATTCTGAGCAGGAAGGGTAAAAGAGAGGACCTGCTCACATGTATTCATTAGTCCTTAAGGCATCCCTTTCTTCATCCTGCAGTGTTGCTAGATAGGCGATCGGATAGCAGAGGGTTGGGCATTCTTGCAATACCTTAACAGTGCTGGAATCTGCAGCATGGTACTAAGGAAGTTAAAAGTTTGAATGTAACCACTTTATTTAAAAGGTTTTTTGTTTTTTTTTTTTTTAATTTAAATGAAATGGGGTTGAAATGAACATGATTTTGTTGACCATGTTCGTGAATTATAGATGCAACATGCATTGGTAGAATTGTGCGATGGTCCTTTGTGATACTTAATTTTTACATATCCCAGTCTCTGTATGTATCAGCATAGACAAAAGAAAAAACAAACTCCTGCATTGCTTTTATTGAAGGGTTTCCAGGACTGCGCGTCTGCTCCTGAGCTCTGTTTTAAGTATGTGTATCCTTTGCTTGTATTTTGTATTAAAAAAAAATAAGAAAAAGAACCCTTTATTGTTGAGCATGTTGGCACTGTCCCTTTATTTTTTTTTTTCTCTTTTTGGGACATACGAAGCAAGTTATTCTTTTTCTGTATCTTTTTTCTTTTGTAAACTTTTTTTCTGTTTTGTTTAAAAATGGCTTTATAAAAGGGCTTTTATAACCCAGATGTGTGCTCTGTGTACTTCTTCTAATACTCAAGCAAATCCACTGACGGGTGGGGCAGCAGCCTGTCCTGATCGGTTCTTTAGAAACTGTAACAGTGGCCATCACTGTTGTTGGCAACAAGAAAAGCGCGTCTTGTCTCAGAAGTCAGAGGAGTGATTGATACTTATTTCAGAGCATGGAATCAAGAGGTAGTGAATTCACTGATTTTTTATTAATTAGGGGAGCACTGGACTGAATGAATGAGGATTCCTAATTAGCATTTTTCCAGCCTGCATCTCCAAGGAGGACAAAGTTCATTTCATTAATCATATATAATAAAGGATAATGTTTATAGTCACAAAGCATGGAAATTTGCATTCAATTTCAAATCTCATAAGGAATACACTAAATTATCTTGCTATTTAGAATGAAATATTACTTCTTAGGTGGAGAACATGATACTGTGGCTAGTAGGACTAATTTTCAGCACTTTCCCCTGTTTATATACTTCCCTTGTCTGTCAAATACTGTAACTGAAATGCAAACTTGGCTTTGAAGTGAAATGCTTTTTTTCCTGCTGTTACCCCCTCAAGTAACTAGCTAACTTTGCATTTATTGTTTGAATAGAGTTGTTTATCCCAGATCAAAGTTAACTTTGGAAGAATGTTAATATTTTCTCAATCTGTAGGTGTTTTATGATTAACATACCAAATTTTCTGTTTCAGTACAGTACTGGAAATTCTAAAAATATATTCTCGTTTAAAGAATTTCAATAAACATTAAACGGATGAACATCAGATGCGTAGAGATGGGGTTTGGTAAAATATCTTTGGAGCTACCTTGCCTACTTATCCATGAACAGTAGTATACAATTTAACACTAGTATAGCACTCACAGTTTATGAAGAGCTTTTCTTTACATTTTACCTCATTCAGTTTTCCTAGCAACTGTGAGATTGGCGAGGAGTTGCTCCAAGTTTGTAGAAAAGTAAGTTGGTTCAGGTAGGATTTAATATGACATGGCTAGTACGGTACAACGAGGATTTGAATCAGGTCACTAGTTCTGTGTGCTTTAAGTTAAATCACTGTGGCTAATTCTAAAGCAGCTCCTATTATCGTATAGATGGGTCCTTACTCCGTTGAGCGTCCTTCCTGGTATGGACCTTGTGAGCATTTTGCTCTTCTTTAGCAGCTCCAAGTAACAGTGACGCTTGGACCAGTCCAATGAGTTACATCAAAGATTTAATGGGAAATTTTTGAAACTTTTCAATGAGATATAAAAATGCCTCAGGAAATCAATTTGCTTGAAAACCCCTATGCCCCCTAGATATAAAGATTCCAGTTTTTAAAAAGCTTCGTTTTCTGTTGATGTCTTGAGAAAGATCATCAGCTTGACTACATAGCAGTTTTCTTCTGCCAGTAGAGGGCAGTGTTTGTCCTCCCTATATTTGGTGGTATGGTTGCTCTCATCTCCTTCTGTTTGAGTGCTGCTCTCTGGGCTCAGTCCTGTATTAAGACACCCTGCTGCCGACTTTGTTCTGTGATTGCTGTGCCCACTTAACATCCTAGTAGATGCAACAGTCTTTTCTAGGTGTTAAATATTGATTCAATGCTCATGTGTCCTTGTGTCGTGCCCTTTTTACAACTCCCAAAATGAAAGTATGTTGAGATTTCACAGCGAAGCTGTGAACTGTTGGCCCTGTTTTGAAACAAGTGCTGCCTAGTGAAATTGCCCTCCGGCTGAAAAGCCTGCATCTTGCACAAGCAGCGCTGATTTGATCGCATGCAACAAATACCGAGACTTGTTTTCAAGGTGATATATATTACCTGGTGTTCCTTTCTCTTGATGGCACGCTTCTCTTTCCCTCCATCGTCTTAATAGAATGGACAAGTACCCGTTTTGACATGCTTTGGCTGGGTCACCACCAGGAAAATCAGCATTACTCCTGGGTGTGCCCCTATCATGATAGTAAAGTCCTGGACAAATACTGTGAAATGCCATGTTAATTCTGGAGGCAAGGAGCGAGGGGTACAGAGTACTAAGGCAAATAATTACTTAAAAAGATGATAACACAAAATGTTAGAAGTAATAGTTTGCCTTGATTTAGCTTGAAGCTAGTCCCCAGATATGATTTGCTTAGAAATCTAACTATAAGAAACATAGATTAAGGAGAGAGTATACATGTGCACACACACACACCCAGCTAGTAACATTTTTAAATCTGAGTGCTAGAGCCCTTTTATTAGAACGTGTAAGGCTGCCTTGGCTGATGAGGAATGTAATGTGTCTAATAGTTACACTTTTTCCATCGGAACAGGAATATGTAGTTTATGGGCCCTCCTGCCTGCAAGAGATTAGGGTGGATGGCTTAGGTAAGGCTCTGAAGGAGGTAGAAAGTCATTGATCCAAGAAAAATGGTGGCCTAAATTTGAGGATAACTTGCCAATTTGGTAACCCTGGTTGATTGGTTATGTGGTTAGAGAAGTGATTCTCCTCTACAATGAACTGAACCTGTAGTGATAGAATTAACAGAAAGTAGATTGTGAAACACTGGTCTTTACCAAAAAAGTGTGTAGAGACAGTGACATATGCTGGATCCTCACTTTGTGGCTATAAATTGCTTCTCTTGCAGTTCACTAATTCAGCCTAATGGAATAAAATGCTAAGCATTGTTTTAAAATATGGTTTTATTTTTAAAGTAGTTAAGAGTAATGATGTAGCAAATCTCTTTCATAAGACACTAACTGTCTTTAAGAGTCAAGGGAGACTCAGTTGACATTCTGTTTAGATGTTGAAACAATCTGGGGCTTCAGTAAGCTAACTTCATATCTAATGCATGCCACATCTCACTTACAAACTCTAGGCCCCCTCACTTTTTTTTCCTCCTGCCTCTGACCTCCTTTACCACTCTTCCTTCTCTTGTTTTTGTGAATGAACACTTGGCTTCCATTGCATTAGTATTTTTGAGGGAAATACATTGTTTTTACATGAACCCGGTAGCCCTGGAGGTGGGTGAGGAACCAGCTTTCCTGTAGAGAGCCACACAGTTGGCCTGAGTACAAAATAAACAGCGTTTTCAAATGAACTTGGAACAAGGCAGAGCTTAGATCCCAAAGCTCTATTGTAGGGAACTGCTGGTATGACGTCAGGTATACGGATACACACAGTATCTAGTGAAAGACGGTGGTTGTCCTCGACCTTGCTCAATGGACCGTTCCTGGGCCATAAGCAAAGCAGGTCTTTCCTTCTCTCATCCTGCCTGCCCTCGTTCTCTTCCCACGCTCTCAAGTGAAGCAATGAGGCCTGATATTTGGCTCATAGACCACTCACGCTTTCCTAGAAGTCAGCTCCACTGAGCAGTGACTGAGAAGTAGATACCCCGCTCTGCAGGAGATTGAAGTCTAGTTAGGGACATACTAATGATGCCAGACCATGGAAATAAGAGTTCTTAGGACACACTTCTGAATTAGCCAGCGATATTGATAGACAATTAAAGGTATGAAGACTGTATTCCAAACGAAAAATTGGGACCTGTGGTGTAATGAAGAGTTTTTGTCTTACTTCCCAATAAGAAAAACAACCTCAGATATCATTTAAATCTCTGAATATTGACATTTCTGGGATAGCTTATGGTTTAAAGAAATATTTAAAAATGTGTTATTCCAGGGCATTTATGTGATTGGTGTGAGAAGGCGTTAAGCAGCAGAGTTGAGAGTCATTCACTGTAACATGCGCGGTCGTTTGCTTTTCTGAAACTCTGATTACTTTTCCTCATCTTGTGGCTTGCTTCAGAGAAGCTTTGTAACTGGCTGTAGACAGTCAGAAGATCCCTTTACAGGATGATCTTGGGCAAGTCACCTACCACATCCCCCCTCCTGGCCTGCTTTTCCTTTTTATACAATGGGGATAATAAGGGACTGATTCTCCGCTACCTCAAAGGGGCATTGTGAAAGTGAGTGAGGCTGCTTGCCACCAATGCCTGAAAAACAGGCCCCGTCTGCACGTAAGTGGCTGTTGGCTTTGTAGACCAGCTGGCCGCAAACAAAAGAAGCAATGTACCTCTAGGCAAAGGTAGGGGCCAGGTGAAAACCTCATTCCTGCAGACCTGAAATCCTTTTAGCTGTGTTGTCTTACAAGTGAGTTATTTATTAGTAAGAACACTCTTGCAAAAAGGTAAACTTTAACCAGCCCACAATATAGGGTAGTTTAAAGGGGATGGGGGTGTGTGTGTGTGTGTGTGTGTGTGACAGTAACTCCCAAGTCACCTGCACTATTAAAAGTTTTTGGTTTTCTTTTTTTTGAATGAAAGTGCTCAGAGCTGTTGGTTGGAGTTCGAATATTTCTTCAGCTTCTCATAAGAAGAATTTGATCCAGTGGTTACCAACTGTATTCCTCGTTGTGTGGCGTCGAGTTGATTTTCAACTCATAGAGTGACCCCATGTGTTACAGAATAGAACTGTTCCATAGGGTTTTCTAGATTCATCTTTACAGAAGCAGATCGCCAGGTCTTTCTCGCACATAGCCACTGAGAGGGTTCCAACACCAGCCTTTCGGTTAGAAGCTGGTTAGCAACAGGTTAGCAGCCGAGCACTTCCAGGGCATATATATCAAGTGAGTGAACACTCTTTTGGACTGGAATAGTGATCAGAAATACTTGTCAGGAGCCTTCAAGTTTAATATCAGAAAGGAAGCCACAAAACTATTTGTTGGCACTGTTACCAGGGACAGCACCAGAGGCCCAGCTGGACTGCTTCAGTGATGCAGCGTGAGGTCCTGCATTCCCACCCTCCAGGAGCGTGCTTTTCGGGGAGGGAGGACTAGCACAAGACCCCTTTATAGATGAACAGCTCTTTGGCAACTGAACCTGGGGACAAGCTGCAAGATGGACTCCGCCTGCCACCTCCTGCAAATTCTCTTCAATCTTCAGGGAAGAAAGACCCAATTTCAACAGATAGCGAGGAGGCTCTGGAAAAAAAAAAAAAAAAGCTTGGTTTACGTAAGTTGAGTAACGGGTAACGGTCAGAGGGTAGAGATACTGAAATTTTGGTCAGGAGCCTGTTATCTTGTAAAACCCTCTTCCGTCAGATTTTTAATAACATCATTTGTGCTTCTTGAATAGATAAGATAACTTCGTGAAGTCGAAAGTTCCTCTTGCCATGTTATCTTGCTTAAAGAGATAGAACTGGTTGTCTTGGCCTTAGTAAAGTTTTCGCTTTTCTCAACTCAGTTACTGTCACTGAGTCTCTGTTAATTGACACAAGCTTCCCCCTCATTAGGCGCTTTGGACAAGTGTCAGCATTTAAGGGCATGAGAACTAGTTTTTTGTTCCCTCTTAAGAGTATGGTAAAGGAACCTTAGCTGAAAACTAGGGTAACATGCTTCCCCCAGGGCTTAGCTTTCTCAATATTCTTGAAGTCAGAACTCTAGCTTGGTCAGAGATTGTCACACCAGACAGGTTCTAAGATTGGAAGCATCGGATGGGGAAGGAGTGGGGTGAGGAATAACAGCTCTCTTCTTCAGCCCTCATTCTCTGCTCACTTGACAGGCTAAGTCAGCTCTTGTGTACGTCAATCAGATTTTCAAAAGAGATTTTGTTTCGTTTTTTTTCTGTTTTCAGCATAAAATTCTTAATTGAGAATCCACATCTTTGTTCTAATCAGAAAATAAGCTAATAACAAAATGCAGCTATTACATATATTGGAAAGCAAGGTATTAAGGGTTCTGCAATTCCATACTCTGGCAGCACACAGAAAAGTGTTTTACACCAGTAGTTCTCAAAGTGTGGTCCCTGGACCACCAGCCTCGGCATCAGCTGAGAACTTGTTAGAAATGCAAAATCTTGGGCCCCTCCCCAGACCTTTGAATCAGGTCTGTGGAACCCAGCAGTTTGGTTATAACAAGCCCTCCGGGTGATTCTGATGCACATCAGAGTTTGAGAACCCCTACTAGTTAAATTATGCCAAAGGGTCAACTCGACCAAAAATCCTTGCCCTTCTCCTCTTACTGGACAAGGCAGCCTGGTCTGACTGATATTACTGACACAGCCCAGTTATCGCCCCACCTGGCTTTGTTTAGGAGCACCAAATAAATCCCATGGTTACGCCCTCATTTCTCATTCCTGGAAATATTTGTCTTCACTCTTGGGTGTTTCATCCCTCAGTGCGAGTCATCAGAGATAGAGCTGACCCTTTTCTCTTCAATGAAATCCCACTGTCATATACCTCCACCAGCACTTCTGCTTTTTATTCTTTGACTTATGGATCCTACCTGCTCTTGGACTTCCCACAGATTCAGGCCTTGGCTTTGCGTTTTTTTTAAATACTCTTTCTGGAAAGACAACTGAACTCTGAGAATGTCTTTTACAAACCACAGTTCATGGTCAAGGGTGGGGCAAAGAGAACATATGTAGCAACATGCTTTAATAATCTACAACTCAGTCTGGAAGACTCACTTTGGCTGTTAATTTGTGCTTCTCCCACCACTAAATCTTAGTAGTATCGGTAGCTCCCACTTTACTGAGTGCTCACTATGTTCAAGGCATCGTCATGAGCACTTACCATGCCTTCTGTCATTGAATTCTCACAACAGTCCCATGAGGAGCAAGTAATGCTGTTGTTGTTGTTAGTTGCTGTCTAGTCGATATCAACTCATGTTGTAAAAATATCAGGGCAGCAGCGTCCGACCTCCTCTAACTTCACGAGGAGGAGAATCAAGATCAACAGCCCAAGGCTGATTCCTCTGTGGTGGAGGTCAGACATGCCTCCTCTCTCCACCATCTTCACCAGTTCTGACACCAACCGTCCCTTCCACAGCACTCTCAACTTCTCCTCTGCTGGATTTGAGAATTCATTGCAATGCCACACAGAACTCACAGACAATACTCATGATGATGGGGTTTATTAAGGAAGTAACATGTTACAATTCAGGTTGAGGAATGCTCAGGATATGGTTCTTCAATCAGCACAGCCTCTTCTCAGCCTTGTCCGCAGGCGCACCTTTCTCTGGCCCCTCAGCTTCTGCCCTGCTCAGGCAAGTGTTACAAAAACTCTTTTAGCTCTGCACGTAAGTGTTCCAAGGCACCCCACCCTGCCAGTAAGCCTTGGCCCTGAAGGTGCTCAGCTCTAGCACTGTGGGTCAGTAAACCTAGCTCCACCAAGTGCCTGGAGGCACCCTACTCCACCAGCAAGCCTCCTGCCAGAAGGCACTCGGCTTTCTTGCTCCGTGGGCCAGGAAGCCCGCCAGGCAGTCTCCTGCTGCCCGTCTCTGCTGTCACTGTTTCCTCTGCCATCGCTTCTCGCTGTCTTCAGTATTACAGCTTTCTCTCTCTTTCTCTCTCTCTCTCTGTTTCTGGGTTCCAGGAGCTTCTCAGCACAGGAATCTTGGGTCCAAAGGACATGCTCCGCTCTTGGTCCTTCTTCCTTGGTGGTGGTGAGCTCCTCTCCGCTCTGGAATTGGTTCTCTTTTAAACCTAGCAGGATGGCAAAACTGACCAAGGTCCTTGGTGAGCCGCTTATCTTACTTGCACAGTCCCCGACTCAACAGCACCTAACAACAGCAACCCAATCATTTGGGTGGGAGTTACAAGACCATGGCGAGAAAGGCCACACACAAGTGATCCATCGCACTGCACATGGTGACCTCAGGTCTGCAGAGTAGCACTGCTTCATAGGGTTTTCAAGGCTGTGATCTTTCAGAAACAGATCGCCAGACCTGTCTTTCAAGGTGTCTCTGAATGCATTTGAACCGCCAACCTTCTGGCTAGTAGTCGAGCCCTCAATCATTGTGCTACCAGGGACTCCAGAAGTAATATTCCAAGCAACCAACCAGTTGAGTAGAACTGCCCCATAGGGTTTCCAAAGAGCAGCTGGTGGATTCGAACTGCTGACCTTTTGGTTAGCAGTCGTAGCTCTTAACCATGGCACCACCAGGGCTCCATAAGTAATACTACTATCCCCAAATTACGGAGGAAGAAACTGAGGTCTAGAACCAGTTAAACAATGTCCCCCAGCTCACAGAGCCTGACAACCACTACACTCTGCAGCCTTTTTATTGACTCAAGTCAGAACTGATCAATTGCATCTTGGTTCCTTTTGCTTGGTTGCCAGAACATCCAGCTTCTAGCAGAAGCATCAGGGGGCAGCGAATTGACCAAAACTAGATGAAAAGAGCGAGATGGTGGGAAAAAAACTCTAGACAGAAAGGGACCTGCGTTTGAGCTCTGGCCTGCCACTCACCGATTGTGTCCTTAGCAAGACACTACATTCCCTGCGTCTCAGTTGCTCAGACTGTTAACAACGCCAGTAACATCTACTTCTCAAGATTATTGTGAGCATCATCCATGAAACCGCCCAGCAAAAGGCCGCCCAGTGATATTTTCCCCTGGAGGGGTGCGGAGTTAATAATGCATCAAGAGAATAAGCAAAGAGAAGTCTTGACTGCTGAACCACCGTGCCTTTCATTCTTATTGCAGAGGGATAGTACCTTTCTCTGACAGTGTTTTCTCTGAAGGGTGGATGATTGTGTAATCTAGGTAAACAAAGGGAACGGAGGGAGGCTTGGGAATGGACCGCATACAGCCAACAAGTCTCAGAGCTTCTGGCTGCCTCCCTGAGTGCCTTGTTTCAGGCGCTATCTGTTTATTTAAACTTGTCTCCTGAAATATCTGGCTAACAACATGCTTCTCATGTACATTTTGAGACTTGTGGATGGAGCTGGACAGGAGTCTCTGCTGGAACGCCCTAGCATTCAGGAAGGGCAGAGACCAGGCCTGCCTCAGAACAACATGCTGGTCAGATCTCCCTGGTCAGGTGCGGAGGGTGGTGCGTGATAGAAAAGGTAAGTAGCTAGTACCCCTCATGAAACATTTCATGTGCGAGCTCTGCTTAGGGATAAATCAAAAACCAGTTGCCATCAAGTCGATTCTGACTCATGGCAACCCCGTGTGCATCAGAGTAGAACTGTGCTCCACAGGGTTTTCAATGGCTGATGTTTCAGAAGGGCACTGACAGGCCTTTCTTCCTAGGCACCTCTGGGTAGGCTCGAACTTCCAACCTGTTGGTTAGCAGCTGAGTGCATTAACAGCACCACCCAGGGACTCCTGCTTCGCAGATAGGATGATGATAACGAGAGTATGCGTGTTGTGGGGAGAGGGTTGAGAGCGATGTGAGTGCACATTTAGCCCTCTCTCTCTCTGCAGTGGCGACCTCTCTAAAGGGGGTGGGTGGGATACTAGGATGCAGAATATTCCCCTCCTATCTCTGTTCCTTCTTCCTTCCTCCCTGGGAGCAGACTTGAGCCTTGAAGAGAGGAAGCCACAGAGGGCCACAACTAGAGTAGTCCCGTCAGTCCAGCTGTTAGCTGACTTCTCCTCCCTGAAGAGCCTTGCAGCAGAGTGGGATTGGGAGGCCTGGAATTTACATCCACGCCTAGGTGGATGGACTCCAGTTGGCAGCCTAGTACGGATCTGTGGAGTCTCAGTCTTCGGGTAGGGAAGAGCTGATGGTGAGTGGAAAGGCACAAGAGACCAGAAGTAGGGAGAAAAGGCTCACTAGGCCATGTCCTCCTTTAGGAACTCTAGTTGCTCAGGGCTGAGGTAGTCCTACACATGCCTTTCTGAAGGGAAATGGCGCTGGAAGAGGTTCAACTCCAAGCTGAAGGCGGCCCCACGCCCTGGCTGGTGGGCAGGGGGCCTAGAGACTCTCCCCGCCAGCCCAACTATTCTGGCTTACAGTGAGCATCGAGCAAACTTCCAGAAAACACAGTGAGGGACTCTTGTGGTGATCCGGTAACAGGACTGTGTTCTACTTCCAGGAATACCATTTTACTATTTGGCTATATTTTTTCCTTCTTTCTGCAATGGGTCGCTATGGAAGGGGAAGAAAGCTGATGCGCCAGCTAGTTCGAGGACAAATTTCATGGTAGTGGGGAGTTCTGTTTTCATATTTTTATTTGAGAGAAGAATAATTGGCCCAAAGCAATCAGGAAGTGATATTTTGTTAAGCAGGTGGTTTTATGTGTGGGTTTTTCCCCCCTTGGGGATGGAGATAGAAGGAAAACATTTAACCCTAAACAGTCAGACAAGTATGGATTGGTCCAATCAGGGGTGCTGACCTTCAGCACTGTTGGCATTGGGCCAGGTAATTCTTTGTTGTGGGGCTGTCCTGGGCACTGCGGGATGTGTGGCAGCATCCTTGGCCTCTATCCACTAGCTGGTGGGAGCACCCCCACAGTCATGACAAACAAGAATGTCTCCAGACATCACCAAGTTGTCCCTGGTTGAGAACCATTGATCTGTATGTTTCTTACTGATTTTCCCCCTAGTAATTTGTTTTTGTTCCATGGGGCTTCTCTGAGAGCCAGGGAGGAAAGCTGCCTTCATCTGAAGGAGCCCAGCCCTTGGCCCCCTTGCCCTGCTCAGCTAAGAGGAACTCAGAAAGTGCCCTGCTTTTTCGTCTGGACCGCTGCCACCCACTGGGCTCTCCAGCCTTGGACCAGAAGTCTGGAGGAAAGACCACTAGGCAGACCCGCTACTCTAGGTAGTCCAGGTTCTCATGGCCGAGGTGTTTCTGCATCTGCCGTCTCTCGCCACAGCAGGCTCCTAAGTTGGCAAGATTTTAAGGCTATTTCATACATTCCAGGGCAGTTAGTATTTTCTTTTTTGAGTGTGGCCTGCGTGTGTGTGTGTGTGTGTGTGTGTGTGTGTAAGAGAGACGCACAGAGGCAGAATATCAAGTGTCTGTGTTTTGGGTGGTGGGAGGCCGGAAGGGGGCCCTCTCATGTCTCGGGAGCCCCTCTCTTGTCAATGTGTTCACTCTCCAGGGTCCTCTCATTTCCCCAGGCTAATTACACGCCTCTTTAATGAAAGGAAGTAGTTTCTCAGCTGAGCTGGGAAACTCAAGTCCCCAGTGCCCCCTCATTGTGGGTATCATGGGAAGGGCCAGAAAGGAAACAGCTGCTCCGACTCCTTGCTGGAGTGCCCAGCTCAGCCTGGAGGTAGGGATGTTTCCTTCCTGCCTGTTTACCTGGTCACCACCGGAAGCCCCTGGCGGGAGTCAAGCCTGCCACTCAGCATGGCCTGGACGCGGATGCTTGGAGAACACTCAAGCAGAGGGTGACGCTACGGTGGCAGGTACACGCTGTATGTTAGGAAGGCCCTGAGGAGTTCAAGTTTTTTATTCACAGCCCCTCAGCTGCTGCCTGGGAGTGAGAGGGAGTGTGGCTGTCCCCCAACCCTGCTGTGTACAGCTGCTGGGGACAGAGCGGCTGCTTCATGCGTGGCTAGTGGGGAGGCAGGGGAGATTGGCTGAGAGCCCAGCACAGGGCTGCAAGCTCTTCCCTCCAGGGCCTCCCTCATCAGCACAGTCCCTGGGAGGTGGTTTTAGAAAATAGTCACATGTAGGACTATATGTGAGGGGGCTGGGGGACAGTTACCGGGACGGGAAACAGCTGAGCTGTCGCTTCCCTAGAGAGGTTACTCATGAAGCAGATTCCAGGATGTGAGGGCTATGGGCACCTTTCCTCTTTCCACTACCGCAGGGAAAGAGAGAGAGAGGAGAGAACATCCCACCGTGATTCCGCAGTCTCCTCCCTACCTGGTGTGACCACGCAGGACAGCGTCTCCCTGGCCTCTTCCCTTTCACCTGTCTCTGACCCCTGATCTCAGGGCTACCCCAAAACTTCTAAGTACCTCCCTCTACCTTACCCCACCCCCAAATTCCCCTAAATGAAAAAACAATGCCAAATTTGAGGAGACTGAGATTATGGCAATCGAGAAGCGGAGTGAGGATTAACCTGACTTTATGGTCCTTCACTCACTGTTTGGCAATTTTTTCCCCGACGAGAATCAGGTCACTCATTTGCTACGGGTCAACTATAATCAGCCTGGAGCTAGATAAAGAGGGAGAAAAGAAACAGGGGACACAGTGCAGACGTGAAGGTTGTAAACCCCTTGGAAGCAGATTCTTCAAGGTTTTTTTTTTTTAATTGGAACTTTTGTTGAGATCATGGTAGACTCACATGCAGTTATCAGAAATAATACAGAGCGCCCTGTACTTTTTACATAGCTTTCCCAGTGATAACCACCTTGCAACGCTGTAGTACAGTATCACAGCCAGGGTACTGACGTTGGTACAACCCACTGATCTTTTCAAAATGTCCCCAGTTTTGAGTTATTGCTTAAGGAATACTGGGTTTCTCTTTGGGGTGATAAATTTGTTTTTTTGGAAATGGATAGTGGTAACAGTTTCTCAGTATGACGGGTTTGGTTAATGTCCCTGAAGTTGAAACAGCAACTCTTTTGTGGCATATATTTTGTTGTTGTTATGTACCATCAAGTCAGTTTCAACTCATAGCAACCCTATGTATAACAGAACAAAACGTTGCCTGGTACTGCACCATCCTCACAATTGTTGCCAGGTTTGATACATATTTTACCACAATAAAAAAAGTAATAAAAAATTTACCCAGTTTTACTTGTACTAATGCGTGTGTTTCTGTGTGTGTATTTAGTTTTATAGAACTTTTTCACCTGTGTAGGCTCATGTATCCACTGCCACAGTCAAGACAATAAACAGTTATGGCACCACGTAAGGAGCCCTGGTGGCGCGAAGGTTAAGTGCTTGACTGTTCCCTGAAAGGCTAAGTGTTCAAGCACACCCAGCAACTCTGTGACAGAAAGACCTGGCAATCTGCTCCCATAAACATTACAGCCTTGAAAGCACTATGGAGCAGTTCTACTCTGTCATACGGGGTGTCTACGAGTTGGAAATAACTCAATGGCACTCAACATGGCAAATTGTTGCAGCCACTGTGTCAATCTGTCTCATCAAGGGTCTTCCTCTTTTTCACTGACTCTCCGCCTTAACAAGCATGATGTCTTTCTCCAGGGACTGGTCCCTCCTGATAACATGTCCAAAGTATGTGAGACGAAGTCTTGCCATCCTTGCTTCCAAGGAGCACTCTGGCTGTACTTCTTCCAAGACAAACTTGTTTGTTCTTCTGGCAGTCCATGGTATATTCAATATTCTTTACCAACATCACGGTTCAAAGGCATCAGTTCTTCTTCGGACTTCCTTATTCATTGTCCAGCTTTCACATGCATATGAGGCAACTCATGGCTTGAGTCAGGTACACCTTAACCCTCAAACTGACATCTTTGCTTTTTAACACTTTTAGGAAGTCTTTTGGAGCAGATTTGCCCAATGTAATAGGTCTTTTGATTTCTTAACTGCTACTTCCATAGGCATTGATCGTGGATCCAAGTAAAATGAAATCCTTGATAACTTCAATCTTTTCTCCATTTATCATGATGTTGCTTATTGGTCCAGTTGTGAGGATTTTTGTTTTGTTTATGATGAGGTGTAACCCATACTGAAGGCTGTAGACTTTGATCTTTCTTCATCAGTAAGTCCTCTTCGCTTTCAGTAAGCAAGGTTGTGTCATCTAATATCAAAGACTGTTAATGAGTCTTCCTCCAACCCTGATGCCACATTGTTCATATAGTCCAGCTTCTGGGGTTATTTGCTCAGCATACAGATCGAATAAGTATGGTGAAAATATACACCCCTGGCACACACCTTTCCTGATTTTAAACCACGCAGTATTCCTTTGTTCTGTTCAAACAACTGCCTCTTGGTCTATGTACAGGTTCTTCATGAGCACAATTGAGTGTTCTGGAATTCCCATTCTTCCCAATGTTATCCATAATTTGTTATGATCCACACAGTCAAATGCCTTTGCATAGTCAATAAAACACAGGTAAACATCTTTCTGGTATTCTCTGCTTTCAGCCAAGACCTGACTGACATCAGCAATGATATCCCTTGTTCTATGTCCTCTTCTGAATCTGGCTTGAATTTCTGGCAGTTCCCTGTTGGTGTACTATCGCAACCATTTTTTTAATTATCTTCAGGAAATTTTTACTTGCATGAGATATTAATGATATTGTTCAATAATTTCTGCATTCCATGGGATCACCTTTCTTTGGAATGGGCACGTATATGGATCTTCTCCAGTCAGTTGGCCAGGTAGCTATCTTCCAAATTTCTTGGCATAGATGAGTGAATGCTTCCAGAGCCTGCATCCATTTGTTGAAATGTCTCAATTGGTGTTCCGTCAATTCCTGGAGCCTTGTTTTTTGCCAATGCCTTCAGCGCAGCTTGGACTTCTTCCTTCAGTACCATTGATTCTTGATCATATGCTACCACTTGAAATGAGTGAACATCAACCAATTATTTTTGCTACAGTGACTCTGTGTATTCCTTCCATCTTCTTTTGATACTTCCTGGGTCATTCAATATTTTGCCATAGATTCCTTCAAAATTACAACTAGAGGTGTGATGGTTAAGATTGTGTGTCAGCTTGGCTGGGCCATGATTCTCAGTGTTTATAAGTGATCATTCCCATAATGGAATCTGCTGTGAGTAGCCAATCAGTTGAAAGGGAGTTTCCTTGGGGGTGTGGCCTGCATCCGTATATAAGTGGACATTCTGGCTTTTTGCTTGCTCTGGATCCTGCAGCTGCCTCCTGTTCATCTGACCTCTGGTTCTTGGGACTTGAGCTATCAGCTTATCTGCTGATCTTGGGATTCGTCGATCTTCACAGCCTGTGAGCAAGAGCTCTTCTCTCCAGCCTGCCAATTTTGGGTTCGCCAGCCCCTGCGGCTACATGAATCGAGAGAAGTCTCTATCCTGATCCATGGACTTGGGACATTCCAGCCTCTACAATCACGTGAGCCGTTTCCTTGTTATGAATCTCTCTATATATATATTTATACGCTTTACTGGTTTTGCTTCTCTCGAGGACCCAGCCTAAGACAAGAGGCTTGAATTTTTTCTTTGGTTTTTTCAGCTTAAGAAATGCTGACAGTGTTCTTCCCTTTTGGTTTTCTAACTCCAGTTCTTTGCACGTTTCATTATAATACTTTACTTTGTCTTCTCAAGCTGTTTGAAATCTTCTATTCAGCTCTTTTATTTCATTTTTTCCATTCACTTTAGCTACTCTACATCCAAGAGCAAGTTTCCAAGTCTCTTCTGACATCCGTTTTGGTCTTTTCTTTCTTTCCTGTCTTTTTAATGACCTTTTGCTTTCTTCATGTATGATGTCCTTGATGTCATCCCACAACTCATCTGGTTTTCAGTCATTAGTGTTCAATGCATCAAATCTTTTCTTGAGATGGTTTCCAAATTCAGGTGAGATATACTCAAGGTCATATTTTGGTTCTGGTGGACTTGTTTTAATCTTCTTCAGCTTCCACTTAAACTTGCATATGAGCAAATTGATGGTCTGTTTCACAGTTGGACCCTGGCCTTGTTCTGACTGATGATATTGAGCTTTTCTATCGTCTCTTTCCACAGATGCAGTCAATTTGATTCCTGTGTTTTCCATCTGGTGAGGTCCACATGTAAAGTCACTTATGCTGTTGAAAAAAGGTATTTGCAATGAAGAAGTCATTGGTCTTTCAAAATTCTATCATGCAATTTCTGGCATCATTTCTATCACCAAGGCCATATTTTCCAGCTGCTAATCCTTCTTCTTTGTTTCCAACTTTTGCATTCCAATCATCAGAAATTATCAATGCTTCTTGATTGGATGTTTGATCAATTTTAGATTGCAGAAGTTGGTAAAAATCTTCAATTTCCTCATCTTTGGCATTAGTGATTGGTGTGTAAATATGAATAATAGTCTTACTAACTGGGCTTCCTTGTAGGCGTATGGATATTATCCTATCACTGACAACACTGTACTTCAGAACAGATCTTGAAATGTTCTTTTTGACGATGAATGTGATGCTATTCCTCTTCAATGTGTCATTCCCAGCATAGTAGACCATCTGACTGTCAAATTCAAAATGGCCAATACCGGTCCATTTCAGCTCACTAATGCCTAGGATAGCGATGTTTATGAGTTCCATTTCATGTTTTGATGACTTCCAATTTTCCTAGATTCATAGATTATACATTCCATGTTCTGATTATTAGTGGATGTTTGCAGCTGTTTCTTTTCAAAAGCCCCGAAAGCTTTATTCCAACCACATCATTAAAGTTGACTCTACTTTGAGCAGGCAGCTCTTCTCTAGTCGTATTTTGAGTGCCTTCCAATCTGAGGGGCTCATCTTCTGCCACTATATCAGACAATGTTCCACTGCTATTCATAAAGTTTTCACTGGTCAATTTTTTTTAGAAGTAGACTGCCAGGTCCTTCTTCCTAGTCTGTCTTAGTTTGGAAGCTCTGCTGAAACCTGTCCACCATGAGTGACCCTGCTGGTATTTGAGATACTGGTGGCATAGCTTCCAGCATCGCAGCAACAGGCAAGCCACCACAGTGCAACAAACTGACAGACACATGGGGCTGTAAAGATTATAGCTAGGAAACCCTATGGGGCAGTTCTACTCTGTCCTATAGGGCGGCTATGAGTTGATATCAACTCAACAATGACAACTACCACCACCACCAACTTTTTAGCTGTGTGTTCTGGACACAGTACTTAATATCTTTCTCTTAAGAGTCATAGCGATTGGACTGGACTGTGGGACATAAAATGATACTCGTGAAGAGTGTGCTTCTTAGCTCAAGTTGATACATGAGACTAAATGGGCAGCTTCTGTCCAGAGGTGAGATGAGAAGGCAAGGAGGGTTAGGAGCTGGTTGAACGAACATGGGAAATCAAGGGTGGAAAGAAGGAGTGTGCTGTCACAGTATAGGGAGAGCAATTAGGGTTACATAAGAATGTATGTATAAATTTTTGTATGAGAGGCTAACTTGAAATGTAAACTTTCACTTAAACTACAACAATAATAATAAAAAAAAAAGCGTCATAGCGAATGAATAGAATAGTATATATAAAGTTCTTGACACACAGTATTCCCTGAGAAAATGCTAGCTTAACAGTGACTCTGCCAAAGTCTTCTCATTCTGCCATTGCTCTTCTCCCTCCCCTCTTTAAGGGGAAGTAAGAGAGTAAGAGATATTAAGGAAAAAAAAAAAAAACTGTCGGCATACAGTCGATTCTGACTCGTGGTGATCCCGTGTGTGTAAGTAGAACTGGCTGATTTTTTAGAAGTAGGTCATCCTTTCTTCCTAGGTGCCTCTGGGAAAACTTGAACTACCAACCTTTTAGTTTAGCACCTGAGCGTGTTAGCCATTTGTACTGTCCACGGACTCCGATAGATATTGAGGCAGAGCTAATCAGGAAAGACCTCTGAAGAGGAAGCCTGTGGAGGAGCATAAGAGTAACAGGGAGGACTTGAGCAAAGGTAGGGAGATTGGACTCGACAGTGGAATGGACTAGAGGCAGACCGCCTCTGTGGAGTGTCAGCATTGTCCCAAGGCAGAACAGGGACACACAAATAGGGTTCAGTCCCTAGGAGTCACCAGTTCAGTACCACTTGGCTAGGTACTCCACGCTATGGTTTTCTCTGCTTTCAAGATGAGCTTCTCATTGTTTTGTCATAGGCTTGAGATGGACAATAGGCAGCTGTCCTTGGAATGACTGCTGGGGCATGCTGGGAAAGACGCTTTCCCTGCCAAGCACATGCAAAGTATCCACCAACCCACCCTCCCTTCAAATTCCAAATCCCAAGCAGCTAAGTCCTTTGTGCCTCCAATGCCTTCCAAGAAACTTCCTGGCCCTACATAGCCCTCCTTCCAGCACTACTTTTGATCTGACAAAGATGGTTAACCTTTTGTTCCCAACATGGTACTGTCCCCAGCCTAGGCCACTGGAAAGGGCCTTTCCTGTTTACAGGCTCATTTCTATTGAAGATGGGTTATTTCCGTTTTTGGTCCCTCCTCTGCCAGAGAAGGGGCATCACAGGCTCTTGACATCTTGTTCTCTGTTCTCATGTACTCATCCTGCCTCTGGCACTTCCCACCTCCCGATTACCTCCAGGTCCAGGCTGGGGCTGGAGACGAGGCAGGGGAGAGCCCCTGGCTGTTGAAGCCAGTGGTGGTGGTGGTGTTCCTGAGTGCTCCTGAGTGCCATGGCCTTTCTCATTCTGCCAGTTCTCTTCCCCATCGCCCTTGGGACTCAGTGGTCTCGACTCCTGAAGTGGGGGTGGGTAGGGGAGATGAAAGCGTGAGGCTGGAGACAGTTTCCCTTGGACTCAGTCAAAAGGAGCTCTCCCCACCCCATTCAGGCTTCTCCATGGCACTCTGTTGTTGTTCTTAGGTGCCATCAAGTTGGTTCTGACGCATAGTGACCCCATGCACAACAGAACAAAGCACTCCCAGTCCTGCGCCATCCTCAAAATCGCTGTTATGTTTGAGCCCATCGTTGCAACCACTATGTCAATCTATCTCATTGAGAGTCTTTCTCTTTTTCACTGACCCTCTACTTTATCAAGCATGATGTCTTCCTCTGGGTGCTGTTCCCTCCAGATAACATGTCCAAAGCACACGAGATGAAGTCTCACCATCCTCACTTGTAAGGAGCATTCTGGTTGTACTTCTTCCAAGACAGATTTGTTCATTCTTCTGGAAGCCCATGGTGTATTCTAGTGGACACAAGTACATTTCCTATTCTGTTGCAAACTTCTTTGCACCAGTTATCACTTTTTTCACTGGATTTATTGATACCTCATCCTGCCAAACTCATACCTCCCAAAATGATCCTTTAAAAAGGTAAATGAGATCATGTCAATTCTCTGCTTGACTCCTCCTAAGGTCTTCCCATTGCACTAGAATGAAATTCGTGCCATTGTGGTTTCTGCCCACTTATCCAACCCCATCTCTGCCCCTCTCTCTTGCCCTGGTCTTCTTTCTATTCCTGGCACTTACCTGTCCTCAGGGCTCGTCCTGCTTTGGGACCTTTGCATTTGTTGTTCCATATTTCTAGGGCTTTCCTCTCAGATCTTCCTGAGTTGGCTCCTCCTTCTTAATTTTCAGTATCCAGCTCAACTGTCACCCCCTCAGAAAGTCTTTTCCTCCTTCTCCATCCCCTCCCTACAAGCTCTTGAAAGCATCATCTTGTTTTACTTCCTGTATAGCCATCTGAAATTATTTAGTTATGAGTCTGTTTAGTTTCCCTGCTGGAACTTCCTAAACAGCAGGAACCTTACCTGTTGCATTTACCTGTGTCCTGTCCTCAGCATCAACAAAGTGCTTACCAAACACTTTGTTGGATGAATCTCCCTGAGGTTGAAGTGGGGCTGGGAAAGGGCCACTTTGTGGGCAGGATGCTGGCCTCAGAGACCAGAAAACCAGTATGAGTTTGAATCCTAGTTTTGTCATAAAGTAGCTGTGTAACCACAGACGAGTTGCCTTACATCTTTGAATTTAATTTCACTTATCTGTGAAAATGAGAGCGCTACCACTTGGCTTCATAACATTGTGGTAAAGATGAGAAAATTATGTGAAAGCACAAAATAGATACAGAATAAGCATTGGTTTTAAAATAAATCCACAGGGATGTCCAAAGACAGTAAACAAGAGCCTGTGTGCTGTTACACAGTAATCTCATCTCCTTTCCTTTAATCAACTTTAGATCAGTGGTTGCCAGGGGCTGGGGCTGGGGTGGATAGGTGGAGCATAAAGGATTTTTAGAGCAGTGAGATGATTCTGCGTGATACTGTGATGGTGGACACATGACATTATGCAGTTGTCAAAACCCATAGGATCATGCAACACCAAGAGTGAACCCTAATGTAAACTGTGAGTTTTAATTAATAACAATGTATCAGTATCGGTTCATTAATTATAACAAACGTACCACACTAATGCAAGATGTTAAAAATAGGAGACATATGAAATATTTAGGATAGGCAAGTGTATAGAGACCCAAGTTTATCAGTGGTTACCAGGGGCAGGAGAGAGGGAAGGGAAAAGTGGTACTCACTGCTTAGGGAACGCTGAGCTTCTGTTAAGGGGGGTGGAAAAATTTGGAAAAGGATAATGTTAATGGTTGAACAACAGGATAAACAACTAATGTAAATATATATATATATATATATATATACAGTGCCTGCACGTGATGGAATATTATGCAGAAATAATAAACTAGATGTTTCCATCAGAGTATGATAGATCTTAAATTTTTTAAAAGTTAAGAAATAGAAAAAATAAGGGAAAATATGTGTATGGGGGGAGGGTGTTAGGAATTGAATTGTGTTCCTCAAAAAGATATGTTGAAGTCCTAACCCAGATGCTGTGAATGGGATCGTATTTGGAAACAGGGTCTTTGAAGATGTTATCAGTTAGATTAACACGAGATAGGGTGGGTCCTAAACCTATATGACTAGTGGCCTTATAAGATGTTACACAGTGACAGGGAAACAGAGGGAATATGCTGTGCGACGCTGCAGTTGCCAGCCAAGGACACCTGGAGCTACCAGAAACTAGCAGAGAGACATGGAGCAGGTTCTCCCTCAAAGCCTCAGAGGGAATCAAGATGGCCAACACCCTGAGCTCAGACTCCCAGCCCCCAGAGCTGTGAGACAATCCATGTCCGTTCTGATAATCTACCCATTTTGTGGCATTTTGTACGGTAGCACTAGAAGACCAGTGCAGGCGGGCCTAAGGGAACTCTCTGTACTATCTGCTCATTTTTTCTGCAAATGTGAAACTGTTCTAAAAAATAAAGCCTATTAAAATAAAATCTGAGCGATTGTCCAGAGATATTAAAAAGACAGCTTGGGTGCTGTTACACACCAATCTCTTCTCCATTCCTTTAATCAGTTTTATCATGCTTTTTATTTAAAAAGGCTGAGACATAAGGCAGCCCTGATGGAGGGATAAACAGAAAATCCTGCCCCTTCCTTCACCCACCTCACCATGCCACCACCATCACCGATTATTCCAGGGGTCAGGTCAAATTTGGCCACTGCCTTTTTTGTACAGCCCGTGAGTGAAGAATGGCTTGTACATATTCAGGTGGTTGAAAACAATCAAAAGAACATTTTATGTATGATATGTGAAAATTACATGAAATTCAAATTTCAGTGCCTATAAATAAAGTTTTATTAGAACACAGCCGCGCCCATTTACTTGCGTATTATCTATGGCTATTTTTGTGTTATGCCACAGAGTGGAGGGGTTGTGACAGAGGCCATGTGATCCTTAAAATATTTACTATCTGGCCCTTTATAGAAAAAGTGTATGGACCCCTGGATGATTCTAAAGAGTAAAAGGGTTTAAGTTGGGATACCGACCGCGTGGCAGCAGAGAGACGAAACAAAATGGCCTCCGGAGCCTGTTCCTTCCTTTTCAGGGCCCCTGGGGCATGCTTTGGAAGACCCACCCCTGCCCCAAAGGCAGTCCAACCTCCTGGGGCCCGGGGGAGCCTGAGGGGCACTGTTCCCCCAACCCCAGTCCTCCCCCCACCCCCGCCGCCCCAAGCCTCGTGGGGAAGGAGCACCAGAGTGATGCCCCACAGGAGCCCCTTGCTCTGTTGCAGCTCCTCTAACTTCCTTTTTCTCTGGGCTTAGTTTTCTCTCTGAAAGGTAGAGAGGTGGGGTGGTTAAAGTGGCTTGTCCTCTGGGTACTCAGCTCTCAAAGACAAAGGCGACAGAGCCAAGGGAGGAGGCCTAGTCCCCCCTCTCCTCCCAGAGGCTGTTGCACTTCTTCACTGCAGACCTGGCGTAGGAGGGAGGCCTGCAGAGTCATCTTAAGAAAAACAGGAGAGCTAGTTGCTTGGCTTCAGGGAGGTGGCAGTCTGCTGCTAATGACAGGCCTCTCTCTGGGGAGCTTATAATCACGTTGGGAGGCTCCCCCTTCCCGTGGCAGAGACGCTGGGGCTGATGGAACCCACGAGATCACGGAGGCTGCTGGGTGGCCTTGGGGGTGGGGATGTGCGTGCACTTCTGTTAGGCTATAGAGGGAAGGGGAAGGAATCAAAATGCAAATGCAAAGGTTCTGCCCTTGCAGAAGCCAGGGGTGCCGGAGATGGGTGGGCAGCTGAGAGCAGGAGGGGTCCCCGCCTGCCGTATGGACTGCAGCCTGGCGAGGCAGAGTGCAGCGCAGCAGTGCAGTCACCGCGCCTCTAAAATACTTCCTTCCTTCTCCTAGTCCTTTCCCGCCATCTCTGGGGAGTCCAGAAGGCTGAGGCCAGGGCCCCGCCTCTAAGGGCGAAAAGGTCTTTTATCCCAAAGACTTCTCAGGGAGCATAGATACCCTGTCCTGTCTAACCTGTCCTCAGTCCTGAGTGCCCAGCCGCCTCTGCCCCCTCAGGTCATCTTCCTTCAAAGTGGACATGGTCACACAGGGCTAGAGGTCAAGGCCAGGCTCAACACTTGGCATCTGTGTGACCCTGGGCAAGTCACTTTCTCCATCTCTAAGTTTAAATTTCCCTTCTTTAATAACACATGCCTCCCAAGGTTATTGTGAGGACCAGATGGAATATCGTACATGAAACCAGTCTGAAAACATAAAGGGAAGTAAGAAATATTCATGAGAACAGGCTGAGATCTTGGCACCCACTCCATCTCGATGGAACAAGAGCCTGCTCACTATACACGGTGGAGCAGGCCAGAATAGCTGAGTGACTTCTCAATAACCTGAGCACACGGAGTTCGAGGGGATCCAGGCCCCAGTCACCGCAATGTCACATACCGTCTCTGAGAGGTGAGGAGGGAGGAAGGCCTGTCCCAGAGCTGGAGGCCTTGGAGATGCTATCACAGCTTCCCACGCCTCTTCACATCTCAGGCAGCCCTGCTTGTGGTCTGATCTCAGCCTCTCTCTGATAGGCCTTCTTCCTGCTTCAGACCTGGCAGTTAGAATGAGATAGGGGTCTGTTTCCGGCCAAGGCTCATCCTGCAGATTCTCCTAGTTCTGGGCCCCCCTCTGCTGCTCATCTGCTGGGGGTGGGGAGGAAAGAGAGGTTTTGAATGTGTGGGCTCCAGGTGGCACCTGCCTCTTCCCTCTTTTATCCTTGGAAGGAGTTGGCATTCCCACGTGATCTCTGGGGAAGCCCAAAGCTAAGGGGAATGGGCCCTGAGTTCTAGCCCAGCTCTGCCACTCTGCAGCCATGTAACCCTTGGTAAGTCACTGTCTTATTTATCTAGTGCTGCTATAACAGCAGTGGATGGCTCAACAAACAGAAGTTTATTTCCTCACAGTCTAGTAGGCTAGAAGTCCAAATTCAGGGCGTCAGCTTCAGGGGAAGGCTTTCTCTCTCTGCTGGCTCTGGAGGAAGGTCCTTGTCATCAATATTCCCCGTTGTGGAGCTTCTCAGCACAGGGGCCCTGGGTCCAAAGGACGTGCCATTCTCCTGGCTCTTGTTTCTTGGTGGTATGAGGTACCCCGTCTCTCTGCTCACTTCTCTTTTGTATCTCAAAAGAGATTGATTTAAGACACAACCTAATCTTGTAGATTGAGTCCTGCCTCATGAACATGACTACCTCTAATCCTGCCTCGTTAACATCATAGAGGTGGGATTTACAACACATAGGGAAATCACATCAGATGATAAAATGGTGGACAGTCACACAATACTGGGAATCATGGCCTAGCCAAGTTGACACGTATTTTGGGGGACACAGTTCAATCCATGACAGTCACTTTGCCAATGCTGTACCCTCGTCCTATAAACTGCAGAATCGATGCTTTTCCTGTCCGCCTCTCAGAGTAGTGAGGAGCAGATAGGAGGCATTTGTGAAAGTGCTTTGAAAATGGTGCCATTTACATGTAACCTGTAAAAACCAGTTGCCAATGAGTCAGTTCTGATTCATGGTGATCCCAAGTTTGTCAGAGTAGAACTGTGCTCTGTAGGGTTTCCAATGGCTGATTTTTTAGAAGTAGATCTCCAGGTCTTTCTTCTGAGGCACCTTTGGGTAGGCTCAAACTTCCATTAGCAGTCTAGCCCATTAACTGTCTGCACCATCCCAGGGCTCCATTTACATGCAAAGAATTGCTGTTTTTATGGAATAGGAAATGGGGAAGCAGACATAGACAGGGCAGGAAGATGGGGCCAGAACTAGGCAATGGCCCTGAACCAGGGGAGGGCCAGAGAAGTGATGATTTAGTGCTCTGTTTCAGGAACCATACTAAGTGCTCCCAGATCCTCACACAGCCCTCTGGGATGGGTACTGTTGTCCCCATTTTTACAGAGGAAGCAACCTAGGCTTGGCAGAGTTAAGTCATCTGCCCAGAGTTTACGGCTAGTAAGGGCAGAGTTGGCCAGCAAGCCCAACTCTGTCTGACTCTGGAGTCCAAGATCTTCGCATCCCACCAAGTGCCTAGAGAACCTATCCTGGGTGTAGGCGTAAGGTTAAAACGGGCTAGGAGAAGAAGAGCCAGTGTGAGTGGAGGGGGTGAGAGACAGGAAGTATCCCTGAGAGCCTGGCCCGCAGGAGGTGCCAGGGCCACTACTGGCCCCCATAGTGCTTTCATGCAAATTTTAAAAATGTAGATGCAGCAAGAGCCTTGCTAGTTGCCCTTCTGAAGTGGAGAACTTGTGCAACTTACCTGGCAGCACTGGGAAGGGCTCTGAAATTAATTAAAGAAAAAAAAAAAGGGCAACCTTGTTGCTGTTGAGTCAATTCCAACTCATGGGAACCCCATGTGTTATAGGGTAGAACGGCTCCATAGGATTTTCTTGGCTGCAGTCTTTACAGAAGCAGATTGCCAGACCTTTCTTCCACAGTACCGCTGGGTGGGTTCAAATCGCCAACCTTTAGATTAATAGCCGAGAGCAAACCATTTGTGTCACCCAGGGACCTTAAAGAAGTAAAGAAAAATCAAAATCCATTCAGAAAAAGATGGAGTTAAACAATAAAAAGTAATTGAGGATGGGGAAGAAGAAGGAAAAATGTAGGGGAACAATATTTTTTTTTAATTTTATTTATTTTGTTGTTGAGAATATACACAGCAAAACATACACCAATTCAGCCGTTTCTACGGGTACAATTCACCGACATTGATTCCGTTCTTCGAGTTGTGCAACCATTCTCATCCTCCTTTTCTGAGTTGTTCCTCCCCCATTAACATAAACTCACTGCCCTCTAAGGTTTCTAGCTAATCTTTCAAGTTGCTATTGTCAGTTTGGTCCCATATAGATAGTTCTTAAAAGAGCATAATGCTCAAGGCAGACCTTCTTTTACTAGTTAAGCTAAACTATTGTTTGGTTTTAAGAAGACTTCAGGGGCTATTTTTGGTTTAAGGTTTAAAGATGATCTCAGTGCAATAGTTTCAGGGGTTCATCCAGCCTCCCTGGTGGGAAACAATATTTAAATTGGGGAGTGTAGTGTCAAAGGGTGTATCATACTAAGAGGGGAGGGAGAGGGAGAGCTTTCCCTGACTCCTCCCGATCGGGGGCCCTTTGGTGTGTCCTCTGTCTCTGCACCTCCCTCTGAGGGAACCTGTTAAGCACACCTGGGTGTAATTTCTTGCTCATTTGCTGTTTCACCTGCTGGACCATCAGCTCTGGACAGGCAGGGAATGGATACCCCAGCCTTCTACCTCTTCACTTCTCACTGGACGAAGAGGCATCTTTTGGACCAGACGGCTCGATGGTGCTCAACTCCTTCCTGTGGCTGTCCCCCTCCCTTTCCTGACCCAGAAAGAGGAAGGGCCTCTCCCACCAATTCCTCCCACTCCTCTGGAGCTCCCCTGTCTTGGGGCTGGTGTCTCCTGCCCAGACAGCTGGGCTCAGGCCTGTCCTCTCCTTCCCGCAGGCCTGGTGATGGGTTGTGCAAAGTGGTACCACACCCTGAGGCAAGAGGTTAGTTCACAATCTACTTATTAATTACTCACTTGCTTATTATCTTCAGCATTGCATCAGGACTGTGAGAATGGCTTTATAGCCACTTAAATTAGTATCAGCTCCCCCCTGCCCAACCCAGACACACACAACACAAATTCAAGTTCAGTAGTCAACCCGGCCAGAAGCCGCCTAATCACAGACTATCCCCCACAGCTCCTGGCACATTCAGGCCATCCCTTCCAGAAGGGGAAAAGCTGCCCAGCCAGCTGAGACTGGGAGGACACTTGGGGAAGAGAGGTTAGAGATTTTACAGCTTGCCTCAGACACCTAGGGAAGTCCCTCCTGCAGTCTGACTTTCATCACTCGTACTGCAATCCTAGTGTTTTCCCCCTGGTTTGGCACTCCTTACCACTGATTGAGTAAATACTGTGAGAGCACTTAATCATGGGAGTAGCAGACTCCTCCTCCTTTTATCCCTGCCTTACAAGTCAGAGAGTCAGCCCTGCAGGGGAGAAAGGCAGGGAGACCTCCTGGGCCTCTCCCCTTGCACCCTCCTGCCCCTCACTTGACCTCTCTATTTTCCCCACTCTGAACACTGTGGAGTCACAGCCCAGCAGCCAAATCCCTTCTGAGCTCCCCAGCCTCCTGATCTGGGCTCTGTCTGAGCCTGCTGCTGCTGTGGCTGCTGCGCGGAACGCATTGCTGAGACCCGGAACTGAATGTAGCCAGAGCCAAGCTCTCTCTCAGTTGCCAGGCATGCGGAGAAGGCAGGGCTCAGAGTACACCCAGGTGATGGGGCCTTGAGCTCGCACTTGCTTCAGCTCTGGCACCTTGGACAAATTACTTGACCTTAGTTTCCCCATCTGTAAAAGGAGGTAGCACTTGCCTACCTTAGAGGTAGTTGTGCGGATCAAACCAGATGATGCCTGTGAACGTGATTTGTAAGCCCTTAAGCACAGCAGAGAAACAAGTACTTACCAGTCGCCACCACCAATGTTGTTGTTGTTAGCGGTTGTTGGGCCGATTTGGATTCATGGCAGAGGAGAACTGCTCCATAGGGTTTTCAAGGCTGTGACCTTTGGGAAACAGATCACCGGGCCTGTCTTCTGAGGTGCTTCTGGGTGGGCCCGAACTGCCAACCTTTCATACTGGCCTCAAAACCCAGCTCAGAACTTCCCTGCTCTCCCCAGCTTCCCTGGATTTATTCCCACTCAACTCTGATAATTTTTGACCCCCCAAGTTGGTTTGTAGCCTTGAGATTTTTGCACTTGCTGACATGTTGCTGGGTCACATTTTTATGCCACTTTTTATTTCCTGTAGAAGACAGTAATCTCCACGCGGGCAGAGACTGTATCGTGTATGTTCTTCTCCATCTCCACACAGCGTCACATGTAGGACTCTGTCCATAAGACAGACTGGATGAACAGGCATTGAGATCCTCTTCCAAGTATGCTCTTTATCCAACAGCCTGCATTCTTCCCAACAAGCTTTCTACATCAAACTTCAGGCTCAGAGGTTAAATGACTTATTTGCAGGCATAAAGCTACAAGTTCCTAGCTCCATGCCCGATGCATAATTGTGACTTAATAAATGTTTAGCAGGATGAGCACATGAATGATTGGCTGCATAGGAAGTGGACTTGGGTCTGATTACAGAGCCCAGGCTTTCTCCACTCTAGCACATAGCCCCTATGTGATTAGCCAGTGAGAGATCTTCAAGGGGGTGTGGAACCGGGGGAGCTCTGTGCCTCTGGCTGTCCCTGCTCACTCTCCAACCCCACCCTGGTAGTCAGCTCCTCAGGCTGTCTGAACCCCAGAGTAGAGTCCCTGGCATTCACAGTGACATAATCACCTCATTGCTCCAGGTGTTTCAGGAGACAGTCCTGAAAACTAAGTGTCTTTCCCATCTAGAGACTTACAGGGAGGTTGTCTGGTTCGCTCCTGAAACTCTCAGAGGGAAGCAGGTAGCATTATCTTTTATGTCTCTGCCTCAGCACCCTGAACGAGTTCCATCAAGTGTCTAACCCCAATCCCAATCAGTCCTGGTGCTTCACTTTCTAAAATTGAGCCTTTGTGGCTGTAGTTGCAGAGTGCCCTGACTCCCTAAGCATTTTGCTGATGTCCCTAAAATGTGGGAGGCTAAAGGACCCAGGTCTGGCCTTTGAGAGGGGACTGGCACAGGTTTCATTGGACCTCAGACCTAGAAAGGACTATCGAGTCCATTCAGCCTCATCCCTTACCAGATGCCTGAAAGCCTTACAACGTCCCCAACATGCTTCTTGTCATTGTTGTTTGCTGTGCTGGAGTCAGTCCCCGACTATCTTAGGCTGGGTTCTCTCGAGAAGCAAACCAGTGAAGCACATGTATATCTGTATGTATATATAGAGCGAGCGAGAGAAAGAGATTTATCTCAAGGAAATGGCTCAGGTGTTGTGGACGCTGGCAAGTCCCAAATCCGTGGGTCAGGTGTCAGGCTGGAGGCTTCTCTTGACTCACATGGTTTTGGCATCAGCAGGTCAGACGGCAGGCTGCTGGCTCAGGGGCTGCAGAAGTTGGCAAATCCTAAGTCAGCAGCTGACACAGCAGGCTGCTGGCTCAAGTTCCAAGAACTGGAGGTCAGATGATGACAAGCCAGATGCAGGATCCAGTGCAAGAGGGTGCTTTGCCAGAGCATTCATATATATGGGATATAGGTTACACCCTCAAGGAAACTCCCATTATATCAAATACTTGAGTAAGGCAGTGACTTGAGTCATGCCCTTTAATAATGGTGTGACTCAAGATACACCCCACTAATCCTGCCTCATTAACATATAGAGGTTCAGGATTTATGACACATAAAATGGAGGATAATTATACAATACCACAAAATAGAGCACAATTATATCAGATCACACAATGGAGGATAATTACAATATTGGGAATCATGGCCTAGCCAAATTGACACATAACATCAACCATCACAAGGACTCATGTCAACCCTACCTATGCTGCATGGGCCATGCACAATCAGATAGGACCGTTGTGATCCATAGTGTTCTCATTGGCTGATTGTGCAGAAGGAGACCACCCTAGTTCCTGTCGGCAGCACGCAGCCTCCACTGTCAGATGGGCGGTGGCTGTGTATGAGGTGCGCTGGCCGGGAATCAAACCTGGGCCTCCCACGTGAAAGGTGAGAATTCTACCACTGACCCACCAGTGCTCCGTGAGACAGCTAGAACTGGCAAAAGTATAGAGATAAAACGTAGACTAGTCATTTGCTATGGGGAGGAAGAATGGGGAGTTATTGACAGGAAAAAAATTAAAATCTTCCCTGCATGGGGTGCCACTCACATTAGAGTAGTGCTCCCACCTGCCTCTGGCGCCTGTGCCCCCAGCTGTGCAGTGAGGGGCTGCATTTGTCAGCAACTCCAGGACTCCACCATCTAGCAGTGACAGTCTGGGGGTGGGGGGCACAGGTGACCTCAAGAAATAGAGGTCATGCTTAAAGATGCGGTGGTCCAGTACTTCTTTTGGTGGTTTTAATTTCTTCCTCTACTGTCCGCACAAAACATCCCAAAGCTCAGAGTATTGGGTGATTGTGGAAACATGGTTCCGGGTAGGGGGAGTGTGGGTATGGCCACTCCAGTTTCTTTCTTCACCCTTCTCAGACTCTGCTCCATCTTACTTCTTCTTCACCCAAGAGGTCTTAATCCTTTCAGCTAAGGAGTCCCCCAGAGCTGAGTCTCCACTCGGGTCTCTCCCGCAACCACCCCTCTGAACAGCACTGGTGTGTGGGATGCCACAGAGGTGGGCAGACACAGTGGTGATTACTCTTCTTCCTTTCTTCAGTTTCTTTGACAAAATAATATTTATTGATTCTTTTCTATTTTCAAAAGTAATTCATACACCATATAGAATACTTGAAGTTACAAAAAAAACTCTCCCCCACTAAAATAAAAATACGAAAATAGAAATCATCCTTGCCACTTTGAGAAAACTAGTATTAACCTTTTGGTTATGTCTTATCTTTATATTCTATAGATATAAACCAAATTTCTTTCAACTTTATTTGGGTATAATTTTAGATTTATGAAATCTAAAATAATGCAGAGAGTTTCTATACACCCTTCACCCTGCTTCCCCTAAGGCTAGCATCTTACATAACCATAGTACAATTATCAAAAGTAAGAAATTAATATTGTTGTTGTTGGTTGCCATCAAGTTGATGCTAACTCCTGGTGACCCTGTGTGTGCAGAGTAGAACTGCTCCATGGGGTTTTCATAGCTGTGACCTTTCAGAAGCAGATCACCAAGCCTCTGTCTTCCAAGGAAACTCTGAGCAGGTTTGAACCACCAGTCTTTCGACTAATAGTCAAGTGCTTAACCATTTATGATACTCAGGGACTCCTAGAAATTAATATTAGTGCAATACTATTAACTAAAAATGCTACAGACTTTATTTAGATTTCACCAGTTTTTCTACTAATATTTTTCTTCTTTTTTTTTCTGTCCCAAGACCCAATCAGTATGTACCTATTTAAAATATATACATATCCCACTGTGTAGCAATTTTTTTAGCAGGCATTTTTCACTTGGCAATATGAACATTTTCCCAGTCCATTAAAATGATCTATGTCATCATCATTTTTAATGGCCAAGTAGTGTTCCATTGCACGGATTTGCCATCATTTATTTAGCCAATACCTTAAATTATATTACGTTTAGATTGTTTCTAATTTCTCATTATTGTAAAGAATATGAAATGAACATCTTGTACACACTTCTGACATACATATCTCTGATTATTTCCACAAGAGAAATTCCAGAAATGGAATTGCTCTGTCCCAGGGACCCATTCTCTTTTCTTACCCTCATCTCTTCCAAATCCACAGCCAAGATTTGGCCCTGCTGACGGCCCTTATGCTTACAGAGACTGCTCACCTCTCACTTGGAGGCAGGCAGAGGAGGAAGCAAAGAGACCTCAAAGTGGATCACAGCCCGTGGATGATGGAGATGGGAACGTCAAGGGAACTCCAGGTCCTTCATGGCTTCTCAGCCTTCTGCAAGCCCCAGCTGGGTATCTTATCTCTGTAGAATGAGGAAGATGCTCATGAGGATAATGGGAAGCGGCTGTAGGTGGGGGTGGGGCAGACGCTGCTAATGCACCTTGCCAGCATCTTTGGTTTTATCCAACATTCAGCCAGACTATTAGCAGTTCCCCAGGGATGGCCTTGCTCCTCACATCATCCCCCATTTCCTGTAAATGGGAAGTGGCTAGGTAGTCGGGGTGTGTGTGTGTGTGTCTGTGTGTGTGTGTGTGTGTGTGTGTGTGTGTGCGCGTGTCTGGGTGTGTGGGTGTGGGGGTGTGGGTGTGGGTGTGGGTGGGTGGTGGGAAAGGGGGAGGGGAGGATGGGAAAGGGATACGGTGGTTTTCTAACAGCTGACTTAGTGGTGAACTGAGGCCCAGAGAAGTTGTTATTTGCTCACAACGACACAGCATCTTTGGGAATGGTAGGGTATTAAACGGCAATCTCATGACTTTCTCTAAGGTTCTGAAGTCACTGGCCAGGCTAGATGAGGGTTTGCTGCCTCTGCCTTGTTTCTAAAGCCCAGAGATTAAGGGTGGGACTGCGGGAGAGGGAGAGCAGGTGGAGGGGCCTGGGGATTAGACTGAGGGATTGTCTCCATTTCTTTGTCTGAAAACGGTACCCATCTCTTGGGTTGTCCTAAGGATTAAATGAGTTAATGCATGACAAGCTTTTAGGACAGCGCCTGGAACAATCAGTAATGGTTATCTATTATTATTATTACACAAGGCTATGGCATCAGAAAAGGGGATGTGCGTCTTCAGAGCAGAGGGCCCTACAGCATACTGTGCTGGGCAGGGCGTGCAGAGTGCATCCACCTGGCTTGTTAAGGAAGGGTCACCTGCGTTGGGGAGGGGTGACTGGATGCTTACTCAGGTCACCAGGCTGCTGGTGGGTCCAGGACCTCACATCAGGATGTCTGCTCACTCTCTGGAGCCCTCCTTCCCGCTTCTGCAGGTCAGCAGGCACAAGGCATGCAGGTCCCTGGTGAGAAGTCAGGGTGGTGGGGGCTCCTACTCCTCTGAGGTGGGACAGCTCTCTCCTGCTCCCAGTGTTCTCTCCCTAAGCCTGAAAAATACCACGTGAACTCGCTCCTGCCTCTGTAATTTTCCAGCTGACCTGGAATTCCCCCTAACTCCTGCCCTCTTTCCTGGGGCAGAGTGGCACCAGCTCAGGGACCCAGGACTCCCGCCTAGTTTCTCCACTGGCCACCGATGGGTGTGCCAAAGACTTTGGAAGGCCGTCAGGGTCCTGGTGGGTGACCTGCTGGAGGTGTGTGTGCTCCCAGGGAGGCAATGCTGAGACAGTTTTCAAGTTAAACTTGTTTAGTGACTCAGGGGTAGTTTTGATTTTTCTCTGCTCTCTCCTGCACCCTCTCTCTCTTCCCCACTGCCACCCCAGATCCATTGTTTCCCCCTTCCTTCTCCAGTTCCGTTTCTTCTCTGCCTCCCTTTGACTCCCAGGTGGAGGTGCCCTTCAAGATCATACAGCCGAGTCCCTCTTCTTACAGAGCTCAGAACAGGGCTGCAGCCAACCATGTCCTCCTCTTCAAAGCCATCTTCCTGGGATTTGGTAGTAATCAAGACAATTATCCGCATACACTGGATTTCTCTCTACCCTAGTAAAATTCCTGGAGGAAAAAAGACACAACTAGGGTTCTCCCCACCCGGCCACCCAAGGCCAGCCTACTTTAGATCTCTGCTCCCCACCTGCTCTGTTCCTCTCCTATCAAAAGCATCCTGGAAACAGATCTGTTGGGACCTTGCTCAACAGCTAACACGAGGGGACATTTTACTGGCAACTCTCATCCCTCTTCCCCATTCACATCCTGAAGGAGAAAAACACTGGCATGTGGCTTTCAGCTGCAGGAAGAGGGATTCTGTTCGTGGCAAGGAAGCTCTTTTTGCCTTGGAGAATAGCGAACAGTAGGAAGAGTAACTCGGGCAGCACTTGACATCTCCTTTCCGAGGGGTCCTGGATGAGTGGGTTGCAGTCTGCCTGCAGACAGGAGGATGCCCAGAATGGCACGTGTGGGTGATGATCGTAGACTGGCTCCGGGGTGAGGAGGTGCCCCGCGGAGCCGGGTAGCCCTTAGCTAAATGTTTTGGTGGCCAGCGACAGAGGGGGCTGTGCACTGTCCTAGGTAATGATAGAGCAGTTGGGAGCCACACGGGGGCTGCCCGTCGCGGTCGCGGCTACAAAGACAGCTCCAAGACCTCCCGCTTTCTTTCTTTGGGTACCAGCCCCACCCCTCCATACCCCCTCCCAGCACCCCCACCTCCGTCCCGCCTCGCCCCGCCCCCTCTGATAGCCCCAGCGCGCATGCTCTCTCCCCCCGCGGAGTAACCTGGAAATTTAAAAGCTGCCGGCTGGCGCGCGTGGGAGGGAGGGGGGAAGCTCCCACGCGCCGGCCCTGGGTGACAGCCGCACGTCTCGGCCAGGTATGAGGGCGCCCCTCCGCTCCCGGGGGCGAGGGTCCCGGCGCTGGCAGGGGAGCGGCGCTGCGCGGCCGAGCTCCCGCGGTGTCGCGTGTTTGGCGCCCCGTGGGATGGGGGCGCGCGGTCGCCGTCCTGCGCGCAGCGTGCCGAGCCCCGCGCGAATCCGAGGCTGTGGCTTGGCTGCTTGCGCCCAGCTCTGCGGCGGGCCGGCTGCTGGGGCCCCGCTGAGCTGGGCTTTCTTCCGCGGAGGGCGGGCTGAGGGGTGCCCGGGTTGTCCCAGGCCGGGCGGCGGGTGGGCGGGGAGCCGCCCCTCCCCGGAGCCCGGGCCGCCCAGACGGCGGGCGGACTGGCCGCTCGCTCCTCTTGCAGCCTCACGCCTCAGAGTTTTCTTTGGAAAGTTGCGTTTATTTTCTTCCCTTGTCTCGGCTTCACCGGAAAGGGGCAGGATGTGTCACTGCAGCGCGTACTGTCCGGGACTTGGGGGAGACGGGAAAGGGGCTGGCGGCTGGGACGCTGCGGGGTCCTCGGGTTGGAGCCGGCTTCCCTTGGGGGGGCGTGGGGACTGTGAGGAGGTTATTTAGGAAGGGAAAGGGGACTGAGCCATTTCGGACAGCGGGCCTGGGCTAAGCTCTGGGCAGAAAGTTGAGGCTGGAGTGTGTGTGTGTGTAAATTACTGTCCGCCGTTTCCCCCTCGTCTCCTGCCTCCCGGGGCGCGTGTGGCATGGTGAGTTTCCGACACAGCACGCGGGTGTGATGTGATGGTACCTGGGCATCTGACTCTTAGGGCGCTGAGCTTAGGCAGCACATGACCTGCCGGAGAAGCTCCTGGAGACCTGCAGAGTTTCTTCTGAGTGAAGCTCAGACCTCGCCAGAGTCTCCAGTTCGCCTCAGGCACTGGAGCCCTTGCGTTGCTTTTGTCCTTGAATTCTGAATCAGCTTCCATCTCCCGACAGACACTCTTGACATGCTCAGTTCCCACCCCCCCCCCGACCCCCTTCCCCTGCTTCCTCTTTTCCAAGGGCCAGAGTTGGGGGTGGGTAGGGTTTGGCATAGTGGGTACCTGGTGAGGACTTGCCCTTCAGCTGTTATGCAGACCTGATCCCAGTGGAGCAGCGACTAAGAATAGCCCAGCCGCTGTTTTGCTGCCCTGGAGTCTGCAGCCAGGCATTGCCGGTGGACCAGGGCCCAGAGTGACCTTTGCTGAGCGCCCAGAAGTTTTGCTCAGGGGTGGCGATGAGGCCCTGGGGGCTTCTGCTGCCTTTCCTGATTCCATTAGCGGATCTCCTCTCAGAGGCAGGATGCCCCAGAGTGGACTCACCTGCCCAGCCCTGGTTCCTGAGAAGCAGGCTGGCGTAGAGTGTAGGGCGGGGGAGGGTCCAGGAGGTGCAGGCCGGATGGGGAAAGTTCCAGTCTGGGAAACCCAACTAAGGCAACTTCTCCTAGGAGTCAGTGGGACAGAAGTTGAGGTCACAGGCCCTTCTGTGGGATCGATCCCATCCCCTCATTTTCCTCCCTTATCTCCTCCCCCCAGGCCTGTCCTGGAGCCAGGGCTTTTTTTCCTAAAAGAGAGAGTACTAAGAAAATGGAGCTTTAGTCAGCTGGATGAGTTGGAAGATAAAAATACAGCTGTGGATGAATGTACAGCTAAGGACACCCAGGCCCATTTAGTGGGTGCTGGGGGGGGGGGGCAGTTTTCCTGTGTACTCGTGGTGCTGCTGGTGAGCTCCCACTGCCCCTCCTGGCTGGCTGAGTAACCCTGCAGGGGGAGGTGAAGGAAGAGGAGGAGGAAGAGCTGGATGGTGATCTTGGGCTGTAGTGCTGAGCCCCTTCCAGGTCGCTGGGTGGTAGAGGATGGCTTGGAGGCCCCTCTCTAGCTCTCCTTTGCCTGAGCTGCTGCTCTCAGCCTGGCAGGGCTCTGGAGAGAAATGCCAGAGAAGCGAGGATGGTCTGAGGACTCAGGAGCCAAGCTGTCTAGGTTTGAATCCCAGTTCCTTATTGTGGAAGTTACTTAACATCTCAGTGCTTCAACTTCCTCCTCTGTAAACTGAGGGTGACAGAACCCACCTCCTAGTATTGTGAGGGTTTAAGTGAGCTGATGAAGGTAAATCTCCAAGCGCAGCAGCTGCGTGTAAAAAGAGCTTTTGATAAACGTCAGCTGCTTTTATTTGGCGCCACTGGAGGCAATCATTGTGGTTTGCACTTAGAAGCCAGAGTTTCTTAGCAAGGGAATTGGACCACATATAAACTATGTATAAACTATGAATGACCCATTCTCAGGTGAGCCTGTGGCTTGGTGTAAAGAACACACCAGAACCGGATGTCCTGGTCTTTCCCCTGTCAATGACTGTGCGATTATTGGTTTTTAATCAGGCCAGAAACTCGTGTCTTGCCCACCTCCAAGGAGTGTGCTCCTTGAGTTGGAAGAGGATACTGGTCAGGGTGGAGGAGAATATCCATCCTGCAATGTTAGGAGCCTCTGATGCAGAAAGGTTATTTGTTGTTATCTTTAGAAAAACTGCATGAGAGGGAGGGGCCCTCTGAATTTGGGGTTCTGCTCTGTCCTTCCTTCTTCCCCAGACCTCGGGACCGTTTGCACTGCTTTCTGGTATCCAGACAAAGGCCGAGCCTAGCTTTCTTTGAACAGTCAGTGGCCCTGTTTGCTGGACAGTGAGGGTGGAGGCTGGACCAGTTGGTACCAGCCCCAGTGTCTCGAATGCCGATGCCACTTGACTCCCAGCAATAGGACTGGAGACTTGAGCTTTGTGCAGTGTATTCAGTGTCCCTGGTTGGGGGTGGGGGCTGGTGACAGAGCCATCACGGGCTGGTCCTGATCACTGGCCAGAACTTCCTGTTTAATCCCTTTGTCTACTCCGTGGTCTGTGTTCACCCCTCCACGGGAAGAAGTCCACCGTTTTGCCACCAACACTGAATGACTTGTGGGGCTTCTGACGGAGGAGGGCCTGCCTCACCGCTTGGCTTTGGTTTCTTTATCTGTAAAACGGAGATGGTAGTATTTACCTTGCAGGCCTGTGATGGGGATTCCCTGTGATAATACGTGTTTAGCAAAATGCCCGCACAGATCCGTTGCTCAATACATGTTTGTTTGCTTCTTCTTCTCCTTTCTTAATGATGAAGAGCACTCTTTCTGGGGGGGCAGGGGCGAGCCAAAAAGAAGGGGCTTGGGGACTAGCCCCGGGTCCCACAGCCAAGCCTCGGTCACCAGCTTCGGGCCAGATGGGATGCCCAGCCAAATAGGGCACCTCAGGAGTAGCCAGCCTGCTGCTGCAGCCCCTCTTTCCCTAATGCTCACTGTCGTGGCCCTCTTATCTGGCATGTACTTTGAGCCTGTAAGTAGTGTCAATTCAGAAGCACCTGTCCCATCCCTGAGGATGTGGCAGTGTAGCTCCCCACTCCTGGCCCTTGTCACTAGAGAGAGCTGAGCACCATGAGCGTGGCCCTGCCTGAATCCCAGGCACTGTGACCAGCACGCATCTGGCAGGAATCCTGATTCAGCCTCCCCTGCAAGGCCATCTGTTGGACACCCACCCTTCTCAGGGCCCTGGGAGCTGGTGGGCTGGTTTGCAGGGAGGCAGGACAGCAAACCAGAGACCAGGAGGACCAGGTGCAATTATCCAACCCTCAGGGGGGCCTGGCAGTCAGGATTTGAGAGAGAGGGAGGTCTTTGACAGCTGGAGTTCCAGGGAGCCCTCGAGGAGGTGTGAGGTTTGAGCTGAACAGGATTCAGGTGAAAGGGAGAGGCTGTCTGGGAAGGGGAAGTGACTGGAGCCCAGTGTTGATGAGTTCCCCAACCCTGGGACCAGGGAAGTGTGACAACTCATCTGAGGACTCAGATAACTGGACCAGATCTGAGATCAAAACCTAGTCCCCTGGTTTTGAATCTGGTGTTCTTTCTACTGAGTCCCTGGGTGGTGCATATGGTTAACCTACTCAGCTGCTAACCAAAGGTTGGAGGTTTGTGTCTATCCAGAGGTACTTCAGAAGAAAGGCCTGGTGATCTACTTCCAAAAAATCAGCCATTGAAAACCCTGTGGAGCACAGTTCTATGCTGACACACGAGGTCGCCATGAGTCAGAGCTGACTCGAAGTCAACTGGTATTGTTTCTACCACTCTTCACTGCAGAGGGCCCAAAACTAGGGCTGGGGTGTTTGGAAATCCCTGGCCTCCGGGGGCTGTGTTTTGCAGATGCCTTCCTTTTTCTGCACAGTCCTAGCTGCTCACCTTTCCAGGTTCAGCAGTGTGACCACCCCTCCTAGGAAGCCCTGGTAGAACTGAACATGTCCCATGCCTTGTGCCTCCCCTCTGCGGACTTCCGTCTGAACACCTGCACCACGTCTGCACTGATCGCATTTTATTGCATTTTGTCTCTTTTATCCATGTGAGCTGTAAGCGGTGGTTTCAGTATCCCCAGCACCTTCACATGATTGGGGCTCAGTAAATGTTGAATGGATGGACAGATGGATGGGTGGATAGGTGATTAACTGTGCAAAGGAGAGTCTCGGTGCTCTTTGACATTCATTTAGGGGAGGTGAGGTTGCACACACTGAGTTATACTTCCCACAAGGCTGGGCAAACTCTTGAGTCACAAAAAAGTCCCTTTTGAGGGTCCTCTCTCACCTTGTTCACCACTGAGTGACTTTTATGAGAACACACTTCCATGAGGACTGAGCTCTGACCTAGAACCCCCTAGAACACCAAGGTCTAAGTGGGGCTGGTCACAAATCCTAGTGTCAGAGCTGAAAGGGCCTTGGGGATGTCGAGTTTGAGATCCTTGCTAGGGGTGGGACATGGTGGAGCTGGAGCCAGTTCATCTCCCAGCCCAAGACTCTGCTGATCTGTAGGCTTGCCCAGGTCCTCAGTCCCCTGGTCTCCTTCCTGTATACTGCACCTTTTAAAGGAGGCCAGGCTGCAGGGAGGGGACCAGGATTGGCTGTGCAGGGATTGGGGAGCTGCCTTCTCTGGCTTGGCTGATGGTAAGGCAAGGTTCAAGTTCACTAGCAGTGAGGCTGTTCAGGTTTCATTTTGCAGGAGCTGTAGGGCGAGGTGGGAGGAGGGGGAGGGAACTTCCCAGTGGCCTGGAGACAGTGCCAAGCTCCCCTGCTCTCCCAGCACAATCCTCTTCCCCCACTCACCCAAGGGATATCTTGGTACCACTCCCCCACCATGCAGGGAAGCATTTATTGTGGCCCAAGTAGAGAAAGAATTTGGTTACTAATTTCTGCCAGGAGCAGAGTCCAACTCTGGGAGAGAGTGGGGAAGAGGGCAGTTCTGCACCCAGGTGTCCTGGTTGTTCTGCTCCTTTCAGGCGACCCTGACTCTTGGCACTGTGTTGGTGCTTGAGCAGTGTGTAGGCAGGTAAAGGATGGGGTCACGCAGCTGGAGCACCCCTCTCCATCCAGCTTGACTCATTGGTGGAAGGCTAGGAACCTCTCCCCTCACCATGCCAGGCTGTCTCATCAGTGAGCACTCAGTGGGCACCTGTCCATGGAGGGTGCCCTGCCTGGGTGGAGGTGGGATCACATAGCAGTCTGGCTGTCAAGAACCGTAGACATGCTCTAGTCTCTCACTTTACACGTGTGGATGCTGAGTCCTAGAGAGGTGAAATGGCTTTTCCGGGTCACACGGCTATAAAAGGGCTGGGATAATTTGTAAAAGGATAGCGAGAACAGTCACACCACTTGAAGAATGTTAACAATGCTACTGAGTTGTACATGTAGAATTTATTGAAATGGCATGTCGTTTATCGTGTATATGTTCACACACACACACACAAATTTTTTAAAGTTGCTGAAATGGGACTGCACTCTCCAGGCTCCCAGAGATTTCAAGTGGTTTGGTTTTTTGGTTCAGCCACTTTTTATCTGTGCAAACTTGGGCGTGTTAATTTCTCTGATACTTTATTTTCAGCCTTCTGAAACAGGAATATTAAATACCTGCTTTGTAGGATTGCTGGATGAGTTAGAGGGAAGGTATGTAAAGCACTTAGCCCAGGCCGGAATGACACCTCCTGGGCAGCGAGCAAGTGTCAGTCACTGTAATTATTTAGCCTTTGGACGGATGCCACCCTGTCTTGTAGCTGGTGATGTTTATCCCACCCTCCACCTCTCCTCTGGGTCTGACACCAGGCCCGTCTGCTGCAGTGACCTCTCCTTACCTGTTGGGGCCAGCACCTGGGAAGGCGTTTACATTCTTGGCATTCCTCTTGCTGCTGGGGGCTGAAAGAGGGACTAGTGTGGGGTGGGGGGAGGCCTGTGGGTGAGAGGGGCAGAGAGGGGAAGGGAAGCTTGGAAGAGAAGGCATAGTTGGTCCCCTCTGACCACTGCTGCTTCTGTTTGGGAATGAGAATTCCCTCTCCCAGGCTTTCCCCACCAAGAGCCTGCCCAGACAACTGAAGTGGCCATCAGAGGATTTCACATACTTTATCTTAAACACAAGGAGCCCTGGTGGCACAATGGTTAAGTGCTCAGCTGCTAACTGAAAGGTTGGTGATTCAAACCCACCCAGTGGCTCCACGGGAGAGAGACCTGGTGATCTGCTCCCATAAAGATTACAGCCTAGGAAACCCTGTGGGGCAGCTCTACTCTGTCATATGGGGCTGTCAGAATTGACCTGAGGGCATCTGACAATAATCTTAAACACACTACAAGTCATTATAAAGTTGGTGGCATTGGTCTAAGTCTCCCCACCTGTCAAAATGGGTATAGTAATTGTACCCACTTCATCGAGTGGGTGCAGACGACTGAGACACTGGGAAGAGAGCCTGGCATGTAGTGAACCTCAGTGTTAGCCCCATTAGTAATTGCAGGTAAGGAAACTGAGGCTCAGGAGCTCAATTAACAGGGTCATGCACTTAGAGTAAGTGGAGTAGCTGGCATGCAAATCCAGGTCAGGCTGACTCCCTAGCCCGGGTCACCCTGCAGAGTCCGCCAGGGTTCAGGGATCTCTGGGCTCTGAGCTCCAGGTTGGAATGAGGACTCCCAGGTCTTTGTGCTGGTTTGGATGGCATGCCCAGTCTGACCTTGGGTGGCAGCTGTTCTCAGAAGTAAAGTCTGTTGGGGAGTCCCAGGTGCCCGGAGCCAGAATGTGTGTCTGTGTTGACTGTAACCATGGGATTGCCAGGTGACCGTTGGGAGGGTCACTTCAGCCTCAGCTTAGGCTGATGGGGCTGACTCTGGCCAAGGTGAGGGTCAGCCGTCCCAGAATCCGTGTCATTGGGTTGGGGAGGGGAGAGGAGGTCTGGGCCGGCTCCAGGGACTGCCTCGCTGTCCTTCGCTCCCCTTCCCCCCATCTCCTCAGGCATTTGTTTCCTTTCAGAAGTGGGGCTGGGGCTCTCAGACAGGGCAACAAAAGCAACTTTCCACCAAGCCACTGCCACCTGTTGGGTTTTCACACATTGGGGGTGAATGGGGGGAGGGAGCTGTTGCCCTTTTCCCAGTGTCTGCGGTGTGCCCCCGTGGCCCCCCAGGGCCTGGGATTCTCTTTGCTGCCCGATGATGTGACAAGGCTCAGGAGCCCGAGGGGTGGGGGGCCAGCAGCAGCTGGAAGGGGAATTGAGTGGGAAGGGGCTGGCTCTGGCAGCCGGGAGAGAGTTTGATGGATTACTCTGTGGGCCGAGAGGTTTCTCCCTAATCCCCTTTTGTGTCCCGGCCTGTAGCCCCCTCACTCTCTCTGACAAGCTGCTAAGCAGAAGGCTTCCAGTCTGAGGGAAGAAAAGGCAGCTCAGCGGGGTGAACTCTAAATCCCTGGCCTCTGGGCCCTGGAGGAGGGGTATGGGAGCTAGGGAGCAAGCCTGGGAGGTTCCCCCTCCCCGCTCTGGACCCCTATTCTTTCTCATGATCCCCTGGAGATGGAGACACTGCATTCTGAGTGGTGTTCTCAGGTGTCTGTGGGAGCCCAGCAAGGTAGTGGCCCCAACTATTTGTACAAATCCCTGTTAGCGCTGCTTCTTTATGAGGTGGGATTGGGGGAAGCAGACCTTCACTGCTTTGGAAGTATCTGAGCCCAGAGAATCAAAGCTTGCATGGGTTGGTAGGCACTGAGGCCACGTGTAGGCTAATCCTGCACTCCCCCCACTCCCCCCAACAGCAGCCCAGGTAGGAATTCCCACGGCACAGCACCCTTCCCAAGGGCTGCCTCCCAAGGATGCTGGTTTCCAGGTCCCCTGGGTGGCCAGGAGCCAGTGGATGGCCCTTTCTGGCCCATTATCAAGCTGCTGTGTGGGCAGAGCTCATTTTGGGAGTGGTGTTGCCAGGTTTAATTTTGTGAGGCTGAGGGCTGTGGTCCCCTGGACTGAGGCAAGGAGGTGGTAAGAGGCTTTCTTCCCTGCCCCTAAACTAGAGGCCCCAGGAGAGCTCAGCTTGGGGCCAGGCTGCTGGGACCCTGTCGGGTTTGGGGGGCTGAGGGTCCCTCTTCTCCACCATCTTGCTGCTTCTGACCCGTGGTTTGCTGGGCACCTGTGATTCCTGGCCAGGGCTCATAGCCTCTGGTGGGGTGTGTTAGAGAGATTGGCCTCGGGTAACCTCACCCCCGTCTTCAGCTGACTCATGATTCCTCGGGCTTACCCTACCACATCCCCTGCTTCCTTTTCAGTGGGAGGGCACCTGCCTCCTGGCCCTGAAGGGCGGAGGAGTGTGCTTCCCGGGAGCGTGTGAGAAAGTGGCATGATCTTTGTGAGTGTGGCGGGAGGGCGCAGGGTCATGGAGCCACGGGGTCAGGGTGGGGGCTGTGGCCGTTTGATGTGCCTGGCCGGGTTGTGGGGACGCCGCCACATAAAAAGCCCATAGAATTGCTGCCTGACACTGGCCGGGGCGGGCTGCTTCAGCCGGGGCTCCCTCTGCCCACTGTCAGCAAAGGGAATCCGTGTGTGGGGTGGCAGGAGAGCCTTTGAAAGCCCTCAAAGGCCTCTTTATTTGTCCTTCTGACCCTCCCTTCCCTTAGAGAGTGACCAGGGAGTGGGTGCCTTTCCCACCTCCTCCTCTTGGTCTTTTGAATTTTGGAGAAAGTTCAGGCCAAGTTCGTTCCTGTCGTGCTGCCTCACTTCCTCCTTCTCCTGCTCAGGGTCCAGCTTGAAGTGGGGGCAAAAGAGCAGTAATTGGGAATCCGGGCTGGGAATCCCGGCTGGGAGAGGCTCCCTGATCCACTCTGAACCTTCAGGAATTTCAGACCCTGGGACTGGGGCTAGAATGTCCTTGGTGCGTACGTGGTTGGGGTGGGGGTGGGGGGGTGCTTCTGTCTTTCCTGTCTCTGATACTCTACCTCCACCCTGTGTTGGGCGGGTGGGGAGCGTAGGTCTCCCAGTACCTGGAGCTGGGCAGATACTCTAGTTCACTGAACTTGCCCAGGGCCTCCTCCGTGGGCTCGGGGTCTGTGCCCCCAGGGATGTGGAAGGGTGGCCTGGGGCAGAGCACCGGGAGAGTTCCCAGGGAGCTTGGGTTTCCTCCAGCTTTCCTGCAGTCCCGTCACCAGGGGGCCTGGAGAGGAGGGGAGATGTTTGGAACTTGAGAGGGACTTGGCATCCTAGAAGACTGCTCGTTCTTTTCTGCGAGGTCCGCCCAGACTCCCCCTTTCTGTACCTTCTCCTCCCCCTTCCTCCAGCCCCCTCCTCACCAGGTGAGCTCGCCTGCAGCTGGCTGTTCTGATTGATCTTCTGTTTGCCAGACAGGCAGAGGGCTCCAGGAGCAGTGGGGCAGATGCAGAAATTGGAGGGCATAGAGGAGAATTAGACCCTGACCCCCCTTCCTCTGTCCCTGAGGAACGCAGGGGAGCTCCCCAAACAGGGGGGCCCAACAGTGACTCTCACATTCAAGCTTTGCTGAGATGTGTGCCCTGGGGCTGCGGCCAGGAGTGACAGCTGGAGAAGGTGCTGACCCCCTTCTTGTTCTCTGACCTGTCTTAGCCTGGGAACCAGGCAGGACCTGGGCTTCTCAGTTTGCACCCCAGGAAAGAAGGCCCTGGAGGTGATGGCTGGCTGACTGGAGCTAGTGTTGGGGAAGTCCTCTAGTTTACACTGGAGCTGAAGTGGGGGGTGCTGAAGTGGGGGGCAGTGAGGTGGGGGCGCTGAAGTGGGGACTGGGACACTGGAGAAGAAAGGGGGCTTTGGAGGGGAGTGCTGTTATGGGACTGGGAAGAGGAAAGTCTGAGCATGACAAGAGTGCCTGGAGCCCCAGGGCAGAGTAGAGCTCAAAAGGAGAAGGACGGGCTCAGCAACCTAAGAGCAGAGGGGCACCGAGCTGGGCTGGGAGCGGCCCACTTCCTACCCAACTCCTTTCAGTGAATGCTTCACCTGGCTGGGCCCCTGGTAACCAGGTGGAGAAGCTCTGGGGGTAGAGAAGGGCACTCGAGGAAGGGGGAGCCAGCCCAAGCCCCGTCTGGGCTGTGGGAGGATGGGGGGCATTTCCTCTTTTCATGCTTTTTTGCCTTTCTCCCATGTGGCCTAAGGAGGGTGCTGCTTACTCCAGGAGGACTGAAGAGCTGGATTCAGGAAGGCAGGCAGGAAGGGGAGGTGATTAATGGTTGCATGAGAGCTGCAATTTATCTTAAACAGCAGGGAACAACCAGGGCCTGAGCAGGAGGGTGGCTGTGGGTGAGGCCAGGCCTAACAAGGGTTCTGTTTGTTCAGGGAGGACCTGGTCCCCTGAAAGCCCAGAGCAGGTGAGTGTCCAGGGCCCTACCTGACCATGGGTGGGGAGTGGAAGGGGCTGGAAGCCTTTTGACCCAGAACCCCTCCCACCAGGCTGGACCGTACCACCCTCGGTCTCCATCTTCCTGATGCAGGTGCAGTGGAAATGCAGTGACTGGGGAGGGGCTCCAGTTGAAGCCACAACAGCCAGTTAAGACTGCTGACTGGTCCCGCACCCACAGTGTAGGTCAGTATTTTACACTGCTCCCAGGGATCCCCCAGGAAACCGGTGCCGCTTCCCAGGCGTACCGTGTGGCTCTGAGGGGGACTTTGGGGAGGAGGCTGCAGGTTGCCCAGTCTTATCTGAAGTTCTTTCTTTCCTGGTCTACCAGCGGCAAAGCTCCAGCAGGTGGTTATGGGATGGACAGGTCTTACCCAGGATTGTGGCTTTGTAACATGCGAGGCCCCATGGTGCTCAGTGTCATTTGTAAAGATAAAAGAAGTTGAAGTGCCACATTACTTTTGAGATGGGAAGAGGGAAGGAGCAGAGGGCTGGGTGTGCTCCTGAAGGCTGTCTAGGAGGGGAGGAGAGGGGCCGGCCCTCAACCACCGTGGACCTTGTACAAGAGTAGCTGCTGTTCTACAGCAGTATTTATGGGCCTGAATTGGTGAGGAAAGGGAAGGCCCTCCCTCCAGGACGGACCAGTGGCTGGAGCTCTGCCCTGCCTTTGTTTTGGGGTGGATGGCAGGTTAGGGACCTCTAGCCTTTCTCACTGATGCCGCCCTCTGCATGTCCCTCTGATGGCCAGCCTGACGTTCCCTGTCTTGTCATCAGCTCTAAGGGGAGCAGACTGCGGGGGTGCTGTGGTCGGAAGCAAGGCCTGAAGCAACCCTGTCTGGGGACACAGGGTGGCGCTCACCCAGAGGGATCAAAGCACAGGGGCAGGGCAAGCATGAAGGGATGTGGGTACCTTTCCCCTGAGAAGGGAGCCATTTGGGGAACAGGGACAGGGTGCCTGAGAACGGTGGCATCCTGCCAGTGCAGGGGGGTCACTGACATCAACACAGGTGCTGCGGCTTCCTGCCCCTGTGAGGCTGGGACCTGGGACCGGCCCACTGTCCTGTGACAGGTGGGCAGCAGCTTGTGGGAATGTTTCTTCCCCATGAACACTGAACAAGGGAGAGACTCAAGAGCGAGGCTTTCAGGCCTAGCTTCTTCCGGGTGGTTTCAGTGACAGGTTAAAAACCCAGCTCCGCAAACCACAGACTCTCCTCCGTTCCCCAGCCGGCCTCATCCTGGGGGTGGGGGTAATGGTGCAACGTGGCTCCCCGCCAGGCAGTGTGGAAGTAGGAAGGTTGTTACTCTCGACAAAGGGGAATTGAATGGTTTGGGAAGTGGAGAGAGAGAAGCAAACAAACCAGGCCTGGCAGGGTCTCCAGGTACTTATAGCTGGTCTTGGGGGAACTGGCAATTCAGTGGGTATGATTTTTTTTTTCCCCCCGTACTAGTGGGCAAGGGCAATTGTAAAGATGTTTCAAAACAGAATAACCCACATGTGTTTGGCTCTGGAGTATGCTGAGGTTGAAAAATCATATTTACCTTATTAATTATGCCAGCCTTGGGCTAATATTAACATGCATTTCCTGGTTGGGCAGTGGGGGTGGCTCCTAGGTGGCAGGGCCACGCCGCTGGTTGGCAGGAGGTAACAGGATTCAGAGAACCCACAGAGCAAATCCTGGAGGCCCGGTTCCCAGGGCTTAACGCTGTGTGTGTCGATGCTTGTCCCTGCCCTTTTAGGATCTGAGGGATGAGATGTGTCTCCACCGAGGTGCCCCACAGCACCCTGCGTTCTACATGGGCTGAGAAGCTGGACCTGGACAAGAGGGCTGGCAGCAATGGGCTCCTGGCTGGATGCTAGACAGCTGGTGGCAGTGAGGAGGAGGGGCCTCGGCATCTACAGGGCTGGGAGGAAGCAGGACTGGAGTGCGTGAGAGCCCCCGCCTCTCCCCGCTGGGCCCACCATGGTCCAGAGACTGTGCGTGAGCCGCCTGCTGCGGCATCGCAAAGCCCAGCTCCTGCTGGTCAACCTGCTGACCTTTGGCCTGGAGGTGTGCCTGGCCGCAGGCATCACCTACGTGCCCCCCCTGCTGCTGGAAGTGGGGGTAGAGGAGAAGTTCATGACCATGGTGCTGGGTGAGTCACTCCATCCTCCCTCCCGCCTGCTCCAGACACACACCGCCTGAAGTCACCGGGCAGCAGGTCTCTGCCCCAAGAGCCGCGTGCAGGGAGAGGGTGACCCTGGGCTGAGGGGGCCCCGAAAGGACGTACCCTAGTCACTTCTGTGTCCCTGGGCCCTACACAAGGCCTTGGCTTGTAGGGGTGCTGGAGGGATGAACCCTACCTTCTTCATATACAGAGCCCTTTATAACTTAACGGCTGTTGTCTCATTTAATCCTTACAACACCCTTTGAGGCAATCCTTTTTACAGAGAAGAAAACGGAGGCTTATAAGAGGTGAGGTGACTTACCCACGGCTGTACAGTTACTGATTAGTAGAGTAGATTAGGGTCTCCCAGCCAGGGCTCCTTTTCACCTCCCAGGCAGGAGTGGGCTCCTGACTCTGCAGATAAGTTCTGCAGAAGCCACAAGAGGCATGTCGCCACCAGCATGGACCCCCAGGAAGAGGAGCCGATCGGGATTGTAGGCTCCAGAGTCAAACTGCCTGTTAAACCCTGCCCCTGGCCCTCCCTAGATATGTGCCTTCGTGCAAGTGTCACTATCAGTACCCCCTGCCTCAGTTTCCCTATCTGAAAATGGGGTGGGGGCAGTTAGTAATACCTGAGGAGTCTCTGGGTGGTACAGACGGTTAACATGCTTGGCTACTAACAGATAGACTGAAGGTTTGACTCCGCCCAGGAACACCTCAGAAGAAAGGCCTGGTGGTCTACTTCAGAAAAATCAGCCAGCGGAAACACTGGAGCACAGTTCTACTCTGACGCACATGGCGTCGCCGTGAGTCGGAATTGACTCCACAGCAACTGAGTTTTTCTCTAGCAGTACCTGTGTTGTGAGGAGTAAATCAGAGTCCCCGTGAGGTACCTAGTACAGTATCTAGCGCAGAGTTTGCCTTCAGTGTGAATATTACCCTTATCATTCCCATCCTTCTCAAGAAGGTTGTCTCCCCCCACCGCCCCAAAGAGGGCCCCATTCACTGACTCTCACTATTTGTCCTTCCTGCAGGCATTGGTCCAGTGCTGGGCCTGGTCTCGGTCCCACTCATAGGCTCGGCTAGTGACCACTGGCGCGGGCGCTATGGCCGCCGCAGGCCCTTCATCTGGGCACTGTCCCTTGGCGTCCTGCTGAGCCTCTTCCTTATCCCGAGGGCCGGTTGGCTGGCAGGACTGCTGTACCCGAATGCGAGGCCCCTGGAGTTGGCACTGCTGATCCTGGGCGTGGGGCTGCTAGACTTCTGCGGCCAGGTGTGCTTCACTCCCCTGGAGGCCTTGCTATCCGACCTCTTCCGGGACCCAGACCACTGTCGCCAGGCCTTCTCTGTCTACGCCTTCATGATCAGCCTTGGGGGCTGCCTGGGCTACCTCCTGCCTTCCATCGACTGGGATGCCAGTGCCCTGGCCCCCTACCTGGGCACCCAGGAGGAGTGCCTTTTTGGCCTGCTCACGCTCATCTTTCTCACTTGTGCCGTGGCCACGTTGTTTGTGGCTGAGGAGGCAGTGCTGGGCCCCGCCGAGCCAGCCGAGGGGCTATCAGTCCCCACCACGCCCCCCCACTGCTGCCCGTGCCGTGCCCGCCTGGCCCTCTGGAACTTGGGTGCCCTGTTTCCCCTGCTACACCGGGTCTGCTGCCGTGTGCCTCGCACCCTGCGCCGGCTCTTTGTGGCCGAGCTGTGCAGCTGGATGGCCTTCATGACCTTCACGCTGTTTTACACGGACTTCGTGGGCGAGGGGCTGTACCAGGGTGTGCCCCGGGCTGAGCCAGGCACTGAAGCCCGGAGACACTATGACGAAGGTAAGGCTGCGGCTGTCGTGGGAGCTGCTGTCCAGAGGACGTCCACGGGGGTGGGGAAGCGCACAGCCTGTGCCTGGGCTGGATGCTGGGCTCCCTGGGTGGGCTCTGTTTCCTCGTCAGAAAAATGGGCTGGAGTCTCCTGGTGGTGCAAACAGTTAAGCACTCCACTGCTAGTTGGAAGTTTGGCTGTTCGAACCCACCCAGAGATGGCCTTAGGAGACAGGCCTGGCGATCTGTTTCCAGAAGGTCACAGCCTTGAAAACCCTGTGGAGCAGTTCTGCTCTGCACACATGGGGTCGCCGTGAGTAGGAATTGACTTGACCGCAGCTAACAGCATCACCACAGGCTGGTCCGGGCTCGCAGTGCCTTGTGGTGCCGGGCAGCTGTGTCCGGCCAGAGTGCCTGGCCGCCCTGAGAGTTTGATCCGAGTCATTGCTCCAAATGGACACGAGCATATTCCAGGTCCCCCAAGAATGGAGGAGTCCAGACTGGCCTCGGGTCTGCCTGGCCCCAGCTTCAGGGAGCTGTCTGCTCCTCCTGCGGACTTTCTAAACAGCCTCTCCAGCACCTGCCAGCTCAGGCATCCTGGAACTCTGTCTTGAAGCCTGTGGCAGAACTAGCTTTGTGTTCCCTCGCTCTCCTCTCCCCAGATCTGAGGCTCCCAGGAGAGCCTTAGGCCATCACTGGCGTTCTCTGCCTTACCTGTGGCTTTGTCCACACTCTCTGGGTCAGTGGAAGAACCTGGGCTCCTGGTGCCACAGGTCAGGAAGAAGGGCTTGGGGAGCAGGTCTGCACTCCTCATGCTGAGCTCTCCCCACTGGGTGGTATTGGGTCCCTTCCCCACCTCGTCTGTTCTGACTCTGTCGCCTCCTCCAGGGGTCCGGGTGGGCAGCCTGGGGCTGTTCCTGCAGTGCGCCATCTCCCTGGTCTTCTCTTTGGTCATGGACCAGCTGGTGCGACGGTTCGGCACCCGGACAGTGTACCTGGCCAGCGTGGCGGCTTTCCCTGTGGCTGCCGCTGCCACGTGCTTGTCCCACAGCGTGGCTGTGGTGATCGCCTCCGCTGCCCTTACCGGCTTCACCTCCTCGGCCCTGCAGATCCTGCCCTACACACTTGCCTCCCTCTACCACCTTGACAAGCAGGTACTCACGGTGGCTGCTGGGTGGAGTAGGGTGGGCGGGCGTTTGGGAAAGAGGTGGACTAGCCTAGAACTCGGCATCTGACCAGGGCCTTTGGAGAAGGTATTCTTTAATCAGAGAGGAAGCCCATCGGAACCCCAGAGCCAGAGGTGGGCTGCGGAAGAAGGGTTTAGATTAAACTCTGGGAATGACTTCCTGCTGTCAGGACCATAAAGCACTTAAGTGGATGATTGCAGAAAATGCACATTCCCTCCCTGGGAATCCTAAGAATCAGTTCCCAGCAGCCCACAGCCTGGGCTGAGTGAGGTGCATCCTATGTGGAGGCCGGGGGCTGGATCAGATGGCCTCTGGGGCACCTGGCTTCAGCCACTGCGAATGGGATGGCCTGGCCTTGGCAGCGCGTCTCCTTTTTCTGGGAGAGGCAGCGTGACTAAGCCGTGCCCTGCTTTGCTGTCCAGGATGGAGAAGGCTCCTTGCTGCCCGCTCTCTGGTTTATCGTCCCTTTCTGTCTAATTCTCTCTTTTCTTTCCTTCCTCACTCCTTCGCCTCTGTCCCCTTCCCCCTCCCCCACGGTGGACCTCTGAGCACCCACCTGGCCGACTAATCCGCCTGACACCACTCGCCTGGGCTCCGTGTAAGTTGGGGGGCTTCTTCCCTGCTCGGCCTCAACACTAACCAGCTTCCCCCACTTCCGGAAGCCTCCTGGCCTGGGCAGTGTGACCACCTTCCTCCTCTGCATGGGCCTCCCTGAGCTCTGACCCTGGGTGCAGATCTCCATCCTGAGGGGCAGGTAATGGGGGTGTCCTGAGGGAGGAAGAGGTGCAGGCCTGCCCTCATAGAGCGTCCAGACTGTGGGGAAGAACCTAGCCTGCCCTTGTGGGAGATGAGCAGGGTAGCAGACAGGTGTGTCAGCACGGAGGATGGGAGGCTGGTTAATGGAGTCGGTGACTACAGAGGTAGGGGGTGTGGAGGGAGAGGCAGGTCTTTTGGTCCGTCAGCCTCCACTCTCCTGCTGCCTTGGGCTGGGAGTGTCTGGAGGCCAGGACTGGGCACATGCAATTATGCCAGAGACCTCTGTCTGCTCGTGCAGCTTCACAGTGAGCCATGGGCTTCCCTGGTGTTGTGAGTGAGCTCTCCCTTAGCTCTCCACCACAACACAACCAACTGGAGAACCTTTGTGTTAGACACTGTGCTGGGCACCGGGGACAGTGTCAGATAAGACCTGACTGTGTCCTTAAATCGGAGGCTCCGGGCTGTTGAGAAGGAGCCCTGATTGGTGCAGTGGCTAAGCGCTTGACTGCTAACTGAAAGGTCAGCGGTTCGAACCCACCAGCTGCTCCGCAGGAGAAAGACGTGGCAGTGTGCTTCAGTAAAGATTACAGCCTTGAAAATCCTATGGGGCAGTTCTACTGTGTCCTACAGGGTCGCAGTGAGTCAGAATCCACTCGGAATCGACTCACTGGGGCAGGGTGGGGTGGATTGAGCAGACACAGGGCAGCCGGCAAGAAGGAGGTGAGCACGGCTTCAACATTAGCACAGATGGGGTATGGGAGTTGGGAAGAAGGTGATTCCTATTCCTATCCTTCCCAGAGTCCTGCACTGAAAGACAGGGAACAACCAAGGACCTCTCTTCTCTGAAGGCTGAGTCTCCTGAATCCTCCCTGTTAGAACCACAGGGCTGCCTGCTTGCCTTCTAGTTTCTGTTGCTGCTGAAGTGATGTGTCTCTCTGCCACCACCCCATGGTGGCAAAGTGCATTAACCACACAGGTGGAACTGGCTTCCCTCTCCCTTCTTCCAGTCTTGGGGGCTGGATGGCGGCTCTTCACATGGGCTTCAGTCTGGACTTCTACAGGGAGGCCAGGAAGGCAGGGCTTCATGCACTAGGATGCAGCACTCTGCAGGGGGATTACCCAGGCTCAGGATTAACATCTAGCGTCCTGGTCAAGTCACACCCAGAGAAGAGATTTTTGGGAGCTGCGAGGCATCTCACAGCAGGGCAGCAACTCACTTAGGGCCTGCGCCACTGGGAACAGTGCTTCTTCCTGTGTAGGGTGGTGAGGATTTCCTAATGCCTCATGGCAGGGTTGGGGGCAAGAAGGGCTGGGGGCCTATGTGAGGGTCTGGGCTCCCAGGGGCTCTGCCCTTGGATTTCATTCCTCTGTTTCTGCAGCCTCTCTTCTCACCTGTCTTCCTTCTGCAGTACTGAGCCTGTCTGCCACCTGCCTGCTCTAGGAGAGGCTAGAGGAGACCTAGACTTGCCTTCAGATTTGTCCTTTCTGCCTCTGCCCTTCCCTGCTCCTGAGGAGGGTCCTGACTAGACCAGATGAGGCAACGTCTGCTCAGTTTTCCAGCGTCTGCCTGGTTTTCATTTAGGCCCGTTGCCTGGTTTCTTCCAGCCCCTGGGGTGAAAGTTAGGGTCTAGGCTCACAGCTGGAGGAGACTTGTCCTGGGAACGCACCAGTCCTTGTCCCCTTTTCTCACCTCCCCAGGTGTTCCTGCCCAAATATCGAGGGGATACTGGAGGTGGCAGTGAAGACAGCCTGACAACCAGCTTCCTGCCGGGCCCCAAGTCTGGACCTTCCTTCCCCAGTGGACACGTGGGTGCAGGGGGCGGTGGCCTGCTCCCATCACCACCTGCGCTCTGCGGGGCCTCGGCCTGTGATGTCTCCATGCGTGTGGTGGTGGGTGAGCCGTCTGAGGCCAGGGTCGTCCCGGGCCGGGGCATCTGCCTGGACCTTGCCATCCTAGACAGTGCCTTCCTGCTGTCCCAGGTGGCCCCGTCCCTGTTCATGGGCTCCATCGTCCAGCTTAGCCAGTCTGTCACTGCCTATATGGTGTCGGCCGCAGGCCTGGGTCTGGTTGCCATTTACTTTGCCGCACAGGTGGTGTTTGACAAGAACGACTTGGCCAAATACTCGGTGTAGAGCACTTCTGACCCACTGAGGGAGGGCCTGTCCCACTGGGTCCCACTTCACCCTCTTCTAGTCTCAAGAGCCCCCACAGGGCTGCCCTCTGGCCTTCGAGTTTCTGTTGCTGCCAAAGTGTGAGGCTCTCTTCTGCCACCTCGTGGCGGTGAGGTGCATAGCTACACAAATGGGCACTGGGGCCTCCTTCTCCCTCCTTTAGCCTTTGGGGCTGGTTGGCAGCTCTCCAAATGGGCTTCAGTCTGGACTTCTGTAGGGAGGCCAGGAAGGCAAAACATTCGATTAGCTCCATGCACTGGAATGCAGGACGCTGTAGGTGATTATCCGGGCTCAGGGTTAACAGGAGTGTCCTGGCCAAGTCATAGCAGAAAAGGGATTTTGGGGGCTGTGTCAACTCAGCCACCTGGTCTCCCCCTTCCAAGTCCCCTTGCCGTTATAGGCTCCCCCAATATTGCTGTTGCATGGGGGTTTTTCTGAAATTCTCCCCCACAGGGATTGAGAATTATTTGGGGGGAAAAGTTCTGAGGGGAGAGGGAAAGCTCCCTGCGCCCCACCCCCACCCCCGGCACTGCCTTTCTGCTGACTTCCCCCTACCCAGCATTTGATCAGGACATGGCTTGTTTGTCCCTGTGTTGCTGTCATAGGGGCACAGGCCTTTAAATATTTAACTTATTTATTTAATAAAGTAAAAGGGAATCACTTCCCAGCTCTGCCTTATAGGTGTTTAGGAGTTGGGTAGAGTAGGATCCCTAACAACTGGGTCCCCTAAGATAGCTGATTATTGGGCTGAGCATTGCCAGAATCCTCTTTTCCTGGGGTGATTGGTGTGGCCCCCAAAACTGCCTAGCTCAGGAGCTTGGAAGCTCTGTTTACCCCAACGGAAATCCCAAATGCTGTTACCAGGGCTGGGGAAGTGGAGGAAGGTGGAGGGTGGGGCTTCAGGTCTCAGTGGTCCCCCCTAGCCTCCCCTTTGCTCCTGGCCCAGTCCCCTACCACCCTCTGCCCCCTCTAGGCCTGGGATGATGAAGGAGCTGCCAGCCTGCCTTTCTTCATTGGGTTCACAGCCTCCTCTTGGGGGACCAGAAGCAGAGTGTGCCTCCACTAGCCTTTGTCCGTCTCGGCCCCCAGGGCACATCTGTGCTCGGGGAATCCCACACAGAAACTCAGGAGCACCCCCATCCCCGGGCTAGGGAGGTCTTATCTCTGGGCCTTAAGTGCCGTTTGCAATAATGTTATGTCTTATTTATTTAGCGGAGTAAATATTTTATACTGTATGTGAGCAATCAGAGTATAATGTTTATGGTGATGAAATTAAAGGCTTCTTATATGTTTAACTGGCGTGTGTTTATCTTTTCTGAGGGAGAAGGACTGGATCTCTTTAAAAGTATCCTCTCTACACATATCAGGCAGGCCAGACTAGTTCTTGCCAGTTTCAGCTGGTCCTGCCACCACAGTCTCTTGTTTTCCTCACCTTGGCCAGAAACAGGAAGCATACCTAAATAAGGAGATAACTTAATGACGGGGAGTTAGTACCTATATCACCAAAGACGGTCGTCGCAGCCCTTTGCCTATTCAAGATGGCAGGCAGGCTGCTGGGCTCAGAACTGCCCTATTGGTTTTCCAAGGCTGTAATATTTATGGAAGCAGAATGCCACATCTTTCTTTCATGGAGCAGCTGGTGGGTTCGAACCACCGACCTTTGGGTAAGCAGCCAAGTGCTTTAACCACTGTGCCAACTGGGCTTCTTACTTAGTACTATGATAGTGAAAATAATTAAGAGTGTGTAAGATCTCCACTGAAAGGACTAGACTTGTCATGCTGTATGCACTCATATGATAGACGAGATTCATCAATGCTGGATACTATCACTATCACTATGTTTATAGTGACATCCACCTGAATTTGGATGACCATCTCCAAATAGATTTGACGCATTGAACACTAATGGCCGAAGACCAGATGAGTTTTGGGATGATATCAAAGACATCATACAGGAATAAAGCAAAAGGTCATTAAAAAGACAGGAAAGAAAGAAAAGACCAAATGGATGTCAGAAGAGACTCTGAAACCTCCTCTTGAATGTTGAGTAGCTAAAGCAAATGGAAGAAATGATGAAGGAAAAAAGCTGAACAGAACATTCCAAAAGGCGACTTAAGAAGACAAAGTAAAGTATTACGATGAAATGTGCAAAGACCTGGAGTTAGAAAACCAAAAAGGAAGAACATGTTTGGCATTTCTCAAGCTGAAAGAACTGGAGAAAAAATTCAAGCCTCGAGTTGCAATATTGAAGGATTCTACGGGGAAAATATTGAATGACGCAGGAGGCGTCAAAACAAGAGAGAATACACACAGTCACTGTACTAAAAAGAATTGGTTGATGTTCAGCCATTTCAGGAGGTAGCATATGATCAAGAACTGATGGTATTGAAAGAAGTCCAAGCTGCACTAAAGGCATTGGTGAAAAACAAGGCTCCAGGAACTGACAGAATACCGAGATGTTTCAACGAACGGATGCAGCCCTGGAGGTTCCCACTCATCTATGCCAAGAAATTTGAAAGACAGCTACCTGGCCAACCAACTGGAAGAGATCCATATTTGTGCCCATTCCAAAGAAAGGTGATCCAACAGAATGTGGAATTTATCGAACAATATCATTAATATCACATGCAAGGACAATTTTGCTGAAGATTATTCAAAAACAGTTGTAACAGTACGTTGACAGGGAACTGCCAGAAATTCAAGCTGAATTCACAAGCGGATGTGGAACAAAGGATGTCATTGCTGATGTCAGATGGATCTTGACTGAAAGCAGAGAATACCAGAAAGATGTTTACCTTTGTTTTATTGACTATGCAAATGCCTTTGACTGTGTGGATCATAATAAATTATGGGTAACATTGTGAAGAATGGGAATTCCAGAACACTTAATTGTGCTCGTGAGGAACCTGTACATAGACCAAGAGGCAGTTGTTTGAACAGAACAAAGGAATACTGCGTGGTTTAAAATCAGGAAAGGTGTGTGCCAGGGGTGTATATTTTCACCATACTTATTCAATCTGTATACTGAGCAAATAATCTGAGAAGCTGGACTGTATGAAGAAGAATATGGCATCAGGATTGGTGGAAGACTAACAACCTATGATATGCAGATGACACAGCCTTGCTTGCTGAGAGTGAAGAGGGAACACTTACTGATGAAAATCAAAGACTGTAGCCTTCAGTATGGATTTCACCTCAACAGAAAAAATAAAAATCCTCACAACTGGACCAATAAGGAATATCATGATAAACGGAGAAAACATTGAAGTTGTCAAGGATTTAATTTTACTTGGATCCACAATTAACACCCTTGGAAGAAGCAGTCAAGAAATCAAATGACACATTGCACGGGGCAAAACTGCTTCAAAAGACCTCTTTAAAGTGTTCAAAAGCAAAGATATCACTTTGAGAACTAAGGTGCGCCTGACAGTATTTTTAATCATGTCATATGCATGCAAAAATTGGACTATAAATAAGGAAGACCAAAGAAGAATTGATGCCTTTGATTTATGATGTTGGTGAATAAGATAGACTATACCATGGACTGCCAGAAGAACAAACCAGTCTGTCTGAGAAGAAGTACAACCAGAGCACTCCTTGGAAGCAAAGATGATGAGACTTCATCTCATGTACTTTGGACACGTTATCAGGAGGAACCAGTCCTTGGAAAAGGACATCATGCTTGGTAAAGTAGAGGGTCATCAAAAAAGAGGAGGACCTTCAATGAGATGAATTGACACAGTGGCTGCAACAATGTGTTCAAACATGGCAACAATTGTGAGGACAGCGCAGAACCAGATGGTGTTTTGTTCTGTTGTAATAGGGTCTCTATGAGTTGGAATCGACAGCACGTAAGAACAACAAAATCAATGTCACTGGCCATGTTTTCTTTATAGGGACATCCTCTTCAGAGGTGCGCATACAAATCAGAGACATAATTTCAATGTGTCCACTACTAGTGAAATGTCTGTATGACCAAACTCAGAAGTAGGACAAAATTTCAGAAACACAGCAAGTTTACTTGTGGTTGCCAATATTTCTAGTATAATATCCTGGAATAAAATCAGGGATGCTCTTGTTCATCTGGCATTCTTATAAGTATGTCAAACCTTGTCTGTGCCCTAGATGCATTTGGAATGTTTGGATAATGTGGCTGCTAACTGTGTTATATATGCAAGTAGAATTGAAATGTATTTTGTTAACAACAGTAAATGGATGTGGAAAATGTCTTTGTTCCATAATTGCATCACTTGTGGGACCATAGGTAGAGCTGCATATATCTATTTCTTAAGAAGTGCCAACCTTTTTTTTTATGTTCTAATTCCAGTTGTTTTATTTGCTTTTGTGGCAGGTTATATCCTAAAGTACTAATTTCTGCATTTGGTGCCCATCCGTACAGGACTCTTGGAAGCTGCTGGCCTCAGTAGGAGACAGATTCAGATGTATGCTTGCAGAGCTGTTCTCCTTGGAGATTGAGGGAGACTGGTACGACTGGGCTGGGGCAAAGAGGGAGAAGGAGCTAGAGTACAACTTGGTCTAAAGAAAAAGAAGTGGAAGGGTTAGCTTACTTGCTCTGGGAGGAGGAGAAGGAACTTCTGTTTGGGGGGCCAGTTTATCTAGTGAAAGGAACTCAGTGCTGAACTTTCCTCAAAATTGTTTAGGGAAATGGGATTGGCAGGGCTCCAGCGAGATTTTTGCATTTTCTGAATTGCTTGAATTAGGAAGGAACGGGTATGTACGTATTACGTGTGTAATTAAGCAAATAAGTTGGGTGGTGAGACTGGAAATAGTGAAAACACCTTCATTTAGCAAAATTTATGGAAGGGTTTTCTGTGTCAGACTCTGAACTAGAAATGCTAGGTTCCCGTTCTTATGGAGGCACAGAGTAGAACTGCCCCATAGAGTTTCCAAGGAGCGGCTGGTGGATTCGAACTGCTGACCTTTTGGTTAGCAGCTGATCTCTTATCAGCTGAGCCACCAGGGCTCCAGAAGGCCAATAGAAGCTAAAATTTGCTGAACACTTACCATGTGTTAAGCATTTGGTGTTGATTAAATCATTAAAATTTCACAAGAAATCTTAGGTAGATGCATTATCATACTTATTTTACAGATGAGGAAACTGAGGAACAAAGACATTAAAGAACTTGCTCAGACACGGAGCTAGCAGAGACAGCATTCCTGCTCTGAAAGTTTGATCCTAGAGCCTGCATTCCTCACCTAGGCTCTCCTGCCTTCTCTTTGGAGAAGTTTGTTAGTGAGGAAGAGACACCAACAACAGTAGTGGTGTTAACCTAGATGTTCAAGGTTCTCTGGCCTGGGAGGTCACATTTCCCAAACCACAGGAGTCTTAACCTGTAGCTAGTCTTTTACTAGTTTCTCTTTCCCAGGTTCCACAAATGTAAGCAGACAGTACCTGATTTAAGAGACAATGTTGGATAATATTGGAGCCATTATTCCCTGTCCTAAAATGTGACCCAGCTGGAGCTGGACTCACAAGGACACATCAAGTAAGCCCTGAGGTATAAAGACAGTAGGTAGGACGATCTTGGAAAAAATCTTTCAGGGATCCTTTCACATAAACAAATCATAAAACACAGCACAAAACACCCACATACTTTCACTCTTATCTTTTTTTATTAGTATTTAGTGAATAGTAAGATTTGTTGGACCGATGAGAACCCTCCTGACTCTCCTTACTGAAACCTCTACCAATGATTATTAAGAAAGACAATTCAAAATGTAGGATCACAGTTTCTAGCCAGTCTGTGAGAAGGTGAAGCTTTCAATGGTTTTACCCTTTGTAATGTTAATATATACTGAGGAATCTGTAGTGTTCCTCGAACTCAGACATGGCTCTGGCAGCATGCTTGTCCGTTTTCCCATTCTTGCCTATTCTGTGATATTTCCTTGGACTCAGGCAGACATGGCTCTAGCAGCATGCTTGTCCATTTCCCACTTCTGCCTTTTTGAATATATGCTGAATAAAACTTTTCCTTTTGCTTTAAAAATTAAAAAAGTATCCTCAACTCTGTTGACGGCAATTCTTAGCTTTTTGGCTAAGTTTCCCTTTAACGTTTTACTGTTGATGATCGTTGCTTCGGTTCCCAGCATTTACCAGCAGGTGGGGCTATAGACCAGCACTCTGCTGCCCATCAGCGATTGGGCGTGGCTGTGGTACACCCCTGGCTTGAGTTCATTCACAAGTGCTGGAGTGTGGGAAGGGAGGGGAAGAGTTCTGGATGCAGGAGAGTGTGGCATTTTCCTTCTCAAAGGGTTTACAGCGTGGCCAGGGTGGACGGAGCAAGTATCCAGTATCGACCTTGGCAACAGGGAGTACACTTGGCAGGTGTGTGGTGGGGATTTCGACACCACTGTGCCTTGGTTTCAAGGTTCCTGTGCTCTCTTGACATGATTCTGATAAAAGTCTTTGATATTTCTTTGCTTTTAGGAGTGACAAGATGGCTCAAGTTCATCTTGTACATTTCCTGCTCCGGATACGGACTTGGTCATTTCTCCAGGAATTCCCTGGCTCATGTTACTGAATATACAATCTGAGTGCTAGGGGTGCACATTGCTACTGGGTTCGTCCTTGTGTTTAGGTCTTTTCAGGGATGTAACTAGGAAATGCGTATTTTTTAGAAAGATTAAAAAAAAACCAGTAAGTTTGTACTAATATTTCCCAGTCAAGATTGCACGATTTTTACTTATTTTATATATATATAATCTTTATTGTGCATTAGGTGAAAGTTAGCAGAGTAAATTAGTTTCCCACTCGATAGATTGTACAGAAGTGTTCCGTGACATTGGTTTCATTCCCCCCAATGTGTCAGCACTCTCCCCGTTTCTGCCCTAGATTCCCCGTTTCCTTTTGTTCTGATTTTCTACCCCTTCTTGCCTTCTCATCTTCGCTTTTGGGCAAGTGCTGCCCTTTTGATCTCGTATAATTGATTGTTCTAAGGAGCATGTTCCTCTCTGGTGTTGCTTATTTTATGAGCCTGTTTGACTGAATGATGGTCTCCGGTTATGGCTTCACTTCCAGGTCAGAAGGGTTTCTTAGGGCTATCGTCTCAGGGGTTTCTCCAGTCTCTGTCAACTCAATAAGTCTGGTCTTTTTTGTGAATTTGATTTTTTGTTCTACATTTTTTCTCCCACTCTGTCTGGGACCCTCTGTTGTGCTCCCGGTCAGAGCGGTCAGTAGTTGTAGCTGGGCACCATCTAGTTGGTCTCCGGGGGATGAAGGCTGTGGTTCATGTGGTCCACCAGCCCTCTGGACTAATTGCTCCCTTGAGTCTTTGGTTTCCTTCACTCTCCTTTCTTCTGGACTTAAAATATTTGTGTCTGTCCTGCTAAAACTTTGGGTTCCTAACCATATTAACATAATTAGTTATTTGCTTAATCCTTCAATCTACGTAACAGTTTCAAAAGTGACAATACCAATATTATTGCTAACAAGGCCATTAAATGCAATTTAAGATTTCTTTGTGGTTGTTTTAGTCCTTAGGATATGCCTGATTTGGGATGAACAATCCAAATACTGTTTTAAACTTTTTATCATGGAAAATGTCAAGTATGTAGAAAAGTAATGAATGTCAACATACCCATCACCCAGCTTCAACAATTACTAGCTCTTGGCCAACATTGTTTCATCAATACCCCCTGTATTCCCACCAACCCTCTCCTATTTTCTAAAAAATAAATAAAAATTGGTGACAATCTATACAACAAGACATATACCCATTCAACACTTTCTGCAGGTATAGTTCAGAGACATTGGTTACACCCTTCACATTGTACAACCATCATTCTCGCTATCTCTACCCATATTGTTTCATCACCATTAACCTAAACTCTCTGCCCCTTACGATTCTCATCTGTTTTAGAGTTACTGTTGTCAATTTGATCTCATATAGATAATTCTTTAAGAGAGCCCAATGCTTGAGGCCAACAGTTTTTATTAGTTGAGTTAAGTTGTTTAAAGATGACATCATGGGATAGCTTTGGTTCAAGATTTAAAGATTATTTCCGGGTAACAGATTCTGAGTTCCACCAGTCAATGTGTCTTAGTTATCTAGTGTTGCTATATCAGAAATACCACAAGTGGATGGCTTTAACAAACAAGTTTATTCTCTCACAGTCTAGTAGGCTAGAAGTCTGAATTCAGGGCATTAGCTCCAGGGGAAGGCTTTCTCTCTTTGTCGGCTCCTGAAGAAGGTCCTTGTTGTCTTTTCCTTTGATCTAGGAGCTTATCAGCACAGAGACCTCAGATCCAAAGGATGCGCTCCCCTCCTGGTTCTGCATTCTTGGTGGTAGGAGATCCCCCTGTCTGTTTGCTCACTTGTCTCTTTTATATCTCAAAAGAGATTGACTCAAGATACAACCTAATTTTGTAGATTGTCCTGCTTCATTAACATAACTAGTTCTAATCCTGCCTCATTAACATCATAGAGGTAGGATTTACAATACATAGGAAAATCATATCAGATGACAAAATGGTGGACAATCACACAGTACTGGGAATCATGGCCTAGCCAAATTGATACACATTTTTTGGGGACACAATTCAATCCACAACACAATGCAACCAGTAAGTCTGGTTTCCAGAAGAATTTGAGGTTCTGTTCTACATTTTTCCTCCTTTTGATCAGGCTCCGTCTACTGGGTTGTTGATCAAAATGTTTAGTAATGGTAGTCGGGCACCAATCATCCTATTTACTTTTGAAAGAAATCTCAGACGTGATATTTCATTCATAAATGTTTCAGAGTATATCTCTAAAAGATAAGACTTTTATGAAACAACTTTACAATGATCATACCTAAAAATAATAGTTCCTTAATATAAAATATTCAGTCAGTGTTCACATTTTCCTGTCTCATAAAGTCTTTGTGCAATGTTTGTTCAAATCAGATCCAAATAAATTCCATTCATTGCAGTTGGCTGCTCTATCTCCTAAATCTGTTGTAGTCCACAGTTTTCTTCTCAATCTTGTTTTTCCCCCTTGTAATTTATTGTTAAAGAAGCTAGATTGTTCTGTAGATATTCTCATCATCTGGATTTTGTTTATTGCATTCCCATGGTGAGATTTTACGTTTGCATTGTCCCTTGGTTTTCTGTAGATTGGTAATTAAAGTCAGAGGCCAGATCAGATTTGGTTGGTTGGTTGGTTTTTTGCAAGAATACGTAACAGATTTGTGTGTTTCCATGTCAGGGAGCATGCACTGTCTGCTTGTCTTTCTTTTCTGATGTTGGTAGTCCTTGACTATCTTTACTTAGATCCATTAAGAGCTGTACAATGAGGATATTCTAATTCCATTATTTCTCCATTTATTGCTGGAATGCTTCTAGAAATAGAAACTGAACCCTGGTGGCGCAGTGGTTAAAAGCTTGGCTGCTAACCATAAAGCTTGGCAGTTCGAATCCACCAGCCACTCCTTGGAAACCCTACGGGGCAGTTCTACTTTGTCCTGTAGGATCAGTATGAGTCAGAATCGACTCGACAGCAATGGATATATACCCTGAGATACTGTCCATATAGAAAAGGCAGGACAAATGCTTGATTCCTTCTTTGTATTTACCAGTTTTCAAAATAATGAATTGCTCTTCTAACATCCCCTAATGATTACAGAGAAGGTTTTTCCTTAGTATCATTATATTTTCATGGATTTAAGCATATTTGATGTGTTTCAATCCATTGCCATTGTAATCCTTGCTCATGTTCAAATTGTCTCCATCTTTGGCTGGTGGGAGCCTCTTCAAGTTGATTTCCAAGTCCTTTTGACACAATCTGAAATGCTGTTTGAAAGCTTCTTTGCTTTCTAACATGACTGGATGTCCAGGCTCATCTATTTCCTGTCACAGATCTAGAATCAACTATTTCATCTAAGGGTCTTTGGTTCCTTTTAGTGGGAAATGTTATTTAGAGATCATAATATGGCTGTTAGGAGTGCTAATTGTTATTGGGTTGGTCATTGGTTTTAGGTCTTTTCAGTGGACAAAGCTAGGACTTTTTTTTTTTTTTTTTTTTTAATGTAAGTATATTTTGAGTTTATACTGATATTTCCAATCCAAGTTCAGGACTGTAGGGTTTTTATTAACCTCATGTACCTTCTTCTGTACCTTGTTTCTCTCCGCAGAGGCTGAAGGCCTGGCCCAGAGGCTTTTAGCTCTGACAGGTGTTCGTGTGTGCTGAGGGTGATATGCATAGAAGGGAAGAGAACCACTAGTCAGCCCTCAGTGTCTGTGCTACCAACACACAAAACCTGGTCCACCAGGCTCGCTCCTTCTTTCTGCCTTGGAACTACGGCCCACCTCCTCTCTTGTGCAAAGTGTTTCAGACCTGAGAGCAGGGTACGGAAGAGGAGACTGAGACCCCCTTTGATGTTGTTGGCGTTGATTGCTGTTGAGTCAGTGCCAGCCACGTGCAGAGCAGAACTACTCCACAGGGTTTTCAAGGCTGTGACCTTTCAGAAGCAGAGTGCCAGGCCTGTCTTCTGAGGTGCCTCTGGTAGGTTTGAACCGCCAACCTTTAGCATAGTAGTTGAGCGCTTAACCGTTTGTGGCAACCAGGATTCCTTGAGACTCCCTAGAGAACAGGAAGCTAAGGGGCTCAGAGGGGCTCCTTCTAACAAGTTTTAAATATTTGGGACCTGCTAACCCAGCTCACAGGCATTTGGCGCCTCGTGCTGGCAGTTCCTCAGATGGTACTCCACAGTCCTCACAGAAACGCCAGTTTGTGAAGAAGTACAGAAGGAGGAGGAGAGAAGTGCAAAGGAAGGACCCTAGAAAGGATGTAGAAAAGGCAAGGGGCCTCAGACATCGCAAGGAATATTTATTGAATGCTGTCTACGTGGGGTCACAGAGAAGTGGAATCTGGCCCTCGCCCTTAAGGACCATTTAGGTGGAAAGGAAAAAGCATGCATGAATCAAAGGTACATAGCTGTATCAGGCAGGATGGAAGCTGAATATGCAGAACATGAACTGCAGATATTAAGAGCAGAGATTAAAAAACAAACATGGCCATCAAGTCGATTCCAACTCATAGAGACCCCATGTGTGTCAGAGGAGAACCATGCTCCATAGCCTTTCCAATGGCTGATTGTTTGGAAGTAGATCACCAGGCCTTTCTTCTGAGGAGCCTCTGCGAGGACTTAAACCTGCAACCTGTCAGTTAGCAGCTGAGCGCGTTAATTGTTGGCACAGGAGGGAAAAGTAGGATTTCCTGGGGTGGATCCAGGAGGAGGGTCGGGCTATCAACAGCCTCTATGCCCCCATCACACTAGGTCCTGTCCATCTCCCAGGGTGGGCACGGAGGCCCAAGTTCCCGCTTGTGGTCTCTGCCCCCATAACACTAGGTCCTGTCCATCTCCTAGGGTGGGCATGGAGCCCTGAGTCCCCGCTTGTAGTCTCTACCCCCATCACGCTAGGTTCTGTCCATCTCCTATGGTGGGCATGGAGCCCCGAGTCCCCGTTTGTGGTCTCTGCCCCCATCATGCTAGGTCCTGTCCATCTCCCAGGGTGGGCATGGAGCCCTCAGTTCCCACTTGTGGTCGAGCCTAGGAATTGGAGAGGGGCTGGATGGAGCTAGGTGGGCGGTGCCTCATCCTGTGTACATTCTTGGGTCTTCCCTTCTGTCATGTGGTGCCCTTCCCTGTAGAACCAGTTACAGTGAGGCTGGGGTACAGGAAGGGGGAGGCGAGGGGCAGGGTACCTTGGATCTCAGTTTACTTCTTGTGCCGTTGAGGAAACAGCCCTCAGTTTTCCAGGTCACATGTGATGACAGCAGCCTGGCAGCTCTGTCACCGTTGGCTGGAGGACTCTGACACCCAATGCTGTCACTAGATCTCCCTGCACACTGGGAGGCAGCTTGATGTGCTGCGAGGTCAGGGTTGCCTGACCCCAGGCTGCCTGCCCCTTACGGCGTTTGACCTTTGGCGAGTCACTCTCCCGCTGTGTGCACAGTGGGGGAATTAGATTGCCTACAGACACAACCCTAGAAATCTGTCACTCCAAGATTCTGTGCGCCCCCCCACCACCGATAGATGGGTTACCTGTTTACCAGGGAAAAAAACCATTGCTGTCAAGTAGACTCCAACTCATGGCAACAACACGTGTGTCAGAGTAGAATTGTGCTCCATAGGGTTTTCAATAGCTGATTTTTCAGAAGTAGACCAGCAGACTTTTCTTTGGAGGCACCTCTGCATGGACTTGAACCGCCAACCTTTCTGTAGCAGCCTAGCATGCTAACCCTTGGCACTACCCAGGGACTCCTCGGCAGTTTACAGTCCCCAGTTAATACTCTCTCCTCCCTTCCTTTTCACCAAATAATGCTTTCCTATTTTCTTACCTACCGGACCCTCTGTTAGGCCCTGGGGTTCTGGAAATGAAAGATGCAATCACTGACAGCTCAGATGGAGCTGTGAAGACAGGCTGTGCCAGCCTCCTGCCCCCTTAGGCACTTAGATCCTGGAAGAGACACGCTCCGGGGAAAGCAAGGTGTGGTCCAGCCAGTGAGCAGCGGGTGAGGGGAGCCACCATCCAGACCTAGAGAACGCGCTGTGGGCTGGCCTCTTCTCGGTGATTTTATTACAGTGACGAGTGAAGCAGCAAGGCCTGCCAAGGTGATATGGCTCACCCGCAGGCACACTGAAGCATCCTCACTCCTGGTCCAGGGCCATGTTTGTTCTGTCATCACCAATTTTAAAAGGTGGAGGGGAGGGGTATACAGGAAGCCTCTGCATTATATTTGCAGCTTTTCTATAAATATTCTAAAATAACAAGGTTATTTTGAAAAAAAGTGGAAGTAGTACTTTTCACAATAGCCAAAAGGTGGAAACAGTGGAAATGTCCATTAACAGATGACTGGATAAGCAAAATGGGGTACATCCCTACAATGGAATATTATGCATCCATAAAGAGAAATAAAGTTCTGATGCGTGCCACAACATGGATGAACCTTGAAAACACTGCCGAGTGAAATCGGTCAGTTGCAGAAAGACAGTACTTTCAGTTAGCAGCCGAGGGCTTAACCATTGTGCCACCAGGGTTCTTTAATCAACTATTACCGATTATTTAATACCTGGTAAGTATAAGGAGTCCCCAGGTGGTGCAAACAGTTAAGCACTCGACTACTAGCCGAAAGGTTGGCGGTTTGAACCCACCCAGAGGCACCTCAGAAGGCAGACCTGTTGACCTGCTTCCAAAAGGTCACAGCCTTGAAAACCCTATGGAGCAGTTCTACTCTGCACACATGGGGTCACCGTGAGTCAGAATTGACTTGACAGCAACAAACAACAACAGGTATGAAGCACAAGGGCAGTGGTGGTTAGTGGTATAATTCTCATCTCCCGTGCGGGAGGCCTGGATTGGATTCCCAGCCAATGCACCTCATGTGCAGCCACCACCTGTCTGTCAGTGGACGCTTGCTTGTTGCCATGATGCTCAACAGGTTCCTCAGGAGACTTGAAAGCAGCCTTCAGCTATTTAGAGGGCTGTTCTGTAGAGGAGGGAATGGATTTGTTCTGTGTTCTCCAGAGAGCAGAAAGGGAATGGGGAGATGTTATGGGAATACAGGTATTGGGGAGTCAAAGGTTAGAAGGTGTTGGGAGTGACCATTCCCAGCTTGTTTAGGAGAAGGGGCTCTCTTGCCTGTGGCGGGTTTAGCCCTGTTGTGTAGCTGCCACATCACAGAAGTAGACTCCTCTAACCAACGCCCCTTGTCCAGATGCCATGCTCGTCAATTACCCTGATTGTCACTGTAATAGGTTTCTGTTGTTAGCTGCCCCTGAGTGGCCCCGACTCATGGCAATCCCAAGTACAATGGGATTGAACCATTGTAATCCACAGGGTTTCACTGGCTGATTTTTGGAAGTAGATTGCCAGTCCTTACTTCCTAGTCCGTCTTAGTCTGGAAGCTCTGCTGACACCTGTTCAGCATCATAGCTACACACAAGCCTCCACTGACAGACAAGTAGTAACTGCGCTTGAGGTGCATTGGCCAAGAATCGAACCTGGGTCTCCTGCTTGGGAGGCAAGAATTCTACCACTGAACCACCACTGCCCTCAATAGGTTTCTTGGGCTGCTGTAATAAAATATCACAAATTGGATGACTTATAAGACCAGAAATTTATTCTCTCACAGTTCTATAGGCTAGAAGTCCAAACCAATATGTCAGTCAGTCTATGTTCCCACCAAATCTCCAGGGGAAGACCCTTTCTTGTCTCTCCCAGCTTCTAGTGGCCCCAGGTTCCTTGATTGGCAGCTACATCACTCTCTGCTCACATAGCTGTTTCCCCTGTCTGTTGTGTCTCTTCTCCTCTCTTATAAGGACACCAGTCGTATTGGATTAGGACCCGCCCTACTCCAGTATGATCTTATGCTAACTGATAATGTATTCAAACACTCTGTTTCCCAACAAGGTCACGCTCACAGGTAGAGGGGTTAGGGCTTCAACATAGCTTTGTGGGGGATACAATTCAATCCATAACAGTCATGATTTGGCTTTTCATGTTAATTTCTCTACCGAAAGGGTAGAGGAAGAGTATATGATAGAAGGACCCCTATCATAGTACTTATCTTAGTGTTATAATTGTTTACTTGTCTATTACACTAGACTCAAAGTTTCTTATATCCCTCTCTCTTATCACACTGTGTGGTGCATAGCAAGAACTAACAAAGTATTTGTTAAATGAATAAAGACTGAAAGGAACAATCACACTGTCTTAGGCTGGGTTCTCTAAAGAAGCAAAACCAGTAAAACGTATATATATATATATGAT
>NW_004443971.1:9864455-9865446 GCF_000243295.1 Trichechus manatus latirostris
GGCAGGTTGGAGAGCAGGGCTCTTGCTCACAGGCTGTGAAGATCAAAGAATCCCAAGATTGGCAGGCAAGATCACAGGTAAGCTGCTAGCTCATGTCCCAAGAATTGGAGGTCAGACAAATAGGAGTCAGCTGTGGGATCCAGAACAAGCAGAAGTCCCCCAAACCCCAGCCCTGCCAGAACGTCTGCCCACACTCGATGCAGGTCACACACCCAGGGAAACTCCCTTTCAATTGATTGGATACTCAAAGCAGATCCCATCATGGGGTGATCACATATCAGATCTCAACAGGGAAGTGATCACAACATTATACGACTGACAAAACACTGAGAATCATGGCCCAGCCAAGCTGACACACGATCTTAACGATTATATACACCTAATTGGAGTGCAACTGGGCAGTGGGCTGGGAAAGTGGAGAAGAAATAACCTTTGTGAGCTGGGCCTTCCTAAAAGTGGGAGTTCTTCAGAGAGAGAGACATTCAGTAATTACGAATCCCTGTTATGTGCCAGGCACCAGGCCAGTAGATACTTGTGTACAAAGATGATTGACACAATATTTGCTTTTGAGGAATTCCACAGGATGGAGAAGACATTCCAGGCTGAAGGAACTAAATAAACAAAAACCTGGAGTCCTGGAAGTGCTCAGTGTGTTTAAGGAGCATCGTTTGTGAAGCTAGAGGTTAGGATGAAAAAGGGCTAAACTGTAAAGGGCCACTAACCAAAATACGACACACTGAGGAGTGATATGGCCTTTAAACCTTGCCCAGACCTGAACAGCTGTGTTGAGCTAGAGTTTGGACTTTATCCTGGAAGCAGCAGAGAAATCAATCATTGGATACTGTTTAAGGGTGAGTAGCATAATCAAATGCATATTTTAGAAAATTCCCTTATGGTGATGTGGAGGATGGGTTGGATGCCTGAATACTGGGAGGCAAATGAGAAGGCTAACGAGGTGCTGAGAGCCTCATCCAACCGCTGCAAAGTACAC
>NW_004443971.1:9869385-9876930 GCF_000243295.1 Trichechus manatus latirostris
ATAGCAGCACAATTGGAAGAGCGTAGTCAATGTCACTGAACTGTGCATGTAGAAATTTTTGAAATGGTGTATCTTTGGCTATGTGTATTTTCACTAAAAAAAAAAAGTTTGAGAAGTTAGAGGGTTGATATGTTGTGGGGTTGTTAACCAATCTCATAAAACAACATGTGTACTACTGTTTCATGAGAAACTATTTGTTCTGGAAGCCTTCACCTGAAGTACAATTAAAAAATAAAATAAAAAAAGAGATGCTGAGAGCCTTAGGGATGGGCATGAGGAGGCGACAGATGTAAGAGCTTCTGGAGATCGACGCAACAAGCCTTAGTGGCCAATTGTCTGTAGAGCGTGAGGAAGAAGGAGTTGTCGGGGATGACTGAGGTTTCTAGGTGATGCTTTCACCTGAAACTGGGAAGAAGGATCACTATTGGTGTGGGAGGTGTAGGTAATGCGTTCAAGTTGTATACTGTGAAATGGAGGTGTCTCTGGGACATCCAGGTGGAGAAATCCTGTAGGTAATTGAGAAGGTTGATCCAGAGCTCAGGGGAGAAATCAAGGTTATAGATAAAGGTTAGAGGTGTGATGGTTAATGTTATGTGTCAACTTGGCTAGGCTGTGATTCTCAGTGGTTTGTTGCCACTATGTAATCACCTTCCATTTTGTGATCTGATGTGAGCAGCCAATCAGTTGAAAGGAGAGTTTCCTTGGGGTGAGGACTGCATTCATGATATAAGTGGACGTTCTGGCAAAGCTAGCTCTCTCTCTCGATCCTGCATGCTTATCGTCACCTGATCTCTGGTTCTTGGGACATGAGTCAGCAGAAGCCTTCAGCCTGGCTCCTGACCTGCAGATTTGGGGTTCGTCAGCCCCTGTAACAATGTGAGCAAGTAGAAGCCTTCAGCCTGCCACCTAACCTATGGATTTGGGACTTGCCAGCCCCCATAATTGCATGAGTCATTTCCTTGAGGTAAATCTCTCTATATATTTATATATACACTTCACTGGTTTTACTTCTGTAGACAACCCAGACCAAGATGGGGTCATTAGCATTTGAGTGGTAAATGAAACTTTGGAGAGAGTGAGATTCCTCATGGGGAGGGTGTTGAGAGACAGTAGGCCAAGGATAGACCCCTGCGGCAAGGATAGAGCCCATTTTTCAGAGCTGGTAGAAGAGAAACCCCAAAAGATAGACAAAAACTGGCCAGAGACATAGAAGGAGAATCACGAGGACCAAGACAGGAGAGTGTTTCAGGGAAGGAATGGCTGGCAGTGCCAGGAAGGGGCATCTAAGCCTGCTTTGTGGGTTAGGGGACACTTACCTTAGGAGGTGATGTCTAAGCTGGTCGTGATGATGAACCTGATGAGATCATGCCTCAAAAGAGGATGTTGGACTTGGCAGTTAGGATGGTTTTTGCCTTTACTAGGGAAGAACCAATGGTGGGAACAGGAAACAGATTCAGTAGATGGAAGAGCAACGAGAAGGTGAGAAGGTGTTTAAACTTTGATACTGAGGGGAGGGAAAGAAAGGAAAAGATAGGCTGATAGTTAAAGAGGAAAGCTTTCTGAGGAGGATGAGGCTTGAACGTATTTGCCAGCAGGAGGACAGGGAGGTGAGAGACTAAAGATGTGAGAGAGGTGATAATGGATAGAGCAATGGAAGGGGACTGGCTCAAGCTTTAATCACTCCACACCTCTCCATGTCAGACTGTTTTATGCCTCTGAGCTTTGCTATGCCATTCCCTTAGCCTAGACGTTTACTGCGCAGCTACTGGGGCAGGGATGGTGCTGGATGCTGGGGCTGCAATGTTCACCAAGACCTAGGTTCTCCTCTTAAGACTCAGTCCAAAGGGTTGAAGAGATAAAGAAGAAATTTCAGGTCAGTGTGATGAGTGCCATAAGAAGGGTGAGCAGTGGACATGATGGGAGCACGCTGGAGGGCACCCAACCCATAGGGGATGGGGGGACTTCCTGGAGTAGGTGACATCCTGAAGTAGGAGTTAGCCAGTTGGGGAAGAATAGGGGAGAAGGTATTCTAAGCGGAATGTTTTCCCTATGCATCTCCTCCCCAACTTTCTCTGCATCCTAGATACCCTGGAGCATCCAGGTTCTGTTTTCTGGTGAGAACATGAGAATCCTCCGATCCTTCTACTTCCTACTCCCAGCACACAGTTTTTACCCCGACTTAACACCCCTTCCTGTATTATACTAGTTTTACCCCCGTGTCCTTTAGAAACTTGTAAAGAGAAGAGACTGGTCTTAATCAGCTCTGTGTCTCCTAAGTTTCTAGCACCATGTCCAACACATGATGTCAATGCTTAAAAAAAAATTCTTTGATTTGGAATCTTCTCAGGCCCAAGTACCACTATTACAGCTAATAAATTTTCAAGGGGACAATTGGCAGGGTTAAGGCATAGAGGTAAAAAGGAAAAAAGTAGGCATAGGAAGATGATAAGGCTGAGACAGCAAGAAAGAGGTCAGGAGGGAGGGGTGGAGAAGTGGCAGAGAGAAAAGGAGAAATTGTGTACACAGTGGTGAAGGGTAAAATTCCAACCAAAATCTAACCAGAATTCTCTTTGCTCCATGAAACCTCGTCTTTGGTTTTTTTTCCATCATGGGGCAAACCCCCTCTCTCCCTATACTTTGGGGGTCTCCTGTGGGAATCTGGTTCCTAGACATACTCATTCAGTTGCATGCATCACGGTCACGTCTTCTGAGGAGCTGGGAGGAGCCGAGAGAAAGAAGAGAGAAGAAAGCCCCACAGACTCAACACTGTTCCCGTTTCACAGGATGAGTCTAGACAGGATTCCAGTTTTCTCCCCATGAGAGGCTGACGAGGCAGTTGCTGGCTGTGTCAACACTTCTGAGTCGGGCACACAACTCACATGCTAAGTTCTCTGGCAGAGCAAAAACGAATTTTGTCTTGCCACTGAATTTATAAAGGGAGTAAAGTGTTTTTTTTTTTTTTTTTACACATTCTTGAATTAGCACCAAGTGTTTCAAACTCCACCTCTTCCAGGAAATGTTTCTTGATGCAGTGGGAGGTGGTAATTTTACCCCTTCCTCCAGGCCCTCACTTTCCTTCGCTCACCACAATACTAAACCCTGTCTCGAGCTGTATTTATCCATTCGTCAGCCCCACTTTGCCTCCCGCATCGTCCCTAGATCCATAGCTGGATTCTCTGTCTAGGTCAACAGCATCAAAAGAGATCACGGGGAAGAACTCTGAAAAGCATGTAAGCCGTGGGTGGCGGTAAAATTCTCTGAAGATGTCGGTATCGTCAGTCCAAGACTGAAGATTCCTACGGAGAAAAAAGCCTCTTTGAATTTCTTCTGTAGTAACCAGCAGACTATCATATGTTGGTGGTTCCTGAATTTTAATTGAAGAGGAACATTTTTCCAACCAGTGACCATAAAGTACACGAGGGAGAAAAAAACTTCTGGTTTAAAATTTAGAGCAACATATATCCTACAAGAAGTTGGTCAAACCACCTAGAATCTTAAACAATTACACAACAGGCAAATTTCATGAGCTTTTTTCAGTTATGTGGTGGTGCAGTGGGTAAGCATTTGGCTGCTAACCAAAAGGTCGGCAGTTCCAATCCACCAGCGCCTCCTTGGAAACCCTATGGGGCAGTTCTACTCTGTCCTATAGGGTAGCTATGAGTCGGAATCGACTTGACAGCAAGAAGTTTGATGGATTTTTGTCAATTAACAAAACCAAACCCATTACTGTCAAGTTGATTTTGACTCACAGCGACCTAAAGGACAGAGTAAGACTGCCCCACAGCACTTCCAAGGTTATAATCTCTACAGAAGCAGACTGTCCCATCTTTCTCCCATGGAGCAACTGGTGGGTTCAAATTCCTGACCTTTTGGTTAGCAGGCAAGTGCTTAACCACTGTGCTACCAGGACTCCTTCTTGTCAGTTAAGGACTATCTTTTCCAAAGGGCAATTACGAATAAAGTGACCAGTTCCCTTCTCTTTCTCTGGTACATACTCCGTATTGATTTTTAGTAGCCCAGTAAAAGTATCAATGACAAAATTATTTTAGATTAAAAATATTAGTGGAGGAGGGAAGTAGTAGACTGGGTATAGAGACCAAAGATGAAAATTATGTGAAGTTATTTCTGAATTGTGTTTGTGACAGGTCATTAAATATATTAGATAGTTGCTATGCCCCAAGCACATAAATGCACTAACTCATGTCTTGTCATGTCCTCTCTTGAAAAGCGATGTGTTGTGGGAGATTACAGCTAGGGCTGAAAGGCGTTGCCATGAGCTTACCTCACAGTCTAGAGGCCACAAGTACATTGTTCAAGGGCCCTTCTATGGGTCTTTCTCTGGACTTTGAATAACCTCTAGTTGTAAGTCTTACTGGGGATGAAATTTCTTTGTCCAGGAGAATAGTCTTGGGGTAGATATTTCTAACCATCATTTTGCTGGTAGTATGTGTTCAATTTTAAGGCTTTGATAGGTAGTGGGGTTTGCAAATGCTGCCACAAAACATATATAGCTAGCCAGCATTTTAAATGCACAATTTCCAAAGACGATTTCCTCTACTGAAGACTTCAGTCAACACAAATACAATAACTACAGGACCATTTAACAAGCGCTCCCAGCATAGTTTGATCTTTTACTCTATCCATCACAGACAAGAAGTGGAAGGTATGAGTCTCTTTGATTTTTAAAGATGTTGAAAGTGAGGCCGAGAAAGGATAAGTCATAGAGATTTTCTCAGGAGGATCAAGCTTCAAGTTTAAGGAGATCCAAAGGCTAGAACCCAGAAATCCCTGATTTTTTATTCTTTCATCTCAGTCCTGCTGCAGTGTGCTTCCCAGCTGTCCCCACTTGGGGTTGGTGGTGCTCTCTCGGACTTGGAGGATATCTCTTATCTCATGTGCTGCAAGACATTGAAAGACACAGTAGGCAATCACATGGATAGCTCCATGCCTGTTCATCAGAGTCCATGAAATACTGCTTTAGGAAAGAGCGATACTAACTAGGGGGTAATGATGAGGCAGTGAAATGGAAGAGAGGGAAGGGGACATTGCTTTGAGAAAATAATGATGAGGACTAGATGGTATTGGGTCGTTTGTTGTTGTGTGCCACTGAGTCAATTTTGACTCATAGCGACCCTATAGGACAGAGTAGAATGGTCCCCTAGGGTTTCCAAAGCTCTAAATCTTTACCGGAGCAGATGGCCAGGTCTTTTCTCTTGTGGAGCCTCTAGCGGGTTGGAAGTGCCGACCTCTCAGTTAGCAGCCAAGTGCATAACAATTGCGCCACCAGGGCTCTTTGATATTGGGTTAGGGTATGTAATTAAATGATGGGGGTAAGGGTGGGGAGGACTGGGACAACTGCAATGGTTAAGAAACACAATCTGGGGCAGGGCAAGCAGAAAACATACATTTAAACATTTAAATAAAATCTGCAAATTTTATTTTGGATAGCATTGAGTGGCTAAGATTGGGAGTCCAAGTATTTGGTGGGAAAATGACCAAAGAATAAAAAGTAGTCTTTTGGTTGACCAACATAACCACTATGGAGTTTGCAAAAACAAACCATCTGGTGTGTTAGGAACCATGGAGAGAGATTCTGTATTTACAGAATCCTGAGTGGGAAAACCAGGCACATTAATGAACTTCTTTCTTCTTCCAAGTTTACTAATCTGAAATCCACTTTTATTCTAGTTTCTCTGCTGTCAACATGTACTGTGTTTAAAAAAAAAAACACAAAGAACAGTCAATTTGAAAGCAGACAGACTTGCTATGACTAATTTAAGAACTCCCAAAGCAGGCTCTTTTCCAAAAATGCATTGCAATTGACGACACTGTAAGCTCAGTCTAAAGGGATAGGTTACAACTGCTGGCTCTGAAGCTGAATCAGATGTTTACTGCTGGTTTGTCTGTGGAAGGATAGTCTGTAGAAGACCTCCATAACCCTTAACTGTTCCTGTTAATGGGGTTTTAAAATTAAACCTTTCTATAAACAAATGTTTCCAGTGGGTGTATCTTAAACAGCCTACCTTAACAATTCTTACTTTTTCCTCTTGGTTTTTAAAATGGAAGTTGTTGCAAGGAAAAATTTCTACTGGCAGCCAAGATTGCTAGTGCTTTGTAGATAGCGTCTGTTCCCTTTTAAACACGTATTTCTTAACGAAATTATGTTTATGTTCTTCAGTAAAATTATCGCTGAGTAGCTAACATCTTTTAGTAGAGCTGTTTTTACAGGAATAATTATTTCTATATATTGTAATCACTCTATAATGGAGAAGGTTGGAAATCAAAGGAAGTGATGATTCTCTTCCAAAAGCGTACAAAGGGATGAACAAAATCACATTTCGCTCAGTAAGTTCAATTAATGTCACCATGAATTCAATTGAAGCGATGAAGGGAAAGGCAAAAATAAATGACAAAACCATTTACTAGGTAGGTGTCTACCATGTTGGAGGTACTGCACTAAGCATATTACGTCCATTATCTCATTTAATCCTCTCAGCCAATACTGCACATTATCATCGTCATCCTACATGAGGGAACTGAGGTTCAGAAAGGTTAGCAACTCACTGCAGGTCTCACAGATAGTAAATGGCCAGGACAACTAGACTGTCTTTGGTTTCATGTTAAATAGAATATGCAACCTATTTCTTAGAGCTTCGTTCAGCAGTTCAGTTTATTACTTTATTACTCTAAGTCCCTTCTGCCCCTAAATTGTTCAAGTGGCCTCTTATACCAATTGTGACCTGGTTCCTTAAGAATTATATTTAATGAGAACCTATGGCCTAGAAACTCTGCTAGGTGATTTGTGCCCCTTATCTTCTTTAATCAGTACAACTAAGAGATCGTGTTCACTCCATCTTACAGACGACGAAACTGTCTTGGAAAGGTAAAGAAATTTCCTTAGTGAGGGGTAGAGCCAGGACTGGATTCCAGGTTTCTGACTCCAACGCCAGAACAAGCTTTCCCGACACTAGTGTTTCAATGTGTAAGTCCCCGGGTGACAGAGCCACACTGTTGATCTAATATTTATCAAGTGTTTCTAGAGCACTGGGATCTGGCACTTGCACGAGAAAGTTGTGGCGACACCAACTTCTCCGTCCACCCAGCAAGGAGGAAGGCAGGGCGGGCGGCACAGGAGGGAAAAGCCCTCGCACTAAGGCCAAGCAACAACTGGTCCCCCGGGATGGCTGCTGGGCGGGCGCCACCTCACCCCGCCGACGGAGGAGAGCGCGCAGAGGCCCCGAAAGCGAGACCAGAGGGGAAGCCGAGGTCTCGACACAGCTGGCGGCTCTGGTCGCGCCGGCCGCGTCTAGCGCCTCCGGAAACTGGAAGCAACCGGACCGAGTCCGGCGAAGTGGCAAGTTCGGAGCTCCAGGGGGCGCCCTCACTGTATCCACGCCCGAACGCCCCCGGGCCCCCAACCCGGGTTTTAGGGCAGCCGCGGCTCCTCCCTTCCCGCCCCCGGAAATGACGCGCGGCGGCTACGGAGTCTGGGAGGGGTCCACTGGGGGGTTTGAGAGTGGCCGCGGCAGCGGAGCGAGAGGCAGG
>NW_004443971.1:9877368-9943031 GCF_000243295.1 Trichechus manatus latirostris
GGCCCTGCGTCCCCCGCCCGCCGCGCAGGTGGACGAGGCGCGGGCCACTCTCGCTGCCTCCGGTTTGGTCTCAGGCGGCCCGTGGGACAAAAGGTGGCAGTGTTTCTTTGCACGGGTGGGGAGGAGGGGAGCGATTCTGACTTCATGTAGTGACAGGAAGTTGGAAAATGAAAGTACAGTAAGTCAGTGCTTTCAAAGGCCCTGAGAGGTTGCGGCTCTTCCCCCGGACTTTGATCTCCCCTGGGGCACGCGGTCATCAGTGTTTCTTCCTCTCCCCAAGCTCGCTGTTCATCCGGTGTCAAGTTTCATTTCTGTGACTGCTACTCTTCAGTAACCCCGACTCCCCCTTTTATTTTCCGCCTAAGGTACAGCTGCAGCGAGGCTGGTAGCAGCTCCATTCCTAGGAAGATCAATTGGAAACATCTTTTGGGGGCGGAATATTAACGGGCTTTGGGAGGAAATAAGGGTTATTGTTGACTGAAGTAGTCGGAAGATGGTTGGCTTTCTTCCAAGCTATTGCTATTTGAAGTTTAAGGCATTTAAATAAAAACTAGGGTTTTATTCCTCATCAAAATGGTTCCCCCATTTACCTCTTTGGTTGTTGGATCAGACCCCTCCCCACCGCCTCCCTCAGTGCTGTGTGGAAAACTTGATGCTTCAAAATTTAGGGGTGTCAGTGGTGTTTTCATTAAAATGTGTTATGATTAAAATTTTTCCCTTTAGGAACTTTCTCCTCTTTGATTTATTTAAACGTTAAAACTGCGTAAATGGAATCCATTACATTCTTAGGGAAATATTATTTTCAAGTTTTACTGTAATGTAACAGTATACTTTTAACATTCACTTAATATAAGAACCTGTACAGTTAAATACGTCTGGTTACTGTTTGACAGTGAAGATGATTTTAATTCTATAGTACTAAGTTTGATACATTTTATAATTTAAGCAGCACACTGAAAAATTTGGAGATTGTTTATTTTTTCGAGTCTTAACTACTGTTCCTGAAAAATGGTTGTGCTATGGGTCACCACAGCAACTGGAGTATGTGTATTATAAACATGTTTAGGGTGGAAAAGGTTTCGTTTAATAGAGACTTCCTTTCCCTAATAAGTTACTTCAGCATGCCCCCCCTTTCAGTTTAGCATAGGAATTAATCTCCTGCTATCTTGGAAGTGTTAAGGTTTAGATCAATTGTGATGTTTTCAGCATTTAACCCCTCAAAGATCAGTCTATTTCATTTGGATCAGTTAATTATTTCCTTAAGTATTATACTGAAAAACTCTTAAAACTGTAATTGTAATTGTGAGAAGGAAAATAAAGTACCCCTCCCCCTTTTGACTAATAGGTAGCAAGAATAAAATTTATTTTTTAACCTTTTATTTCATCTTTGTAATTTTTAATAACTGTCTTCTGGAAAAAATTTCCTTTAGTTCTCCTCTATGGTTGAGAAAATCATTGAAGTTCATACTTAATACCACACTTTTAAGAACTAAAATGAGATTCAACTTAACTGTTCACCAGCTTCTCTTTCAAAGAGTAACCTGATAGTAACATTGAATAAAATACTCCTTTAAAGTACCCACTGAAGGTGCCCTTTTTTGTCTTCATCAGTCTTTCTCAGAAGAAAATTTCCTTCCCACTCCTTCACTCCCAAGCTGCAATGCCTGTTATCTTTCATTCTCAACAACCTTCTATCCCAGGCCCCAAAAAACCAAACCCATTGCCATCAAGTTGATTCCACCCCATAGTGACCCTACCGGACAGAGTGGAACTGCCCTATATGATTTCCAAGGCTGAAGTCTTTACAGAAGCAGACTGCGACATCTGTCCCCCACAGAGCAGCTGATGGGTTTGAACCGCCAGTCTTTCCGTTAGGAGCCGAGGGCTTAACCACTGTGCCACCAGGGCGCCTCTCAATACTGGCTGCTCCACTAATAAAGGGAAGGTGGAAGTTAAATCTGCACCACATATGGAGCACCCACATACTTTTGGGAACCTCCGCTTTGCTCAGGATGGCACTGTGTGCTCATTGTGGAGTGTTAATGTGTTGTTTCTGTCTTTTGGATGTATAGCTTAGCCATTGTCAACCTGTAAGGCTCAAGCATTATCTATCTATAGGTGTCAAGACTTCAGGATTTGGTTTTTGGAATTTTTCCAAAAACAAATGGGATCACAGACACTAAATTTCTAGTAGTCCAGAGATTGCAGTTTTCTGCTTCTCTCCTTTCTTCCCTCCTCATCTCTCTGACACACGTACTCACACCTCTACCCCTATATCAAAAAAGGCCAAACTTGTTGCCATCAAGTCGATTCTGACTTGTAACAACCCTATAGGACAGAGTAGAACTGCCCCATAGGGTTTCCAAGGAGCAGCTGTTGAATTTGAACTGCTAACCTTTTGGTTAGCAGCTGTAGCTCTTAACCACTGCACCAGCAGGCTCCTACCTATATGAGTATTCTTAATATGAAAGCGATGTTTAGAAATGTGGAGATTGAGTTCTTTGATGAAGCTGTTCACTAGGGAGTAGATGAGTCGGAATCAATTTAACGGCAGCTAACAACAACAGTTTAACAGGCTTCTTGTTAGCTGCTGTCGGGTTGGCCGCCAACTCATGGCAACCCTGTGCACAACAGAACTAAACACTGTGCCATCCCCATCACTGGTTATAGATTGGACCATTGTGATCCATTGGGTTTTCACTGGCTGATGTTTTTTTGGAAGTAGACTGCCAGGTCCATCCTAGTCTGGAAGCTCCGCTGAAACCTGTTCAGCATTATAGCAAGCCTCCACTCAGAGACAGGTGGTGGCTGCATGAGGTGCATTGGCCGGGAATTGAACCCAGGTGTCCTGCATGGAAAGCGAGCATTCTACCACTAAACTGCCAATGCCTCATTTTAACAGGCTTAGACTGGCAAATATTTGTTTAAATGGGAAACCTATGTAGTATAAAAGCAACTTGCCATAAATAGACATCATCAGATGTCTGGTAAACTCAGAGAAATGACAGGGAGTGTGCCTTCTACTCCCCCAATAATTGATGGATATAAAATAAAACCACTATTTTAACCCAGTTTAAGTGAGGCTGTGAGGAATTATGATTTCTAGTGGGCATGGTTATTTGGCATTAAGGTGTTGTTGTTAGCTGCTGTCCAGTCGGCCCTGGACTCATGGCAACCCATGCACAACGGAATGAAATGCTGCCTGATCCTGCATCACCCTGTGATTGGTTGTGGATTGGACTGTTGTGATCCATAGGGTTTTTATTGGCTCATTTGATTTTTTGAAAGTAAAGTGTCAGGCATTTCTTCCTAGTCCATCTTAGTCTAGAAGCTCCACTGGAATGTGTTCAGCATCATAGCAACATGCAAGCCTCCACTCACAGACAGGTTGTGGCTGCACACGAGGTGCATGGGCCAGGAATCCAACTTGGGTCTCCTGCATGAAAGGTGAGAATTCTACCACTGAACTACCACTGTCCCCCTAAACATTAAGGTAGCACTTTATATTTGTAGATTAATACCATGCCCTGGTGGAACAGTGGTTAAGCACTCCACTGCTAACAGAAAGGTTGGTGGTTCAAACCCACCAGCTGCTCTGTGGGAGAAAAGACCTGGTGATCTGCTCCCTTAAAGATTACAGCCTAGGAAACCCTATGGCAGAGTTCTCCTCTGTCACGTAGGGTGGCTGTGAGTAGGAATCCACTGACACAACAACAGTATCACTTAGTATCTAATATGTAGTACTTTATGTGAGTGCTTTTACTTAGTATCTAATACGTAGTACTTTATGTGAGTGCTTTTACTTAGTATCTAATATGTAGTACTTTATGTGAGCGCTTTTACTTAGTATCTAATACGTAGTACTTTATGTGAGTACTTTTACTTAGTATCTAATACATAATACTTTATGTCAGTGCTTTTATCCATCTAGGAGGTGGTTTCCCTCATGAAGAGAGAATATGACTGTGATTAGAGGAACTTGGACTCAGCCTTAGCCCCTCTGTTAACTCCCTGATTCTGGAAGACATTTTCTCCTTTATGTTATTATTTTCCCATCTCCACTTTTGGATAACGGTATCTCTGTACAGCCAGCTTCAAAGTGATACCGTGAGGATTACTGGAAGACATTTTCTTTGTCTCAGAAAAGTTATAGTAACTCAGATTTATCTTCAGCTCTTTACCTCTGGCCTTTTTGGAAGCAGACATATTTGATTTTTAAGGACCCCATCCTCCGAGTTGTTGTTAGAATTAGGCTTCTCAGGCCTAGCTTTTGGACTGTGTGTAGGGTTGGGGTTATTGGTTTGTTTCCCTCAGGGTTTTTTTTTTTTTTTTAAAAACATCCTTATTGAGATATAATTGACATACCATAAAATTCACCTATTTAAGTGTACAATTCAGTGGTTTTTAGTATATTCATAGCAGTTGTGCAACCATCACCACAGTCTAACTTCAGAACATTTTCATCACCACCAAAAGAAACCCTGTACCCACTAGTAGCTACTCCCCATTGCTCTCCCTACCCCCAGCCCTAAGCAACCACTAATCTACTTTCTGTTTTTACAGATTTGCCTATTCTGGACATTTCACATAAATGAAACCAGACAATATGTGGTTTTTGGTGACTGCTTTCTTTCATTCAGCATAATGTTTTCAAGGCTCATCCATGTTGTAGCATGTATCAGTATTTTATTCCTTTTTATGGCCAGATATTCCATTGTGTGATTGTACCACATATTGTTTCTCCTTTTGTCAGTTAGTGGACATCTGGGTTGTTTTCACTTTTTGTCTATTATGAATAATGCTGCTGTGAACGTTTGTGTACAAGTTTTTTTTGTGGACATAAGTTTTTAATTCTTTTGGGTATATCCTTAGCGGAATTGCTGCATTATATGCTAACTCTGTTTAGCGTTTTGAGGAACTGCCAAACTTTTCCAAAGTGGCTGTACCAGTTTACACTTCCACTAGTATCGTATGAGGGTTCCAGTTTCTTTGCATCCTCACCAACACTTGTTATTGCCTGTCTTTTTCATTATACTTACCCTAGTGGGTGTGTAGTGGTATCATGTGGTTTTGATTTTCATTTCCTTAATGACTAATGATGTTGAGCGTCTTTTCATGTGCTTACTGGCCGTTTGTATGTGTTCTTTGGAGAAATGTCTTTTCAAACCCTTTGCCCATTTTTAATTTTTTTTATCGAGTTGTAAGAGTTCTTTATATATTCTGATTACAAGTCCCTTATGAGATACATGGTTTGAAAATACTCTCTCCCATCCCGTGGGCTGTCTTTTCACTCGACCGTATTGTTTACAGCACAGGAGTTTTAAATTTTGATGTACTCCAGTTATCTGTTTTTGTAAGTGTTAGGTTTTAATGGAATTGATTTAATTTGTTTTCAAACCCTCTTTTGGTCCATTGAGTTCTTATTCCTAGATAAAGAAAGGAAGGTCTTTTTTGTTTTGTTTTTGTGGTTGCTTTTTTTGTGAAGGTCTTCAGTTATAAGCTTCTTGGGAAGACCTTTTGTGTATTTGGCCAGAATGTTTGCCCTAAAGAATTCTTCCTAATAGACAAAGTGTTTTGAAGTTTTGCAAGGAGAATAATGAGAGCATTTCCTCCCTGATCTGTCGCCTAAACCAGTAGTTCTCACGTGGGGAGATTTTATGCCCCGTAGATAATTTGGCAATGTCTGGAGACACTTTCGATTGTCCCAGCTGGGCAGAGGGTGCTACTGGCACTTAGTGGGTAGCGACCAGGGATGCTGTTAAAAAAACTGTGTACAGTGCATGGGACCTCTTCCCACAACAAAGAATTATTTGACCCAAAATATCAATAGTGCCAAAACACCAACCGTGGCTGAACAGGGAGATCCTAAAACTTGAGATACTGGAGGATTTTTCTTCAGTTTGTGTCTTGATAATCAAATAAAAGGATCCATGTGGATAGAATCTCTGGACAGAACGGTGACAGAACTTCTGAATTAAATCAGGGAACATTTTGCTGAATTGTCAGTGCTGCCAGTTGGTATGTAAATTACATTTATGATACTGGAAGCTATTCAAAGGGGAAATACCAGTGACGAAGTAGATCATTCCTTACACCCTGGCCCCCGAGCAGCCCTGAGACAGGCACGCGCGCACACACACAAACTGAGTTGATTTAGATAGATGTTGAAACAGTGATCTCAGAGAATATGACAATGGATTTTAATTAACAGTGATGTCCTAGTGATTCATAATCATCAGTCTGCTCCTGTAATTCATAGAACTAGCTTTATCTTTCCTAAACGTCACTTGTTGCATCCGAGAAAGACTTTTCTTAAACAGAATGGCGTGGCGGTTAAGAATTTGCAGTCTGGATCCAGATTGCCTGGGTGTAAGTTTCAGCTCCACCATTTGTTTGTGTGACCTTAGACAAGTTATTTAACCCTTCTATGAATCCTTTTTTCATATGTAAAAGAGGGAGGCAGTAGTATCGATCTTATATGATTGTTATAGAGGTGAAAATGAATTAATTCATTTACAGCACTTAAAACAGTGTCTGACGTGTTAACCTTACCGTGTATCTTGTCTGCATTCCTCTTCCAGCTCATTGCTATGGACAGTGCTATCACCCTGTGGCAGTTCCTTCTTCAGCTCCTCCAGGAGCCTCAGAATAAGCACATGATCTGCTGGACCTCTCATGATGGGGAGTTCAAGCTTTTGCAGGCAGAAGAGGTGGCTCGTCTCTGGGGAGTTCGCAAAAACAAGCCAAACATGAATTATGATAAACTTAGCCGAGCCCTCAGATACTATTACGTAAAGGTAATACACATCCCGATCTTGATACTGTATAAAACCAAAACCAAACCCATTGCAGTCGAGTCGATTCCAACTCATAGCACCCTATAGGACAGAGTAGAACTGCCCCATAGGATTTCCAAGGAGTGGCTGGTGGATTCCAACAGCCAGCATTTTGGTTAGCAGCCGAGCTCTTAACCATTGTGCCACCAGGGCTCCTGATACTGTATAGAGGCCCTTAAAACAAGAATTGTTTCTTCTCTTCTTGAGGGTATAGATACTAACATCCTGGTTTATTTTAACCCAATTCATTTTATACCTTCGGCCATTTAGAATTAGGATAAAAGGAGTAAATATCCCATCTGTGTTTCTACAAACTCCCATTACACATTTTTACTCCTAATTGCAGTTGTCTTTAAAAGTCCAAGTGAGTACAGGTTTGGAATAAGATAAAGAAAACTTGAGATTCTTGAGGATAAATAATTATTCATGTGTGTGTCATAATTTAAGAATTATTATATAAATACTTGTTCTTATAGGTTTACTTAATTTCTAGTTTTTAGTGTAACCTGGGGAACACAGATTAATACTTAAAGAATAGCTATTAACACATAAGGTTGATTTCTTAGTAAAAAATTGTTCTTTTTGTTTAATTTCTAATTATTTTGAATGTATTTTGGGCACTGATGTAAAAGTAAATGGTTCAGGAGAATAGAATTAAGATGAGAAGCTGAACTCTTAATTGCTTTAACTTCTAAGTGGTTGATCCTATCAGCTTTCTTTATGGAGATACTAGTTAAGAATTTCTGACGGAAGTAGGAACCTTAGCAGAAGTAATGTCCTATATTCCACTTTGCTTACTCAGGATGTGTATACCTTGTATCTTTAGAATTGTTTGAAATTGCAGTTAGCAATTTCTGACTTAAAACAGATATTTGGTTGAGAGTGTTAAGCAATTAAAATCTTTCAGCTTTTATGTAATAAGACATTTAAATGTTCTTGCCTTAACTTAGCTCCATAATGGTGGGGACTGTGTTTGGTATGGCTAGATAAATTTAGATGATTTTAAAGCTTTTAAGTAAACTCTGCCTCGTTCTCAAAGAGAGGACTTCCTTAGGTCAGCTTTTTTATATGCTGTGGGATTTAAGTTTATCAGAAAGTATAAGAATGCTTATTTTATTTGCCTACAGAATATCATCAAAAAAGTGAATGGTCAGAAGTTTGTGTATAAGTTTGTCTCTTACCCGGAGATTTTGAACATGGATCCAATGACAGTGGGCAGGATTGAGGGAGATTGTGAAACTTTAAGCTTCAGTGAAGTCAGCAGCAGTTCCAAAGATGTGGAGAATGGAGGGAAAGAGAAGCCACCACAGCCTGGTGCCAAGACCTCTAGCCGCAATGACTACATACACTCTGGCTTATATTCTTCGTTTACTCTCAACTCTCTGAACTCCTCCAATATGAAGCTTTTCAAATCCATAAAGATTGAGAATCCAGCTGAGAAACTGGCAGAGAAGAAATCTCCTCAGGAGCCAACACCATCTGTCATCAAATTTGTGACAACACCTTCCAAAAAGCCACCACTTGAACCTGTTGCCGCCACCATCTCAACTGGCCCAAGTATTTCTCCATCTTCAGAAGAAACTATCCAAGCGTTGGAGACTTTGGTTTCCCAAAAACTGCCTTCTCTGGAAGCCCCAGCGTCTGCACCCAGCATAACTAGTGCTTTTACCACCACCCCTCCTGTTTCGTCCCTGTCCCCTGCTTTGCAAGAGCCGCCTAGAACACCCTCACCACCGTTGAGTTCTAACCCCGACATCGACACAGACATTGATTCAGTGGCTTCTCAGTCAGTGGAACTTCCCGAGAACTTGTCACTGGAGCCTAAAGACCAGGATTCAACTTTGCCAGAAAAGGACAAAACAAATAATTCATCAAGATCCAAGAAACCCAAAGGATTAGAACTGGCACCCACCCTTGTGATCACAGGCAGTGATCCCAGCCCCCTGGGAATATTAAGCCCGTCCCTGCCGACAGCCTCTCTTACCCCAGCACTTTTTTCACAGGTAGCTTGCTCTTTCTTTTTAGTGTTGCCTTTGTTTGCATTTATTCACTTCCTTAAACAAATCTGGATTTTATGCCCACAAGTTCTCATTCTGCTACTTAGTTTTGTCGTAGAAAGGTTATGTTTGACCCTGTGAAGGTAGCCCAATTTCTCAACTCAACTAGGATTGCCAAATAAAAGGTTTATTCTGTTAAAAATTTTACTCTGCTATATAAATAAACAAATATTTTGGCTTTTCAACTTCCTCTTAAAGAAAACAAGTATTCTCTTTTTTTGGTCTTATAAAACTAGATGATATCATATCTTAAAAAAAAAACAAAACAGTGATAATCTCAAGAAAATAGGTCCTGAGAACCTTAAGAAAAATGACTGGTGTGATGTTGCATAGCAAGTTTATGCAGTAAAATCAGGTATTTATTAACTTGCTCATCTCATAAGAACATTTTAATAGGTAGATTACTCCCAGAACTTCTCATTATAAACAAATGTGTTTGTTACTCAGTTACCCATTATTCCTTTGTACCTGAATTCAGATCAGTTCTCCTCTTTGGGAAACACTCTATAAAAGCTGGGCTAAAAAATAGTTATTTTGACCTTTATCTTCCTTAGGTTGTACAAATGCTTTATGAGTTTTTCCTGATGATAGAGTTTTAGACTTAGAGATATTTGGAGTGGAGAATGGGACACTGGTTCAGGGCTATGTGTGTACTATTGTAAGGATTAAAACATAGGGCTATGTGTGTACTATTGTAAGGATAAAAACATAATCCTGACAAGTCATTTGATGGACGTTTTTGCTTTGTGTATTGCAGACGCCCATCTTACTGACTCCCAGCCCCTTGCTCTCCAGCATCCACTTCTGGAGTACCCTCAGCCCTGTTGCTCCCCTGAGTCCAGCCAGACTACAAGGTGCTAACACACTTTTCCAGGTAAATGACCTAAAAGCTTGTTTCTTGTAATTGGGACATGTTAAATGAAGAAATAGCCAAAAAGGCAGTGTCCCATGTTCAGTTTAATCATTCTAAAGGCTATATTTAATAAGTATAATTTATGTTTTAATTTCTAAGTGTTAATTTTCTAGCCAGCAAACAGCTTGGATAAATATTCACAGCAAAGTTTCCTTCTGTCGTTTAATATTACATACCTTTGAGGTAGACCAAGAATTGTTCAGTATTGTAGTAGATTTTGAGGCCACCCAAATTTTTTCTGTTATTTTAAACACAAGAAATCCTTTATTTTTAGAAAATATAGTTAAATATATATATGTATTTTGAGGGAATCTCTTGCACGTAGGTCTCTCCTTTTAATTGAGGATTAAAAAAAAATACAGAAAAGTCTTGGGAATAGCATAGCAAATACTCCCATTTCCCCCTCAGAATTGATATTTGTGAATATTTTAAGGAATTTAAAATTTAAGAAATTTTTAAAATATAAATATCTCTTCACCAAGATGTTAGGAAAAGTCTTACAGTTTTTAACCATTATTTTGCCCCAAAGTATGTAGACTTTATAACTTGTAGACTTCCTTGTGGTTAATTCATTCAGTTATTCATGGGTAACTTTTCCTTCTTACAGTTTGTCATTTAACTTTTCATTTGTTTTTTGGGAATGGTAAGGAAAGAGAAGAAGAAGTCTTTCTACTTTTGCATTTGTTTGCAAAAATGCTAAATTATGGATGAGAAAGTATATTGAGAATTTTCCATATTTCATTTTTAGATGTTTCTTTGCCCTTCACCGACAGACCATCGAGTTGTGGAGTGATCTAAGACCTTAAGCAAAGACTTAGTGCTTATATAGCTTGAACCTCAGAATACATGGGGGGACCCCTTTTCTGGGTTGAGCCTCCTGTAACTGCCTGTGCCAGTACAGAGTTAATAGATGGGCATTTTTTTCTGTACCTTTGTGGACCCCTTCAGAGGGTCCATGATTTGCTTTATAATTGAATTACACTCAATAGTGCATGTTGTCATTTACGGAATTTTCTGAAGTCTTCATTTGGAATGAGGTGTGAAGTAAACCTGTATGCCTTAGAGTATAAGAGAAGGTATAGGTTTGTTCTTTGTTTCCATTTCATCAAGGTTGGGGGGGCAGTGTTAATATTAAAAATAAGTTTTTTCTTTAAAGTTTTTGTTATAATGTCACATTCTTCCTTGATAAACAATGACTGACTTTGAAAGGAGCAGGCCCCGTGAGCCACTGCAGAAGCCTGTCTTGTTCTGCCTCAGGGAATATCGTTGGGACAGAAAGTAAAATTTGGGGTTGAGTAATAACATGATAATGTGTTTTATTTTCTTTCTCAGTTTCCTTCTGTACTGAACAGTCATGGGCCGTTCACTCTGTCTAGCCTGGATGGACCTTCCACCCCTGGCCCATTTTCCCCAGACCTACAGAAAACATAACGTATGCAATGTGGATTGAGAAACTGGGGAACAAAGAAACAGAGAGACATTCAACATCTTTACATTTGAAGTGAGCAGTTGGTAATTTCACAAAGCTGATAATGGATTGTTGTGATTTTTGTCATTCCCCATCAAACTGCCTTTTAGGATTCCCTTTGAATAGGACTGAAGTTGAACTATGTATGAAAATGCCTTAATTGGAGTCCAGACTCCACCTCCCTCTCTTTCTGTTTTCTTTTTCTTAATATTTTGAGCTTTGTATTAAAGAAATTTTTGGTGGGGCTCTGCCTTGCAAGAGCAATTAAGGACAAAGTTACTCATTCTGGCCATTGGGACCCTTTGGCCAGAAAAAAAAAAAATTATGCTTAGAGTATATTATTTTAAGAGATATTAGTTAGATGAGATCTTTAGGACTTCAGTGTGCTCTGTTGAACCACTAAAAATGAGCTGTAACGAATCATTCCTGTTCACACAGAGTAAGATTGGAGCAGTACTATTGGGGAGATTTCTTTGTTGTGAACTGTGACATATGTAAGCAACTCCACAAAAAGCATCTTGTTTACATTTATTCAGGGTGGGTGTCTTAGCCGTGAGTGTGATCTATCTGAACCTGTCAACAGAGCACGGAACTAGTCTACTGCAGTGCAGGAAGATTTTTAAACCTGGGGTTGGAGACAGTGTTGGGAACATCCAGTGAGAATACGGGACCCCACACCTAGCGTGGAAATGTCTGCTGTCTGGGTGGTGTGATTACATATCCCTGCAATACAGCATGGTCAGTGTTGGCTTTTAATGGAGATGAACCTGGGTTTTTTAAAAATTGAGGGGCCTTTGAGGATTCAGTTAATAACTTGAAATATGAGAGATGTTTTCCCAGAGAGAAGATACTCAAAAGTAAAGGATCCTTTTTTCTGCTCACTTTACCTCATTTCCTATTGAATATTTATCTTCTTTCTATTTTAAATTTAAGGTTCTTAGAGGTTGTGGTAGTTTTAAAAATGTAATTAGGAAGATGAAATGCAAAGGGAAGCCTCCAAGTAGTGAGGTAAAGATGTGCTTATTTCTTCCAGTTGATTTTTAATTAGGAAGGAGCAGAGTTCATTTGGGAATGCTCACACATAGGGATTGGATTGTTTGTATTAGTGGTAAACAATTTAAGCCTCATGTCTAAATCACCACATTTATAAAATATTACCATACAGCCAGGTGCAGACAGATTTGTTGATTCCCCCAAAATGAGTTGAAATCGTTCCCACAGTGGGACCTTTTGTTGATGTATTTGGCTTTAAAGTCCAGGGAAATTATATGCCACCACCACCACCCTGCCTGTTAAACTATTCTTTTAACCATAGAAATAGTTCCTGTAATTGAGCCACATGAACTGAATGGGATGAGGCAGTAAGGACTTGAGGGCTGAAAATGATGCTGAGACAAACCAGCGTTTTCCAGATGCCTAATATTCCCTTTAAATTGTTTATATACAGTGTAGAGAAGGTCTTGTATTAGACATCTGTGCTAGTTCCTTAGGAATGGAGAGAGAATATTCAGGAGTGGGCTTCGACGTGGCGGTTGGAGCTGTGTTACTGGTTCTTGTGTGGTCCGCAGCCGAAAGCTCTGTTCCTGAGAAGTGCAATAGTAGAGTTGGACGGCAGTGCTCAGTAGTGATGGGAACAGGCACGTTGAACTTTCTTGTATTGATTTAGTCTGCATGCCCGTTTGAAATTAGACCTAGACCTCTCAGCAGCACTTTGAAATAGTTTATTAGGTTCATTAACATTTTGTACTTTAAGTGATAAATAAATATTGATGACTTAACTAGAAATTTTAAATTTTCAAAGCACAGAAGTATTTTACCTTTTTGAATTAAAGGAGAAAAGCCATTTGTTTGTTTTCAGAGACGCTGTCTTTGATAATTAACTGTCTCAGCACAGGGGTGCCTGGAAACCATAGCTAAAAGGCAGTAAAGCAACTTCAGTAGGAACCAGTTCTGTGAGTCCTCTTTCTATAAACCTATCCAGGAAGCCTCTGAGAGGTGTGAGGCCTTAGGAGTTTGATGATGGCCTGTGTTCTCTTTGAGATCAGCTAATTTGGGGGAAGCTTGAGTGTGTGTGTTTTCCTTTTATTAATGAAAGTTTACAACCTTAGCTCAAGGTATAAGACAGAATATTCTGTTTATAGACTGCCTCCTTCCTAAATAAGTCGTATTTGTTTGAACATACAGAATTCTTAGCATCAAAAGGTGACATACCATTTAACATCAGTATTCACTGGAGAGACGTATTTGATAGTTGGAGTGGTATCCATCATTTGCCAGAATGAATGCTGTTGGGCAGCAGTGGCCTACATTGAAGAAGGGGAGCAGGTTGAATGGGGTTTTGGGACATCTGCTGTCAGTGATTATTTCAGCTTTTCTTTTGCTCTGGCCCCATCCACTCAGTGGTGTGCTGGAAAATATTTAACAACCATGCTGTCTGGAGGAAAAATAAGCTCTTAATTTGTAGCCTTTGCCCATGTCTGTGGGGTAAGTTACTCCCACTGTGGCTGATTTCAAGCCACCACCATGCAGTTGGGAAGAGATACATAGACTTGGCTCAGAGCCAATGCCAGTAAGCCACTGCATTTACGCCACCCAAGAGTGGGTTTTTATGTAATTTCTAAAATAACTTTTTTTGTTCACATCTGATTATTTGAAGTACAAAATTAAAGTTACATGTCTGACCTTAGTAATCCTTTTTTTTTTTTTTTTTTATGATCTGCCACAGTGCTTTTGTGGTGTTAAAGTCCTCATGGCATATTTTGTGTGTTCAAATAAAGTGGAAACTTTCCTTGTTTTTTTTTTTTTCCTAGTATATAATTGAAGAATCCAGAGGCCCTCCACAAGTCAACCTTTAACTTCTTAGAGTTAAAATACAGGTTTAATTCCCCACCCCACCCCCAAGTTTGATGGGGGAAAGTAACCCATGACCCTTAATGGTTAGAGGGTACTGGATTTTTTTTTTTTTTTTTTTTTTCCCAAACTGGAAAAATTGCTCGAACATTTACATGTTGTTTTAGAGGTTAAACAAGCCAGGATTGACCGTCAAATCTATTTACCTGGCACGATTTCTGGTTTTCTCCATGTTATTTGTCAGTTGGGTTAGAGGGGAAGATAAATCCTAGGCTTGGAATTCTGGAATTGTAACTCCAGGCTATTGATAGTATCACTTCAGTTCCATTCACTCCTGTCATTGTAGGATGTCTAGTCTATCAACATTTTGTCATCCTGAGCTCAGAATTTGTGTTGTGATTCTGAAATTGTAAAAAGTAGTTTTGTAGCTTTCTAGTGAATTTAAGCAGTCTCCAAATCTTTTGAACATGTAGCTTGATCAGTGAAAAGTTTTTAAACACAAACGCCCTGTTAAAAATCCACACATCTAGATGTTAAATTATATACCACTATACTAACATTGGAAACTCTGGTGGCGCAGTGGTTAAGTGCTAATGGCTGCTAACCAAAAGGTTGGCCGTTCGACCCCACCAGCCACTCCTGTAGCACAATGATTAAGCGCTGCGCTGCTAACCTTTCTGAAACGTCATTGGTTCAAGCCCACAAGCAGCTCTGCGAGAGAAAGACCTGGTAATCTGCTGTTGTAAAAATTACAGCCTAGGAAACCCTATGGGGCAGTTCTCTGTCACATGAGGTCACTATGAGTTGGAATCAACTCGATGGCATGCAACAACAGCATATGTCCATTACACGAAAAGAGAAATCAAGGATGGCATAAAAGTAAATGTTGCATAGAAGTGCTAATACTTCCTTCCTGCACCTGATTGCCTTGTGTACTCTGGAAGCACACATTTGACTTTAAAGACACCGAGTCAGGGTATTGCTTCTTAGTCTAATCTTAAGAAAAGAAAATGTGTATGATTTTGTTGTGATACATGGAGAAGTCCTTTACATATTTTATTTTCATGTAAAATCTCTCGAAGAGATTTGGAATTTTTGGGAGAGCTTGTCATCACCTTTCTGAAATTGCACATTAATTCTTTTTCATAAGTTGCCAAATAACAACCCACTACCAAATGTTTCCAGGGACTTCACGCATATGATTTTTGACAACAGCCTGTTGTCTCTTTCCTCTTTGTATTAGGTATGATTCTATAATTTATTTTTTTATTTTACTGATCTGTTTATAAATTTTTAAGCTTTCTCTGTTATATTTTATCAATAAATTCAGAATTATTTCAAGTCGCTTTATGTTAAAATATAACCTTCATTTTCTTGCTGCATTACTAATTTTTTTTTTTGGTGGGGTGACATTTTAGCATCTGAAGGAATGCTTTTCTTGATGGGTCTGCTCTGTTTATCACTTCCTTTACTGTTTTTTTACACCACTTATTTACATGCCAGAAATCTAGAATTGTGCCATTGTTAGGTGTGTAAACAGGTGTGGAGATGAGTGTAGGTCTCGGTGCAGAAGCCTGGGGCTCTGAGTGAATCACCAAACCAACAGGAAAGTGAGAGACTGCCCATGATGTAGTCTGTTATCTGAGGGGATGATGGCATAAGTTGTTTTAACACGGAGTGGAGGGAGTTGATGGTTCAGTCTCTAATAGTGTGAGTGAAGTAGAGAGGTCGACCGTCATTGTCGCTCTTCAGGAGGTACTCTGAGTAGAGAATGGGTGCTGTGCAAAGTATTTTGTTCATAATCTGCTGGGCTCTGGGTCACCAAATAAGTGCTTTGTTATTGTGTTTAATGCTGCGTGAGACCAGGTGTCCTGTTGCTCCTCTTATGTCATCAGAACTCCACTTACTGAAGCCGAAGTTACAATCTTAGAATCTAGGATTCTTATGGGTGGTGGTGTATTAAGGAAAATGAGAAGGCAGTTTGGTTTCATTTCTTGTATGTGGTGGGAGTTGTTAGTATAAAAGTCATGTTTTGACCTGTAAACTGAGCAGATCTGAAAGGTGAGTTGTTGATGTGGAATAAATGTTCCATTTGAAGCTGCCAGTTTCTTCAAGCTACTTTTCTGGGGAAATTTTTTTTTTTAATAAAGCCACAGCCTGCCAGAAAGTAGTGATTTCTAGGATGCTGCGATTCACACTTACCCACTGTGAAAGATGGAAATCCAGAGTAGTCTGCGTGAGAGGGGAAATGGTGAGTGTAGGCTTTCTCTAGAAACCAGGAAATCCAAGCTTGTGCTAACATGATTTTAAAGGAAACCTTCAATGAGAAAATTCACGAGGAATACAATCAAACATACTAAGTGTCTTGAACTAGAATCTTCTGGGAATAATACACATCAGGAAGTTTTAGGAAGTTTAAAATTTTACTTTGAAATGTTTAATTAGACTAGAACATTTGTTTCCAAGTCATTTTGATACTTTGGCTAAATATGTATATATGTGTGTATGTATACTGAGTGTGTGTATATTTTTCAGAGGGAACATATTTCATTTATCCTCTAGACTAGGATGGCTCCTAGGCTATTTTATACAGAAACTTAAAAAAACTGCTGCACTTCGCAGTTGCCACTTCTTAAAGGTTAATGCCTTGCACATTTCAGTTTTTTTAATACCTAAATCATAGGCCTTAAAGACTGATTGCTTGCCAACTGTTTAGAAATACAGTGCTACCTGTGACATATTCTAAACAAAATCTTAAAGTGTTCTCTTACGCTCATGTATTATTGAGCCAGTAAGGATGTCCTCTCTTAAAAATTCTACATTTACTTTTGCTGTTGTATAAAATCCTTATTTGGTTGGGATATGAATTCCTCAGAAAGGAGGTTTATATTAGAAGCAGAATTTCTAAAATCCAGAGCTCTGACCATGGATTGATATACTAGTGGAGAAATTCTGGCATTGTGGCCTAATTTATCCTTTTAAAAACTGTACATAATAAGCACCTCAAAGTAGAGTATCTTGGGCTGATTGTTCTTCTCAGCTTTGCCTTGTTTTCCATCTCATAAGGGCCCATTCTGGTTCTTGTTCCTCCTAAGGGTTTTGAGCCCTGCTAGGACAGGCCTGGGATCTTCTGGACATGGTGGTGCCCTGTGGCTGGGCCAGACTTCCAGCCAGTGGAATCATTCAAGTACGCCTGGAGTTAAGGAGTGGGGATGCCATATGCTGGTGTTCAGTCACTTGGCACTTTATTGGACACCACTGTTAGCACTGTTTTGTTTTTAATAACTGGAAGCACTTAATGATTATTTTATTTGTTTAATTTCATCTTAAGGATAATTGAAGGTCAGGGAAGTAAGGTCTATTTCTCATTTATATTTTCTGGAACATAAGACTTTTTGGAGAAGGGATAAATGGATTACTAATGAGCCATTCTTCTAGGCTCTCTGTAAGGTATGCTCTTTTGGCCAGGATGTTTTAAAATAATTTACAAGCTTTTAATATTGCGCTTTGTAGAAATTTATGAAATGTTTTAATGATTTACAATTGATGGATTATATTCAACTTTGTAAAGTATCCAATTTTAAGTTTCTTTTCTGTTTAAGCATTGTTGCTTAAGGTCTGTTGCTATGTAGAGTACACAGTCCCTTGTAAGACATTTCATATTCTTTGTTTTTGGGGGCAGTATTACCAGTAGCCTTTATATGTACATTATACTCATTGATTATGTATTACTAGCATATTTTATGAACTTCCCTGTCCAGTATTAGTGAATTTAGCTAAGACGCATATATGTAAAAATAGAAATGAGTGCAGTTAATTCTTGATTACTCAAGGCCTAGCTGTTTGGTTTGGCCGTAGATCTTCTGCTAATAACCATCAGATCTGTTTCTTCACTTTTGCCTTCTAGCAGTTTCATTTTTCTTTGTGGGTAGGGAAGATTAAATATGAAACTCAATCCAGTCATTTTGCTACTGGTTAGCTTTGGTTTAAGCATTTGGTTTGAGGTGAATAAAAGTTTTTATACTAAAATTGGTTTTTAGGGAGGATTGTGCCATTTATTCACTGAATAATCAAGTTGGCTTTAAAAAGCATATAATTTTGCATTTTGAAAAAGAAACTAATAATTTTTCATGAGTGATACTGGCTTTTCTAAAAAAGTCCCTCCCAAGAGACAACTAGGAAGGAGTGGGATTAATGGGAAATGAGTGTAGTTAGATGACCTGAAATTTCACTAGCCAGGTGCTTTGACCACAGTGGCACTGGCAGTTTGTGGACTATTCAGTGTGGACATCACTTAAAAATTACATGATATTAAATAAGAAACTCTTGATTTTCTTTCACCCAACTTATAATTGAAAAAAAAAACAAACAAACCACCATGTCTTCCGTGGGACTATTGCAGTGGATCTACAGCAGGGGAAACACATGAATTAGATGTCATCATATATGTATGTCTTACTTAGGGACACGTGGTAATAGGAACTTGTCAGGGTGCTTTCCTGAGACCTGGATCAATTCAGTCAAGAAGATGGTTACTTCATTGTTTATTTTATTGAAATCTATAGCTTATAATATACGGTATTCACCGCTTTTATATAGATGGAATGCTTATATATGATGCAAGTGGCCACCTACCAAAGGAATGAATAACTGTTAAAGTGTTATTAATAACTTGTCTTAATTTCAGTGTGATTTACATGAGGGAGACCTTCAAAGTATTAAAATCATGTGTGTTTTCTTTTTCATAAAACAGTTAAATTGGTAACTGCTAACGTTTATTAAAATTCACATTAAATGTTGATGCAACTGTTCTGTTTAAGCATTGTTGCTTATTATCTGTTGCTATGTAGGGGGCACAGTCCCTTGTAAGACATTTCATACTTTTGTTCTGGGGGGGACAGTATTACCAATGGAAGGAGCCCTGGTGGCACAGTGGTTAAAGCTCTGGGCTCCTAACCAAAAGGTCGGCAGTTCAAACCCACCAGCAGCGCTGCAGGAGAAAGATGTGGCAGTCTGCCTCCGTAAAGATTACAGCCTTGGATACCATGTGGGGCAGTTCTGCTCTGTTCTGTAAGGTCGCTATGAGTCGGAATTGACTTGACAGCAGCGGGTTTGGTGTTTGGTTTTTATTCCCAGTGGCCTTTATGTGTACATTACACTCATTGCTTATGTGATATAGCAGCATATGTCACATAAGAAACTGCCATATCTTCTAGCTAAGCAGTTCTGACTTAACCTTTTGGGAAACAAAGGGATGTTTCAAAGTCGATCAGGATGTTTGTAGCTAGAGTCTTGAAGTCTCCTATTTGTATGAGGCAAAGAAACTTTATATAAAGAGTTTAGTTAGGTGAGGCCAAGATTGCGCTAGCACTTTGAGGGCTTTATAGTATGCTGCTTTTAAAAGAAAAAAGTGTAATTGATACTCAGTGCGCCTCCAGACACAGTAAGGGGCTGCTCTGAATAACCAACCAGGTGATGTTTTTTCTATTGCTTCAAAGAAAGTTTTATGCAAAAATTTTGTTAAATTCTATCATGGTGATACCATCTTTTTAGCAAGATGATACATTTCAAAAACTATTTTATGTAAGAACTGATAGAGGAATTTGCTTTGTATAATGAAAGCTGGCTTTAAGAAAGCACTGTAGCAAATTTACTAAAGTTCAGAATTATACAAATATGTTAATAGATATATGTGCAACTAGATATGGACAATTGTATTTTTTTAAATAAATACTTTTAACAAAATGACTTTCTGAATTATTCCTTCTCTTGTCACTCACATCTTATGCTATATTGAGGTAGTTTTCCAGTGTGCAATGTTTTTATCCATGTTGAATGGTGTAAAGAAAGAGTTCAGTCTTCCCAGTGGTCATCATGGCCTTGGACTGATGAGTATCTGCATTACAATATTTAAAGCTTGGGTTAAGGTAGATGGTGAAGAAGGAAGATTATAAAATGACTATCAACAATAAAAAGAAATTAAAAGAAGACAACTGGCTAGAGAAATTACTCATCACAGGAGATCTCTTTTTATTGTAATTTAAAAAATGTATATTTTAAAAGGGACTTTTTTTATCTAATCAAATTCTTTTATTCCAGCCCTTGCAACTTCTGCTTATTTTCACTGTAGGCACTGTTTCTTCATGCAGTTTTTGAGATAAGAAACTGGAGAGTTCATTTAGCAAACGAAATTAGGCCTTTTCAGAACTGGGTTGATATTCTTAAGGTAAAGTGGGGTTAATAGGTGGCAAAATCACATCAGAGAAGTCTGCTTCATATCGCTAGGAGAAAATACGAGGATAGAGTGACAAATTGTTTTATAGGCGGGGGTGGTGCTTAGCTAACACTGCTGAGTGATACTTTTAAACACATAAATCAGATCATGTCACTTGCCTGCTCGACAATTGTCACAATAATCTCACATCACTCAGAAAAAAAATCCAAACTCCTATCATGGCTTATATGATCTAGCCCCTAGCTACCACTCTGACCTATTTCCTGCCACGCTCCCCCTTCCTCACTGCATTGAAGCCACACCAGCCTGCTTACTGTTCCTCAGTGTGTTGTGACGTGCTGTCGAGTTGATTTCGATTCGTAGCGACCCCCTGTGACAGAGCAGAACTGCTCCATAGGGTTTTCTAGGCTGTCATCTTTAAGGGAGCTGATCACTAAGTCTGTCTTCTCTGGAGTGGCTGGGTGGGTTAGAGCTGCCAACCTTTTGGTTAGTAGCTGAGTGCTTAACTGTTGCACCACCAGGGCTCCGTGTTCCTCAAGTATTACAAGCATATTCTAGCTAAGACTCATGACTTTGTGCCCACTGCCTGGCAGGATCTGCCCCAGGTCCTTGGATGGCTGGTAGCCCCGTTAGCACTAGGTTTCTGCACAGATGGTACTTCTTCAGAAAGGTCTTCCATAGCGTCTCTTGACATTTCCTATGCTTGATTTTTTTCTTTATGGCACTCACTTCTCCCTTGACATGTTATGTATTTATCTGTTTATTGCTGTACACCTTCAACCACAGTGTAATCTTTGAGAGCAAGGATTTTTGCTGTATCCCTGCCCCTAGGTCAGTGTCTTAATTAAACATAGCAGGTGCTTATCTGATTTACACCAGCATAGAGATTGTATTTCCTTTTCTAAATCCTTGTTAAGCATTGTGTTGGTAGAACTTAACCACTGACCTTTTGATCTCGAGTGTTAACATAAATTTGACTGCCATTTTAAATTGCGTTTCTATGCAGCTTTTAGTTTAAAATCTTGCATGGCAAGGGAAAATGACAACTAGAGACACAAGGGAAAGATTAGTCCAAAGGACTAACAGACCACAACTACCACAGCCTCCGCCAACTGAGTCCAGAACTACTAGATGGTGCCCGGCTACCACCACTGACTGCTCTGACAGGGATCACAATAGAGGGTCCCGGTCAGAACAGGAGAAAAATGTAGAACAAAATTCTAACTCAAAAAGAGCAGACTTAATGGCCTGACAGAGACTGGAGAAGCCCTAAGAGTATGGCCCCTGGACACCATTTTAGCCCAGTAATGAAGTCACTCCAGAGGTTCACCTTTTAGCCAAAGATTAGACAGACCCATAGGACAAAATGAGACTAAAGGGGCACACCAACCCAGGGGCAAGGACTAGAAGGCAGGAGGGGACAGGAAATCTGGAAGTAGGGAACCCAAGGTGGAGAAGGGAGAGTACTGACATGTCATGGGGTTGGTAACCAATGCCATAAAACAATATACGTACTAACTTTAATAGAAGCTAGTTTATTCTGTAAACCTTCATCTGAAGTTCAGTTAAAAAGAAAAAATCCTGCATGGCAGTAATTGTTTCTTGCTTTTATAGCTGTATTTTGTACATTTTGGGTTTCTTTATAAAGGTCATAGATTCTTGAACTGATGTGGTTTTTAGTGTGCTTAATACTAGCTTGCTTAAGACATACTTTTAATCAGGTAGAACAAAAGCAATTATTACCGGCATCTATACATGCAGATGGAGCCATGGTGGCGCAGTGGTTAAGAGCTCGGCTGCTAACCAAAAGGTCGACAGTTTGAATCCACCAGCTTCTCCTTGGAAACTCCATGGGGCAGTTCTACTCTGTCCTGTAGGGTCACTATGAGTCGGAATCAACTCAACAACAGTGGATTTGGTTTGTTTTTTTTTTTAAACACATGCAGAGAGTATTGCACTACCTAGTCTATGAAATATTTTGAACACACATCTCTCCTGTCAGTCTAAAAACTCAGTACGTTCATCGTAGTGAAAATATACAAGCTACAGCTGTCAGATGACACATCTACACTTTTCTCCAGCATGTGTATACATGTCCAATTGTCAGCCACGACAGAAGGGACAGATACTGTTTTTGTATTTTAAAAAACAATTTTGTTATATGCAAAGTTCTTTTTTTTTTTAATTTCTTTTATGCAGATCAATTTTTAAACTCATATAGGGAGGTATCTTTATAAACTATGAAATGTCAGTGTTCAGCCAGACTGGTATGACAGAGCAGTGAAAGTTGAAATTCAGTGAGGAGAACTCTGAAGGAACAGACCGTTCTCCTGCTTTGCCTTCAAAGTGTCAATCCGTAGTTTTGGTGCTAACTCCACAAAAATGTCTATAGATACATTTTATATTAAGGACAGACCAACATCAGCATAGCAAACCAACTTCAAAAACTTTGGGAGAGGGCGGGATTAAGTATAAACACACTTGGCTTATAGTAAATGAACTGATTTTTTATTAACTGTTTTGCCTGTATAAAATGCTGATATTTACAGGTACCCTGGCCACCTTTGTAATTGTGATTAAAGTACCAGGTGTAATGCCGAAAGAAGATAATGTGTAGACAGCAGTGGGTATCTCTGACAAAGTGTTTCTCAAAAGTGATAATAAACTTATTTTCACATTAAAGAAATATAGTGTATTTGTGGAATCAGGGCTGCTGGGTTTTAGGATTCTAGGTGATCAGCATACAGACCACGCCTAAATTGGACTAATACTGTCTTTTATATTGACTGTCTTAGTTTGCTAAATAATCTAGCTTTGAATTTTAAAATAAAACATCCTTCTTATGAGAAAATTAGCCCTTTGATATACCAGTGGCGTGTTTAAAAGTATCTTTGGTAATAGAACAGAAATATGTTGAAACGTTGTGTTTTGAATGTTAACAGGTACTTCCACCGGTTTGGCTTGTTTCTTGATGAAGATGTTAGGGAAAGGCATACTTAATACAAACGAATGGGAGAAGCAAGTAAATAAGACCTGAGAGTTAGCCTTTGATTTTAAATATCTGTTCCTATAAACCTTGTCCATAAAAATAATAAATCAATTAAAAAAATAAAACATAGCAGGTGCTCAGTAAAACTTTTTGAATGAATAAATGAGTTCTCTGTAAAGGACTTGTCTCTGTCACTGTGTCTTCCCTGAGTGAACCTGGTGTGCCGACAGGTGAGATTCTCAGGTCCAAGTAGCGGAGGGAATTCTGGGAACAGGGTGGCTCCACAGCACTCAGAAATGTCAAAACTTTAAAAGGAAGATCAAGGGAAAAGAAAAAAAAAAAAGCCCTACTTGTTGCTATGTGACGGATTTTGAAGTATGGTATAGAACCTAACTGCCTTTCACTTACTGTATGTAAGAGGGAATAGTGGTTCTTCATCCGCCTGTCTGGGAGAGTTTTTTCTTTTCTTCAAAAATACCAGCTTTGTGAATCTACAGTATAAGACCTGTCTTGGGGGAACAGTAGGTCATTTGTTTCGGAGCTTATAAAAGAACTAATTGTCCTTTATAATGGATAACACACTTAGTAAGTTTAAAATATTTTATTTTAGGAAGCATACTCTTGTTTTAATCTTGTTTTCTATATTCACAAATTAATCATGACCAACTTAGACAGAGCCATTGATTTCTCTTCCTAAATTTGTTTAAAAAGAATGTTTTCTTGAAAATTCACAAAAAAAATACACCTGATTTCTTTTTGCCAAGGCCATCACTTACTACAGTTTAGATTGTACAATGAAGTTTGGTTGGCATCAATACTTTCTGAATAGGCATATTACTTTTAAGTATTAACAGAAACAGTAGTTAAAACTATACCCCTTGGTCACCAGCTTTCAAAGGAAGTTAGATCTCTTTAACTTATAATAAATAAGTACTAGACATACAAACAGTTTCTAAGTTGCTTATGAGGAAAAATAAAAATTGCTTATGAGAAAAAAAATTTTTAAGTTGGCTGATACCAAGAATTTTCTATGTCAAGCATGTAGTTAAGTACACAAATTTTCTCAATCTTTCTGAATTCCTTTGAGGTAGGGTAGGTACTTTATAAATGTCAATTTACAGATGAAAAAAGTGAGGTTGGAAGAGCATTGGTAATCTGCCCAAGGCCACTCAGCTAGGCCAGGAGAAGCCAGTGCTTGAACCGAGTCTCTCCCCCTACAGCTGGATTCTTACCACTGTGCCATGGAGCTGGTTAACTTTACTATGCCTACATTGTTATTGTGTGCCTTCGAGTCAATTTCAACTCATAATGACCCCATGTGTCAGAGTAGAACTGCCTTATAGGGTTTTCTAGGCTGTAATCTTTATAGGAGCAGATTGTCAGGTCTTTCTTCTGCAGATCTTCTGGATGGGTTCGAACTGCCAACCTTTCGGTTAGTAGCAGAGCACTTAACTGTTATGCCACCAGTGCTCCTTAGGATGCCTACAGGCCCAGGAAAAACCTTTCAGAGTCAGGCATGTGAACCACAGCACTGGGGACAGGTTATTGAGAATCATGATCCATTTTAATTTTTACATTTATACATGTACATTTGTGTATGCATAGGGAAAGTGCAAGTAAGCCAATATGTAATCAAACAGTCACTGTCATGCCAGAAGTCTCAATACGCTCACCCGTTTCTAAGCTGGTGAGTCTCCATGGTGTCCTTGCATTACTACAAGATTTGCTGAGGACAGGAGCTGTACCTCCTGGACAGGCACTGCCCTCCGTATACTGCACAGCTGGAATTGTTCAGTAGTCCCAGCTTCTGGTTAAAGAAAGACCTTCACACAGTATAAAGAGGTTTTCTTCCTCTATAAAAGATGTAAAATTAGATACTTTTAGAAATTCCTAGTGCTGTTTCTACACCTTTTTAAGCTACTCAACCTCAGTAAAGAAAACCAGAACATCCAACTTATTCTTGCAGGCAACTTCTGGATCAATTAACATCAATGGCTAGGAGTGGTATGTTGGTAAATATTTAACAACTAGCTATCCAAAACCCATTGCCGTCAAGTTGATTCCGACTCATAGTGACCCTATGGAACAGAATAGAACTGTCCCATGGGGTTTCCAAGGCTGTCATCTTTACGGAAGCAGACCGCCGCATCTTTCTCCCTTGGAGCAGCTGGTGGGTTTGAACCACTGACCTTTCAGCAGCTGAGCGCTTAACCACTGTGCCACCAGGGCTCCAGGGGGAGGGAAAAAGCCATGATTTGTAACTTCTGCCAGTTTCTGTGGCATAAATACTCCCACCATGGCTGATTTCAAGCTATGGATGTGGAGTTAGGAAGAAATACGCAGTAGGCACACTATCATATGGCATTTCCACCATACAGATACAATAAGGGTAAATAACTTCAAAAGCATAAATAATAATAAAAAGTAATAAAATAATTAGGAGGTGATGAGCTTTGAGTATCACCTTTATTTTTAATATCATTTAAGTTTATATAATTTAATTTTTAATAATGGCTATGTTTAACAACCAGCTCTCAAAATGAAAATTCTACAATCAGCTCTTATAAGCTGGTATGAGCTAGCTCCAGCATACCACTGAATTAGCATCCCAAAGATAGCAAGTTTCAACTTCTTTTTGATGTTTTAGAAGTTAGATAAACAGGAGTCAGCATCAGGACTCTCGGGACTTTGGGCTATTAATAAGTAAAAAGCACATAAATCCTTTCAGCATGCCTGGGAATAACTTGGGGTTTGTTGTGATTAATTGAAAATATATCTACACATAGCAATGATCATTGAGCTTTACAATTGTAAACTATTTTTTCAAACTTCAACTAGGAGTGATCACAAACCCAAGGTATGGTCCATGTGTGAGGTGGCAAATGGGATGAAGTGAATGGCTATCTTCTCCCTTCCCTTGTGGCGTAGTGTCCTGGAAGCTTTCCCCAAGGGGCAGAGCCAGGGAAGAGGAAGGCAGCTTGAATCGCCAGGGAAATGCCTAATGATTGGCGTGGGGAAGACCCAGGTCCCAGGACTCAATTTAATTTCTTCTACTCAACCAAGTATTAGTGGAGAGAATTTGAACAAAGTTGTCTGAGAGATTGCTTCCCCCGCCACCCCGAGTTTCTTAAACAGTTTGGTCCTTGTTGGTGTTCAAGGCTGGAAGTCTTCACTTGCCTCCATCCTCCATCAGTTTTACCTCTGGTAGCACTCAGAATTTTCCATGCCAAATGGTTTGTCCTGGGTAGGAACTACAAAAGAGACAAGAAACAGCGTGTTTCAGCAGCACCGATTCGTTGCAGCGATTATTCATTCCGAGAGCTTACCCAGGCTTTTTGTTTCTCTGCCATTCTGTGACTCATTACGCAGCAAAGTGAAAAATCAGACCTGCCAGTTCGGACAAAATGGTGGAGGCAGTTTGTTGACGCTCACGTTTAGGTCTTGGGGAATATGTATTTCTTTTTGCCTCTCATGAATAAGGACCTCGTTAGGTGTTGTTGGGTGCTTTCGAGTGGATTCGGACTCATAGAGACCCCAAGTGACAGAGCAGAATTGCCCCACAGGGTTTTCTTGTTGTGCCTTGGATGGCCGCTGGCTATGATCTTTACTGGAGCAAACTGCCTGGTCTTCTTCCTGAAGAGTGAGCTGCTGGGCGAGTTTGAACTGCTAAACCTTTTGTTGAACAGCTGAGCACTTAACTATTATGCCCAAGGCTCCTTCATTAAGTGCTATTCAGCAAATATTTACTGAGTGTGTGTCCTCAAGGAAGGTGCTGAGTGCTGGGCTAGACAACATTCAGAACTTGCCATCTCAGGTGTGGCTGCAGTTAGGGCTGGGCTGTTTTTTGTTGTTTTTTTTTTGTTTGGACCCCCATTTTTCTTCTGGACCTTGAAACTGAGGTCCGGGGTTGGTATATCCACCCATTGAAAGATTGGATTGTAGATGCCTGCTCCGTCAGTCTTTTTTCATTTTGCCTAGTCGACTGACTTATGGTGACCCCGTGTGTGTCAGAGTAGAACTGTGCTCCATAGGACTTTTTCTTCTTCTTCTATTTATTTTGTTGTTGTTGTTGAGAATATACACAGCAGAACATACACCAATTCAACAGTTTCTACATGTACCACTTAGTGATATTGATTATATTCTTCAAGTTGTACAACCATTCTCACCCTCCTTTTCTGAGTTGTTCCCCCTCCATTAACATAAACTACTGCCCCCTAAGGTTCCTGTCTAATCTTTCAAGTTGCTGTTGTCCATTTGATCCCATATAGATAGTTCTTAAAAGAGCATAATGCTCAAGACAGACATTTTTTACTAGTTAAGCTGAACTATTGTTTGGTTTTAAGAAGACTCCAGGGGATATTTTTGGTTTAAGGTTTAAAGATTATCTCAGGGCAACAGTTTCAGGGGTTCATCCAACCTTCATGGCTCCAGAAGTATGGAATCCATGAGAATTTGAAATTCTAGTCTGCATTTTCCCCCTTTTGATCAGGATTCTTCTATAGAATCTTTGATCAAAATGTTCAGTAATGGTAGCTGGGCACTATCTATTTCTTCTGGTCTCATGGCAAAGGAGGCAGTTATTCATGGAGGCAGTTAGCCCCACATTCCATATCCTCCTTCTGTACCTGACACTCCTCCTTCCTCTGTTGCTCCAGGTGAATTAGAGACCAATTTTTGTAACTTGGGTGGCTGCTTGCAAGCTTTTAAGACCCCCCAGGTACAAATTAGGCAACAAATTAGGAGGAAGAACAGAAACACTAAACTAGGTATTAAGCCAATTAACTGGGATGGCCCATGAAACTATGAACCTAAACCTTTCTTTTTTTGTCATTGTTGTAAATGTGTCTATAACACAACTTTTGCCAATTCAACTTTTTATGGGTGTACAACTTATTAACAGCAATTATAATAATTGGCTGTGCAATGTTAGACTTAATCAATGCAATATTTCTATCACCGTTAACCACCCCCTTCCTCCTCCCTCCTGCCCCTAGTAACCACTAATAAACATTGTTCTCTGTATATTTGCCTTTTCTTGTCTTTTTATATAAGTGAGTTCCTACAATATTTGTTCTTTTATGATTGGCTTATTTCGCTCAGCATAATATCTTTAAGCTCCATCCGTACTGTAGCATGTATCAAGACTTCATTTCTCCTTCTGGTTGAGTAGTATTCCATTGTATGTAAGTACCACATTTTGTTTATCCATCCATCTGCTGAGGGGCATTTAGGTTGTTTCAACCTTTTAGCTATTGTGAATAGTGCTGCAGTGAACATTGGTGTACAAATCTCTTTTTGAGTCTTGGCTTTCAAGTCTTTTGGGTATATACCTAGGAGTGGAATTGCTGGTTCATATGGTAATTCTATTTAGTTTTTAGAGGAACCGCCACAATGTTTTCTACAACAGCTGTACCATTTTGCATTCTCACCAGCAATGGATATGGGTTACAACTTCCCTACATCCTCACCAACTTTGTTATTTTCTTTCTTTTTTTTTAAATGTAAGCCATCCTAGTGGGAGTGAAATGGTATCTCATTGTGGTTTTGATTTGCATCTGATGGCTAATGACGCCAAGCATCTTTTCATGTGTTTGGTGGCCATCTGAATGTCCTCGGTAATGAAATGTCTATTCTAGTCCTTTGCCCATTTTATGATTGGGTTGTCTTTTTGTTAAGTTGTCCAAGCTTTATATATATTTTGGTTAGTAGATTCTTGTTAGATTATGGTTTCCAAATATATTCTCCCAGTTGGTAGCTTGTGTTTTCATTTTTTTGGTAAAGTGTTTTGATGAACAAAATTTTTAATTTTTATAAGGTCCCATTTATTTATTTTGTCTTTTGCTGTTTGCACTTTTGTTAGCATGTGAGATAATTCATTGTTGTTAAAAGCTAAACCTGACAGTGTTGCCCTTGCTTTTTCTTATAAGAATTTTATGGTTTTAGTTTGCACATTCAGTTTCTTAATCCGTTTTAAATTTGTTCTTGTGTATGGTGTGAGGCATGGATCCTGTTTCATTTTTCTGTATGTGGAAATCCAATTTTCCCAGCACCATTTTTTAAAGAGACTGTTCTTTCCCATCGAATGGACTTAGCACCGTTGTCAAAAATCAGTTGACCATAGATGTGGGGGTTTATTTCTAGACTCCTAATTCTATTCCATTGGTCTATGTGTCTGTTATACCAGTACCAGGCTGTCTTGATTACTGTAGCTGTATAGTATGTTTTAAAATCAGGAAATGTGAGTCCTACTTTGTTCTTCTCTTTCAACATTGCTTTAGCATTTGGGGCCTCTTGCCATTCCATATAAAGTTGAGGATTAGTTTTTCTATTTCTGTAAAGAAAGCTGTTGGAATTTAGATTGGGACTGCATTGAATCTATAGATTGCTTTGTGTAGTATTGACATCTTAACAATATTAAGTCTTCCAATCCATGAACATGGACATCTTTCCATTTATTTAAATCTAATTTCTTTCAGCAGTGTTTTATAGTTTTTATTGTATAAGTTCTTCACGTCCCTGGTTAGATTTATTCCTAGATATTTTATTCTCTTAGATGCTGTTGTAAATGGAATTGTTTCCCTAATTTCCCTTTCAGATTTTTTACTGCTGGCATATAGAAACTCAACAGATTTTTGTTTGTTGACCTTATACCCTGCAACTTTGCTAAATTCCTCTGTTAGCTCTAGAAGTTTTCTTGTGGACTCTTTGGGATTTTCTACATATAGGATCATATCATCCACGAAGAGAGATTTTACTTCTTCTTTTCCAATCTGGATACCTTTTATTTCTTTTTCTTGTCTTATTGCTCTGGCTAGGACTCCTTATACAATGTTGAACAGAAGTGGTTGAGTGCAGGCCCCTTGACTTGTTTCTGATTTCAGGTATAATGTTGGCTATTGGCTTTTCATATCTGCCCTGAATCATATTGAGGAATTTACCTTCTAGTACAATCTCCTTTAGTGTTTTCATCAAGAAAGTGTGTTGGATTTTATCAAATGCTTTTTCTGCATTCATAGAGATGAGCATGTGGTTCTTTTCCTTTGTTCTATTGATGTGGTGTATGATGTTGATTTTCTAATGTTGAACCATCCCTGCATTCCTGGAGTAAATCCCATTTGGTCATGGTATATGACTCTTTTAATATGCTGTTGGATTCTGTTGGCTAGTATTTTGTTGAGGATTTTTGCATCTATATTTATAAGAGATACTGACCTGTAGTTTTCTTTTCTTGTGGTATCTTTGTCTGGTTTGGGTATCAAGATTATGTTTGCTTCATAGAATGAATTAGGGAGTATTCCTTCTCTATCTTTTGCAAGAATTTAAACAGTATCGATGTCAATTCTTTTCTAAATGTTTGGTAGAATTCCCCAGTGAAGCCACCTGGTCCAGGCCTTTTTTTTTTGTTGGGAGGTTTGTTATCACTGATTTGATCTCTTCACTTGTTATGGGTCTGTTGAGACTTTTTTTTTCTCTTGAGTCAGTTTGGGTCCTTCAGTCTTTTTGTGATTGTTTTGCCGTGTATAGAGAGGACGAGAGCTCTGTCTGGGCATGTTCTCTTAAGAGCTGGCCAGGTGCACAGCTGGTAAGGGCAGGTAAGGGCTCAGGATTATGAAAATAGCTTTGTGATTCCCCCTGCTTGGGGTCCCCAGGAGAGAGACTATTCTTAAGAAGTGTCTCTGCCCTGAAGGAGCTTTTCTTTGCCACTTGGCCTGAAGAACTTCTTTTTTGAAAAAGCGATTTGGACTAGAGTCAAAATCCTGAACTGCAAAGAGATGGCCAATTAGGCCACTGGGCCAAGTTCCAGCCAAGGAGGCTAGCTCTGCCTCTTAGCACCCTGAACAGGCTGGAAAGAGTCTTGGCCAGTGGTTCCATGGCATGGAGGGTGCAGGAAGCCAAGTTCACAATCACGCTCCTCTCCCAGTGGAGAAACCATGAGTCAGCCTGTCCCACTCCCGCCTTCCCTAAGAGCCCAGTGCAATCGCATGGTGAAGCAGGAAGAGGGAAAAAGGAAGCTGTAGAAAAATAAACATTTCCTTGCATTTTACTTGGAACAAAACACCATTTGTGGCGTGCTAAGATCCAGAGCATTTCTCCCCTCCTCCCCCAGCTCTGTTTTCCTCCTCTTGTGTAGCGATGGATTCTTCCCTTACCTGATGAGAGTCCAGGGTGCATCCTGTGGAAAAACAGGAGCAAGATATAGAAGGCAAAAGCCAAGCAACCAAAGATCACGCCACAGACCAGGAAACTATAGCTGCCCTGAGCCTGGAATATCTGCCAAAGGGGAAAAACAGAGAGACAGGGCGTTAAAACTTCACATGGAAAATGTATTGGAGGAAGCAACCTTCTTGGGCCCTTGGCAGGCTTCTCAGTCAAGTTGAGGCCTGTCATACCAGCAGAGAGAAACATGGCGTAGGAGGGAAGTCTTCGCCTCGTTACATGGTTATGTTTCTGGAGGAGGCAGAAATCCTGCCCTAAGGCAGGGCTTGGACCTAGTGACCCCCCTGCAGTCCTTTTCAGCTCAGTGTTCTGGATCTTCTGAAAATCTCAATATCATCATTGAAACTCCAACCATATTAGGTGTTCTATACTCACAAAGCTTAACCCTATCTTTGTAGAGGATACACACACACACACACACACACACACACACTTAACTTTTTATTATGGAAAATTTAAAACATATGCCAAAATAGCATATGGAACTCCCATGGACCCATCATCCCACTTTAACCATTAGCAACAATTTCATCTGTACCCCTTCACTTCCTCCCTGCACTAGATTATATTGCAGTAAATCCCAGACATCATATCATTTCAATGCAGAGGATATCGTAAGATGTAGCATTTCACCCATCTGGTGGGGCAAAAGAGGGAGAAAGGAGACTCGGGTGGTGATCAGGGGGATTTCTGGAGACTGCAAGACCTAGGTTGGAATGTCACCTCTGTCAGGTACTAGCAATGTGACTGACCTAGGGCAAGTTATCTGAGTTTCAGTATCCTCCGTTGTAAAAAGGAGAATAACATCTACATTATAAACCAGTTGCGGTTGAGTTGACTCTGATTCATGGCAACCCCATGTGTGTCAGAGGAGAACTGTGCTCCACAGGGTTCTCAATGGCTGATTTTTCAGAAGTAGATTGCAAGGCCTTTCTTCCAAGGTGCCTTTTGGTGGACTTGAATCATGAGCCTTTCAGTTATCAGCTGGGTGTGTTAACTGTTTGCATCACCCAGGGACTCATATCTACTTCAAACATGCCCATGTTTCATTTGTTCAGGAAAAAAAGGACTAACATCAGTTTTTTATTAAATACTATGTTGTTGTTGTTGGGTGCCTGCTGCCTGGTCTTGAGCCATTCTCACAGTCATTACTGTGTTTGAGCCCATTGTTGCAGCCACTGTGTCAGTCCAGCTGACCCCCTACTTTTCTAAGTATGATGTCCTTCTCCAGGGACTGGTCCCTCCTGATAACATGTCCAAAGTACATGAAAGGAAGTCTCGCCATCCTTGCTTCTGAGGAGCATTCTGGCTGTACTTCTTCTAAGACAGACTTGTTCGTTCTTCTGGCAGTCCATGGTATATTCAATATTCTTTGCCAGCACCATGATTCAAAGGCATCAGTTCTTCTTCGGTCTTCCTTATTCATTGTCCAGCTTTTGCATGCATATGAGGTGACTGAAAATACCATGGCTTGGGTCAGGTGCACTTTAGTCCTCAAAGTGACATCTTTGCTTTTTAACACTTCAAAGATGTGTTTTGCAGTGGATTTGCCCAATGTGATACATTGTTTGATTTCTTGACTGCTGCTTCCATAGGTGTTGATTGTAGATCCAAGTAAAATGAAATCCTTGACGACTTCAATCTTTTTTCCGCTTATCATGATGTTGCTTATTGGTCCAGTTGTGAGGATTTTTGTTTTCTGTATGTTGCGGTGTAATCCATGCTGAAGGCTGTGGTCTTTGATCTTCATCAGTAAGTGCTTCAAGTCCTCTTCACTTTCAGCGAGCAAGGTCGTGTCATCTGCATATCGCAGTTTGTTAAATTCTATAGTGTTCCTTTTTTTCCTGGTGAACAAGTGAAACATGGGCATGTCTGAAGGGAACTGGGGAGAGTTGGCCCTTGATCAAGGCAGGAGTTGGGCAGGAAAGCTGGGCTCCATGCAGGGTGACCAAGGGCAGTGAGAGGTGGGGGAGGGAGTGGTGGGCTGCGAAGGGCTGGGAAAAGACCCCTGACCGCAGTGCAAACCCGTCTTGGGCTCTGAGAGCCAAGCAGCGTTCCCACAGGCCCCCTGTGGCTCCACTCCCGGCCAGGATCGTGTTTGCTTTGGACTTGCCTACACGTCCCCTCGCTTCTCCAGGTCCCACACATGGCGGCTGGGCTCTCAAGGCTGCCTCTGAGACAGTCACAGGTACCGCAGGTACAGCGGGCCCTGCTTGCTCTGTGGGAGACCCAGGGAAGGGCCAGCTGGGGTTCAGAAGGTGGGTGCTGGCGTCCTCTCACCTGCTCTGAAGCATGCTCCCAACTGCCCCCCACCTAGAGTTTCCCACATACCGAACCAACCAGTAGCTGGAGGACCATCTCGCCGATTGCCGCCCCCGTCACCAGCACTGTGGTCGCACAGCCTAACAAAAAGAGAAGGATTTGGTTTGGTAGAAGCAAGTCAAGGGGATAGAAGTCAGCTGTCCTAATCCAGGCTGTTTCTGGGAAACCTCTGGAAAATGGAATGGCTGCCTAAGAGGACAACTTGGATTCCTACGATTTCTCAGATTTAGCCCTTAACTTTGCTCTGGGAATGCTTAGGTCATATTGCCCTTGTTTCCTCCTCCTTCTGAAGCCTTCAGTTGCTCACAGTCGTCTTCAGGGTAAATTTCAAGTTGCTTAGCCCAGCACTCAGGCCCGTCCCCATCTGACTACCACCCAACTTTCCAGAAAGGTGTCCTGATATTGTCAAGGACAAAACTTGGGCAGAAAGACTCTGCTGCAGGCAGACAGTGTTCCAGCTACACTGGTGTTGCACAGATGGGCCACAAGGCTCTGCGGATCCTGACCACATGGCCTTCAGAGCCAAACTGCTGAATCAGACTTGGGTTCCAGTCCCTGCTCTGTCACCCGAGGCAAGTCCTCTAGCTTCTCTAGGCCTTGGTTTACTTCTCTGTAAAATGGGCACGGCAGCACGTCCTTCACAGGGAGCTGTGGCTAGCTCTGGTATAATGTACGTAAACAGCTTATTAGCATAGTGCTGGTAGACGGTACAGGCCCCAAACCAGGCCAGCTCTCTGCCAAAACCCTTCAACACTGCCCTCAGGATAAAGTCCACATGGTTTCCTGTGGCCTAACGGCCCTTTACAATGTGCCCCTGCCAATAGCTCAGGTCTGTCTCTCCCGCTGCCTGCTCCCCTCGAGTCAGGATGAGCCTCTCCCTGCCCCTGCAAACTCACTCACCGCCAGGCTCTGGCACATGCGCTGGCTTCCTCCTCAACACTCCTCCTCCTGCCTTTTGGCAAGCTCCTGTTCATCTCTTGGGTCCTAGTTTAAAAGCCCCTGGGCCATACAAACTGTTAACAGGCACTCAGCTACTAACAGAAAGGTTGGAGGTTTGAGTCCACCCAAAGGTGTCTCAGAAGAAAGGCCTGGTGATCTACTCCTAAAAACTCAGACATTGATAACCCTACAGAGCACAGTTCTACTCTGACACATGGGTTGCCATGAGTTGGGCTGACTCGATGGCAACTTTCTTTGAGACTTCCTTCAGTAATCTTCCTTGGCCCGCAAACCTGGACTAGTTGCTCCTCCTCTGTGCTCCCACATTCCCCCCACCACCACGTACCCTGCTGCCCATTTACCTGCCAGCCTCACCCACCACGCCAAAGGCCATGAGAAGAGGACTGGCCTGGAGCTTTGGCTCACTGGTGTGCCCGAGCTGGTTAGCACGGTGGCCACGTGGAGCAGAGCTGAGCATGCCGACTGCAACAGCTGTCAGCATCGTCTGCTCTGGGCCGCAAGCTCCTTTTAGCCCTTTCAGTCTCAGTTATGGTGCTGTCTGTCTCTGGCCTGTGCTCTCATGCTGTTCACCGCCCTGCCTGGAATGCCTTTCCTTTTCCTCTCTGCCTTTCCAGATCCTGGGCCAGCTCATGTCCCATCTCCTCCATGAAGCTACCTGTAGATTCAGTACCAGCTACCCACATCTCTGAATTCCAGTAGCACCCCTGTCTATTCCAGTTATTCATTCAAAACACTTGGAAGGCCTTTACGCTAAACACTGAGGAGACGCAGACAGATAATAAGAGTTAGCATATACTGAGCACCTGTGAGCCAGGCAGACTGCTAAGCTTTAGATTATCTCTAATGCACAAAACAATCCTGTGTGCAGCCTCATGTTAGAAATGAGAAAATGGAGGCTCAGAATGGGGATGGAAACCGCACCGGCTCATAAAGCCAGGTGCTGAGTTAGGATTTACACTCAGGTCTGCGGCTGACTTGCTCTTTCCCTTTTCCCTTGCTGGTGCCCACAGGGAGCACGTGTCCAGGAGAGGGGGCAGGTCATGTAGGTACCAGAAGCCTTGAGCGGGCTGAACAGGAGAGATGGGGGCCCTGTGCCATGGGGCACCAAGGAGGGGGATCGGAGACACTTCCAGAGGATGGCGGACGAGAGGCCTGAGTCAGGTCTGGAAGGACAGCAGGCTGATAAAGGGGTGAGACAGGGTGGAGAGGGCGTTCCAGGCAAAGGGTTTAGCATGGGCCAGGGGACAGAGGGACAGGACAGTTCTGTGCCATCAGAGAACAGCAAGTACTTCAGCGTGGCCAGAACGCAGACTGTGAGGGGAAGCGGGCAGAGGAGGCTGGGGAAAGGAAGGGAGCTCCATAGGGAGATAGGAAGGCTGTGTTTTAAAACCACCCCTTGGCAGCATGCCTTAGTCTGTGGCCCTCACCCCTGGCTACATGCTCGAGTCCCCTGGGAGTTCCACCCATGAACTCAGACTTTCTGGAGAGGAAGCCCAGGCATAGCTCCGGGCTTGTTCCAAGCGCTCCCTGCGATTTCAACATTCAGCCAGGGTCGAGCACCACTGCATCAGGTGGAGGTGAGACTGAAGGCAGGGAGAGAAGCTAAGGTGTTATTAAAACAGTCCAGGCAGGTTAACGACAAGAAAGGCCTGGGCTAAGGCAGGGGCAGAGAGAAATGAAGAGGGTGGATTTGAAGGATGATTTACAGGCAGAATCAAATGATATAACTTATTGTTGTTATTACAGTAAAACCTATGAAAGCCGAAGCCTGTGTAAGGTGGAAATCTGTCAGAGAGGGAAAACGCAAACAAGCGATAGAGAAGTAGTAAGACTACACCCTGTCAAAGGCAGAAAACTTGCAAGACCCAGAAAAACAAGGCAGTCCTGCCGAGTCTGGCTCTCACAGGCTCCAATGTATTTAACACGTGTTGATCACTTAAAACTGTGTGGGATATACTGTGTTATGCACGAGACCAACATTATTTCATTATTCCCTTCATTCCCTTGAGGTTTCGAGACTGAGGGGCGAGGAAGGAATCTGGGCACTCTCCCGTCCCTGGGAGCTGGGTGAGCTGGCTGGTGTCTGTTCTACCCCTAGGGTAGTCTGTGGGAGACGAGGCTTCCCTGGGCGTGTCCTGGGAACCCAGCACTGTGTCCTTAGTGCAGAGAGATGGGTGTGTGACCAGATGGACGGGCAGTGGTGACTGCATGAGGCATCTTCTTCCCTGATTTTTCATCAGGGCCTGGGCTTCATTAGAGTCAGAATGCAATCACATTTATATCAGGTCGGCCCTTGATTTGGGGTATTCCTCAGTCAGGTTTAGTACGTGCACTCAGAGGAACCGAAAGGGGAAACCGATACATTTGATTCCTTGATTCATTCTATCACACGAATTGTTTTCTCTTCTAAATGACGAATGTTAAACAGTATATGCTGTGGTCTCACCCAGATTGAAATATACACACAGTGAAGGCTGTGAGAGCCGGAACTCGGAGAGGGGACTGCCTTGTTTCTCCATGCCTTGCAAGTTTCCCACCTTTGACAGGGTACATACAGTCTTACCACTTCTCTATCGCTCGTTTTAGTGGGAAATATTTGAGTTTTCCACCTTCCTAGGTTCCAGCTTTCACAGGTTTTACTGTATGTGTTTTTATGCCCAAAAGGGATCTGGGAGGAAACAAATCAAACTGCTAACCAGTCACTTTCAGCTACTCTGACTTATATCTCTAGATACTGGTATTGTTTGAGGTCTTTACAGTGAATGTATACTACCACGAGAATAAAAAATTCCATTTGAAAACAAAACAATGTTTACGTTCATTGTAGAAAACATTTGATTCCTTCTTAACGGCTGATGATGATGTTATGTGCTAATATTATTTGGGGATTATCCTTAGATTGTAAGGGCCCAGGCTCTCCTTGTCTCATTACCGTGGATAACTGAGAGTCCGACCCTCTCTATGCACCCCATTTCCCCCGCTCCTCTAAGGAAATCGCTCATCTTAATGCTGGTTTTCCAACACTCTAGAGTGTCTCTGAATCCCTGGTGGTGTAGTGGTTAAGAAATCAGCTGCTAACCAAAAGGTTGGCAGTTCAGATCCACCAGCTACTCGTTGGAAACACTATGGGGCAGTTCTACTGTGTCCTATAGGGTCGCTATGAGTCAGAACTGACTTGACAGCAACAGGTCTGGTTTCTGGGGAACATTTCTAGTTACTTCTAAGGGTAGCATTAAATGTTCAAAACATAATTAATTGTAATTAACTCACTAAAAAAAGACCTTACTACATGCACTTGGAAGGCTAGGGAGAGTGGGGGGGATTAGTGGGGAAAATTAGAGGTTTCCGACATCAGAGACGCTGTGTCACAACCCCAAACGAGGTGTGGAGTCTTCTTCTAACCCGCTACACCTCAACAACATCTTCAACAACAACAAAGCAAGGAGGTACTGTTACTGATAATTAAATGATAAAACACCTTGCCGATGCCATAACATTTCCTAGGCAACTTGGCTTCTCTTTTGAACTTGGAATTTCCAGCACATGCATGTTACACAAAATGTCAGCTGTAAGCCAGTAGACATTACTACAGAAAAAAAGAAAACAGACAAGCAACACTTACTTGAGGCTGCTCTGTGGCCTGCAATCACACTGTACAGTTTTGAGTGGAGGGAGCCATGTATGTCAGAACAAGCCCCATATGGAGACCTGTCCCCACCAAAGCCAGGAGGGGAGCGTCCATTTCTCTGAGGAGCTCTGGGGTATTGGTCTTCCAGCTGGAAGATGGTGCTGGCCTCGAATATCACAGACAGGTGGGGGCAGGGGAAAGTGGCGCTCAGCCAGCAGGAGAATGCCTCTTTGCTCTCAGTCCCTGCACTCACCTTTGTACTGAAGGATGTCCTCAGTGTAGGCTAGCATGCTGGGAAAGGTGCTACTGAGGAACAGCCCCAGACTCGCTGTCCCCACAAACAGGAAGATGACGTTGTAGGAGAAAATGAGAAGCACCAGGAAGGTCCCCACCACGCCGACCTGTCACAGCAGAGATGGAGGCTTAGAAATTGAGAAAAGCTGAACATCCATAAGGAAAAGAGGCAAAAAGAGGCCTCAGAAAGACCTCCAAGCTTGCTGGCTGTCCTGACTTGGAAAGCGTCCACGCTAGTCCCGGGCAGGGCTGCGTAACCAATGCGCCACCCTGTGGTAGATCTGGGAACTGCAACTTTCCTATTCTGGTATCCACGAAGGAAGCCCCAAGAACCTGAGAGACGGCAGGGAGGCGAGCCCACTTAGCTCTACGCAAATGGCGTACCACACCCGCTCACTATGCATTTGGTGAGTGAATACTGCCTGTCCCCAAGGTCTTATCTGTAGCCACGGGTAATTCCATCCAAGTCATCGGCTCTCTGCCCTGCCTGCTGGCTTGTATGAGTCTTTTATTTCCCTGTGAAGAAAAGCAGCTTCGCTTTCACTAAAAGTCCTGAGAATACCAGGGCCAAGAGTGCGCACAGAGGAAGCCGTTGGGCCGCAAGGGAGGCGGTGAGGTGGCTGCTGTGTCCCCACCCTCTGGGAATCCAAGCAAATCTCATGGGGTGAGTGTCAGTGGCTACAGCAAGCAGCTTGGCTTCCTCCAGATTTGGCTTGGATTCTCAACGGGCAGATTCTAATCTGTGGTTGGGGACCCTTGTAATGACTCATACCCCAGCCAAGCCAGTTTAACTAGCAGTGCCCCCTGCCAGGAAAGCTCAGTCAAGGTCTCTGTCATGTGCCCATACTTGTTAAAATAACCCTATTTCTTTTTTTTTTATTGTTGTAAAAATATAGATAACACATTTGCCAATTCAACATTTTTCACATGTACAATTCAGTGACACCAGTCACATCAATCATGTTGTGCAGCCATCGCCAATATCCGTTGCCAAATTTTCAGAACCGAAAATTCAGCGCTTCCTAAACAATGACTCCCCCTTTCCTCTTCCCTCCTGCTCCTGGTAACTACTGTCAAACTCTGATCTCTACACATTTGCCTATTCTAGGTATTTCATATCAGTGGGCTGAGTGAAATACGTCGATCACAAAAAATAGCCCTATTTCTAAGTTTTTTAAAATGTTTTTATCTCAATATTGAACACTTTTCTTTGTAGAACCCCTCTGGGAAGAAACCCTAGGTCGCGTTAGATTTGGCGTCAGAAGACCCAGGTCTAAGTCCCAACTCTGTTTTTTATCAGTATTTACGAAAGCTCCACTAGAAGGTGTTGGTGAAATCATAAATAATGAAGGGTCTCTCTACAGAGTGTGAACCTGTAGACAATATCAGTCCTAGTATTTATGTGTAGACTTTTCTTAATGTAGGGGCCCTGGTGGCACAGTGGTTAAAGCGCTTGACTGCTAACCGAAATGGTGGCGGTTCAAACCCACCAGCTGCTCTGCAGGAGAAAGATGTGGCAGTCTGCTCCCGTAAAGATTACAACCTTGGAAACCCTATGGGGCAGTACTACTCTGTCCTACAGGGTCACTATGAGTCGAAATCGACTCTACTGCAATGGGTTGTTTTTTTTTTTTCGTCTTCTTAGTATCTTAGGAGACAAGGATCTTCTGTTGAAGCCTGTAGCTTTGAGGCAAAACTTGGTGGGTGAATGCATGTTGTTTCTAGAAAACATAAGATAAAATCATACAGTATAGAAATAAAGGTGTGTGAGGGATCACAGGAGCCCTGGTGGCGCAGTGGTTAAGAGCTTGGATGCTAACCAAAAGGTCGGCAGTTCAAATCTACCAGCAGCTCCCTAGAAACCCTATGGGGGCAGTTCTCCTCTGTCCTATAGACTCACTATGAGTCAGGATTGACTCAATGGCAATGGGTTAAGGGATCATATCTAATTGCCCCCACCCTTCTCTGATGTATAGATGAAGGACTGAGACTGCAGAAAGGGACTTCATAGAGTCACTGAAGTAGGAAAAACAAAGTCAGTGATTGCAACCTGTGACCTCGCTCTTTACTCTCCTTCACCAGCCCCTCAGTCTCTGTACTGCAAGACATCCTAGGTGTGAGGCATTCTCCTGGAGTCATGCTTCGAGACTCAGGGTCCTTACCTAGAAGGACTTCCTGCTCCTAGAGTGGGAGCAGCCACAAAACAGTGGCTGAAGAAAACACATACTCTTCAGAGGAGGCAACACGGAAGACTTCTTTAATGCAGTAAAAATACGAAAGCAATGTACAGATCTGTCCTTCCAATATAATGTATTTCCTTGGCATAATACATTATATTTGCTCTTTCTTCCTTCTCTGCTCAATTTCTAAATGTCAGAGTGGCCCAGGACTCTGTTCTGGCTCTTCTTTATCTACATTCCCCCCTTAGTCTAGCTCCATGGTTTCAAATATCTCTATGCAAGGTACTCTCAAATCGATCCCATCAGCCACAACTGGTGTCCGGAATTCCAGACTTGCATATAAAACTACTCCTTTGATGTAGTCACTGAATGACCGACTTAACATGGTCAAAACGGAACTTTTAATTTCCTCCACCAAACGTACTCTTCCTCATAACCAATTAGTAGCATCTCCATCATGTTGCTCAAGCCCCATATTTAAGAGTGGTCCTTGATTCCTCATCCCCTCACCTTCTACATTCAGGCCAAGGGCAAGTCCTGTCAATTCTACCTCAAAAAACTTACTAGCCTGGAGCAGTAGAGGAAGGAGGATCAGGAATCACAGGAGCAGCTGGAATGTATATCTAATTGCCTACATGAACAACTCCTTCCTTTACCATGAGACCAGAACTGGATGGTGCCTGGCTACTATTAATTCTCATGGAATCCAGCCTTCCTGGAGCCATTGAGGCTGGATGATACCCCCTCCCATACCAAACTACTGCCCTAAGGAAATCTTTAAACCTTTAACCTTAACCAGAAACTATCCCCTGAAGGCATCTTTAAACCAAACAATAATTTAGCTGAATTAGAAAAGCATGTCTGCCTTGAGCAAAGAATTATCTATATATGATCAAACTGACAACAGCAACTTGAAATATTAGATGAGAAGCTTGGGGAGCAGTGAGTTTGTGTTAATGACGGTAAAATAATGTGGAAAAGGATACTGAGAAATGTGGCACACCTTGAAGACTGTAACCAATATCACTGAATTGTAAATGTAGAAATTGTTGAATTGGTGTATGTTTTGTTGTGTATATTTTCACCAAAAACGTATGAGCATCTTTGTCTCTCCACATCCATCATGACCACTCTCGTCCAAGCCACCTCCATGTCGTGCCTGAACCACAGTAGTAGCCATCTTACCAGCCCCCCTGCTGTTACTCCTGGCCCTCTACAATCCATTCTGCCATAGAAAAACTAGTTGTTGGCTGCCATTGGACTGGCCCCTGACTCATGGTGAACCCATGCACAATGGGATCAGACTGTGGTGATCCATAGGGCTTTCACTGGCTGATTTTTGAAAGTAAACTGCCAGGCCTTTCTTCCTAGTCCATCTTAGTCTGGGAGCTCCACTGAAACCTACTGAGCAACACAGCAACAGGCAAGCCTCCACTGACGGATGGGTGGTGGCTGCGCATGAGATGCACTGGCCAGCAATCGAACCCGGGTCTCCCGCGTGGAAGGTGAAAATTCTACCACTGAACTGCCAATGTCCTCGTAACAACTAGAGTGAGCTTTTAAAAATGCGAAGCAGATCATGTCCATTCCCTGCTTAGAACCTTCTAAGGGCTTCCCACCCACTTAGAATAAAATGTCAATCCTGGCTGGTAAGACCTACAGGATCCTGCGTGTGTCTGCTTCCCCAGCCTCACCTCTTTCTGCTCACCCTCCCCCACACCACCGCCGGCTCCAGCCAAGTGAGTCGCCACCTGGGGGCCTGGAACTAGCAGTGTCCTCTGCCAGGAACGCTTACCCTCTGCTCTTCACCTGGCTGGACCTTCTCAGCTGATGTCTCTGCCTCAGAGAGGCCTTCCCTGAGCCTGGGGCAGGCACCAGTACTTTGAAGATGTTGCTCTGGCAATAGTGCTCCTGCTCCTACCCTCAATCTGGCTTCCCAACCACACATCAGGCAAGCCTCAAAGACAGTCACCCAGTAAGAAACCTCGAGATTTGGGGAAGTTTAAAAACTCTCTTATGTCGGCCTTAGTGACAGAAGACTGAGTGTGCCCTAGTCAAACTGTCAACTCTGCCAACCAACTCTTCCCACTCGGCCTGTCAGTCTGTCTCTCAGCCTGCTTCCCAGCTGCCCACCAACTCATTATCCTCCCTCTCCCCTGCCCAGCTCTGCCCCTTCCGCTGCGGCCCCCACTTTCCCAGGCACATCAGGGCTCCCTTCATGTCCTCCCCATGCTCCTCCTAATCACAGCTCTTCCTCACAGTCCTACTGATGAAGGCTCTCTCCCTCGCTCCTCATCCCTCTCCTTCTCTCCTGCCTGCCCTTCAGTGTAGCATCCTCCATCACTATGCTGTAACTTGTCTTTGGATTCCCAGCCCCATACTCCCACCACGTCTCTGCATTGCCACAGCCCCCATTCACCAACCTCTGGAACGCCTTCCTGCTTTCCCCAACATCTTTAGAACCCAGCTGTCAGATTAATCCTTCGATCCCACTTCCTGCCATCATTGTTTGGTGGCTTCATTGTGGATGGTTGTTGATAATCACTGTATAACTCTGGAGCAGACATTTATCTTTGGGGAGGTCAACCCACCCAGAGGCGCCTTAGAAGAAAGGACTGGTGATCTACTTCCAAAAGGTCACCGGCATTGAAAATCCTATGGAGCACAGTTCTACTTTGAAACACATGGGGTTGCTATGAGTCCAAACTGGCTTAATGGCAACTTTTTTTTTTTTTGCCCTGCTTCCAGAGTTTTCTGATTTTGAGGGACTCCCTCATGGTGGGAGTCTTGGAGGGAGATGCTTCCTACAACAGACACACAAGTTCCCACGCTCTCCTCCCTCACCCAGGACAGGTATGTTTAGGCCACGTAGCCTCAGCTAAACCAGCTGGGTGCTCCTGCCTGGGACTTTGGCTCCAGAAAGAATGAAACAAAGCCGCAGGCATGGTAGACAGAGGAGTCCCAGGAACGGGGGCGCCGAGCGCCCAGAGGCAGCAGGTGGTGGAGGGGCAGGCAGAGGCATCTCCTTGGCCGTGCTGCAGCTTCCTTTGGTTCCCGGCTGTTTTCAGAGTCTGGTTCTTTTAACATTCCCATCAATCCTGTGCTCTCCATGATGTCGCTGTTAGCTGCCTTGAGTCGGCCCCAGACTCATGGCAACCCATATGTGACAGAGTATAACTGTTCCATAGGGTTTTCTTGGCTGTAATCTTTACGAAGGCAGATTGCCAGGCCTTTAATAATTATTTTCTGACTAGGTTGGCCAGAGTCTGTTTCTGTTGCTTGCAGCCAAGAACCCTGCCTGATACACACCTTAGCCATCACTTCAACTCCATTCAGACACCCATGGTGCAGTGACCCTGTGCCAGGGGCACACTCCTCCCTGCCCACTCTCCCTCTCTGCCATGGGCACACTCAGCCCTCTGTCACTGAGGCTGAAAGAATTAAGCATTTTTACATGGTCCTTGGCAATATACTTGGAACCTCCCTGTTATAGACTGAATTGCGGTCTCCAAAAATACGTGTTGTAAATCCTAACCTCTATGCCAGTGATTATAATCCCATTTTGGGAATGGGTTGTGTTTGTTATGTTAATGGGGCAGGATTAGTGTAGTGTGTATCTTAGGTCAATCTCTTTTGAGATATGAAAGAGATTCAACAAGCAAGCCAGTGAGCAGAGACGGGGGAAGAGAGATGCCAAGCCACATGAAGATCACCCAGGAGCAGAAGCTCAAAGAGACAAAGACCTTCCTCCAGAGCTGACAGACAGAGAAAGCCTTCCCCTAGAGCCAGTGACCTGAATTTGGACTTCTAGCCTCCTAAACTGTGAGAGAATAAATTTCTGCCTGTTAAAGCCACTCACTTGTGGTATTTCAGTCACAGCAGCACTGGGTAACTGAGACACTCCCCTTCCACCTTCCCCACTCTGACCACTAACCCTAACCTTTTGCCCTCCCCCACCTCCTTCACTCTCACCTGACTGGATTCTCTGCCTTCCATTTCCTCCTCCTCACTGGTTAACCTCCTGGCACTCCCCAGTTAATCCTCCTGAGTCACCATTATGACCCTACCGCTCTCCTGTTCACCATCTTTCGATGTTCTCACACCTGGGAAGGGAGGACCCTGCCCTGGGCCTGAGCTTTCACAGCCCATGTTCTGGTTGTGCCCTTCCCCAGAGGACAGGGGATCCTCAGGGCTGAGAGACCGAGCCCACGCAGAACCCACACACCCCCTTCAACAGCAGGCACCAGGTATCCAGGGCGCCACTGCTCCCTGCCCCAATGGCTCTGAGCAGGCCCAGAGGCCCCAGGTCCATCATCCTGAGGGTCGACCACACCAGGCCACTGGCGTGTGCACCCCTAGGCCTAAGGGGTGGCCAGAGGGTGGCTGTATGTGGAGGGTATGGATGGAGCTTGGACAAGCAGGCTGAGGTATCCACACGTGTGTGTCCACGGCCCTTGTGGCATGGGACAGAGCTGGGGTGGAAAGAGAAGGGGGCAGGCCACGGGACAGGGGCTCACACCAGCTGCCACATTCCAGCACAGAACTCCAAGGAGTCTGAGAATGCTACATGCAAACATGGCTTTCTGGGTCGTTACGGAGGTATATTGATCAAGGTAGAAAGGTAGAGCCTATTTTATTTAAAAGTATGTCAGCTTGATTTATAAATTAAAAATATTTATATATATGGTACGTGGGCCTCCGTGTGAATTCTTGCCCCAGGCTCCACGAATGTTAGGACCAGGCCTCCACTGGCTCCTGACTGCCAACCCAGTAAGGTCCACACTCGGACACTCGAGGCTTTGCAGCCTTATATCAGCCAACACAAACGGGTCAGCCCCGAGTTCTCTGTTTGATAACACTGAGCTCTCTACCTTTGCTCTGTGTCCCCTTTGCCAAGACTCCTCCCCCAACTGCATCTGCCCACCACCATCTCTCAGCCATCTTCACCACTTGGAATTCTCTCTCCATCCTTCAAAACTGACCGACTATTCCTCTTCCTTCATGGTGCCCCCCCACCAGGTGACCCCAGTTGGAAGCAGCTCTGCTTCTCACAGGGACCTACTGCAGTTAGTAAATTTCACTCATCTGACACTAGGGGACTCTGAAGAGATCTGAGCAGCCATCTCCTCCCCCTTTGTACACTGTAAGCTCCCTAAAGGCAGAGACCTTGTCTCACAGAACTTGGCTGCCCTGCAGTCCCAGCAGGCCCTTTCGCAAGTACGTGCTCATTGAGTCAGTAAGTGATTGTGGAGACCCAGGAGAAAGGTGAGAACAGGGCGACTTGGGATTTAAAAATGAGACAACTCTGTCTGCCTGGAGCAACAGAGGAAGAAGAAGAGTCAGGAATAGGAGGAGGAAACAGAATCCATCGCTAATTATCTCCATGAACAACTGCCTCCTTTGCCAAGAGACCGGAAGAACTGGATGGTGCCCGGCTACCATTATTGAACGTTCTGATCAAAGATTCTACAAAAGAATCCTGATCAAAAGGTGAAAAAATGTAAGGCAGAATTTCAAATTCTCATAGACTCCAGACTTTCTGGAGCCATGGAGGCTGGATGAACCCTTGAAACTACTGCCATGAGATAATCTTTAAACCTTAAACCCAAACCAAAAATATCCCCTGAACTCTTCTTAAAACCAAACAATAGTTTAGCTTAACTAGTAAAGAAAAGACTGCTTTGAGCATTGTGCTCTTTTAAGAACTATCTACATGGGATCAAACTGACAACAGCAACTTAAAAGATTTGATAGGAAACTTGGGAGGCAGTGAGTTTATGTTAATGGGGGAGGAATAATTCGGAAAAGGAGGGTGAGAATGGCTGCACAACTCAAAGAATGTAATCAATGTCACTGAATTGCACATGTAGAAATTGTTGAATTGGTATATGTTCTGCTGTGCATATCCTCAACAACAACAACTAAAAAAATAAAATATATTAAAAAATAAAATAAAAATGAGAGGAATACTTGGGAGAGGTTGCAGTTAATGCGAGATATCGCTTCACCAGCTGCAGCATCAGCTGTTCGCAAACAGACTGCACACCAAAGGCACCTGATCAGAGACACAGTCTCCTCTCACACCTCCTGGGTCAGAATTTCTGGGGCCCAAGCCCAGGAATCTGTATTTCCTAAGAGCACCTCCAGTGAGTCTAATGTATTTGAGAATCACCTGTTCTAGGACAGTGTTTTCCCAAGCTTGCTTGATGATATGAACCCCCTGGCATGTTTGTTAAATATACAGATTGCTTGGCCTTTCCCCTGGACATTTTGATTCACTGATCCTAGGTTGGGCCCAGAAATATGATTTTCCTTCCAAACACAAGCACTCTGGGTGAGTTATAAAAACATCAGTGCCTAACACACATGGAGGCTTCAGACATTCTTCATTCTCAAACCCAGATTCCCACCCATGCTCTGCTCTCTCTTAGCAACTGGCCTCACGGCCTACCTAGAGGAGGAAGCCAAGGCTGGCCACCATTGGTGCCTGGACCCTTACTCTTCAACTCAAGACTTTGTAATCTGTAATGGATTGAATTGTGTCCCCCCAGAATATGTGTTGGGATCCTATCCCCTATACCTGCAGAGGTAATCCCAGGGCCCTTCTTGGGGCTCATGATCCTTGGTCTCTGTAGCCTGAATACTATTGCCTAAGCTTCTCTCTGCTAGACACTCAACCTAGGAAAGTACTTTTTTACAGTGGATTTGGCTATCTGGAAAGGTAGTGAGTTCTCAGTCACTGGAGGAACCCTTGGAAGGGTTGTTATGGATGTTAGAGAGGTGATTCAAGCTCTGGTGGGAGGTTGGACTAGACGACCTCCAAGGTTCCTCCCTACAGGGTCTCTAATCTGGACTCTGTTGTCACAGCTGAGATGAGGAGGCACACAGGACAAGAGTCTTCACCCATTGCTCGAACCTGGGCCTCCTGCCTCTCAGGCAGGCCAGTTCCCTGAAGGCAACAGTTCCTAAAGCTGGCGAGCTGCCATCCAAGATCAACAATTGGTCTCTATTCATGGGAAACAACAGAGGAAGAAGGAGACCCAGAAATCAGAGAAGGAATTGGACTACAGGACTAACTGCCTCCATGAACTACTACCTCCTCTGTCATAAGACCAGAAGAACTGGATGGTGCCCGGCTACCATTACCGAACGTTTTGATCATGGATACAATAGATGGATCCTGATCAAAAGGGAGAAAAATGTGGAAAGGAATTTTAAATTCTTAAAGATTCCATACTTACTGAACCCATTAAGACTGGAGGAACCTGTGAATCTACTGCCCTGAGATACTGGCTAAATCTCTAACCAAAACTCTTCCCTGAAGTCATCTTGAAACTAAACAGCAGTTTAGCTCAATTAGTAAAGACATATGCCTTGAGTACTGAGCTCTTTTAAAAGATTATATATATATTATATATATATATATATATGTATGAGACCAAATTGACAATAAACCCATTGCTGTCAAGTTGCTTCCAACTCACAGCGACTCTATAAGACAAAGTAGAACTGCCCCATGGGATTTCTAAGATTGTAAATCTTCATGAAAGCGGACTGCCACATCTTTCTCCCTCAGAGCAGCTGGTAGATTCGAACCACCCACTTCTCAGTTAGCAGCCGAGTCCTTAACCACTGTGCCACCAGGGCTCCTTAAATTGATAATAGTAACTCTAAAGCATAGATAAGAAGATTAGGGGGGCAGTGAGTCTAAGTTAATGGTGGTGAAACAATTGAGTAGAAACAGTGAGATTACTGAGTGAAGGATGTAACCAATGTCACTGGACTATATATGTAGAAATTGATGAATGGGTGCATGTTTTGCTCTGTATATTTTCACCAAAATAAAATAAATATTAAAAACAAAAATCACCTGGGAGAGCTCTAATATGCCAACTTCAGTCCCCAGCCCAGAGATGGTGATTCTGAAGGATCCCTGACCTCCACGGCTGCCACAGGCCCAGAGGGCTTGACCAGCTGGGCACCAGTGTGAATACGGGAAGGTCAGGGCCAGCACCTGCTCCCTCACACTCCTGGCCGTCATCAGCTGGGATCTGCTCTGTACACAGCAGTCATCACCGCCTGCAGCCCTTCCCTTTATGGGTATGAAATCTGAGGCTCCACAGCCTGTATTTCCATCCCTTCTTCACCAGCATCTCTTCTCCCCACCCTGTCTAGTCCCGAGCAAATGTCCTGGGGCAGTGGCAGCACCAGGGGTGAACAGGAGGCCACTTACCACATTAATGAGAACCATGGTGGCTGGCTTCACTCGTGAGGAGATGGGAATGGAGAAGAGCCGGCCAAGGGTGATGAAGCCCCAGAAGAGGCTAGGGAGGTAACCAGCCACCTTGTGTCCCACAGACAGTGGTTTCTCTACTGCATAGCTGTACACAAAGGCAGAATACATCCCCTGTGGAAAGACCAGGCCCCAATGAGCACAGCTGTAGCCCAGAAGACCCTAAACCTCACAGAGGAAGCCTAGGCTGGGGCAGGTGTGGTGAGGGCTGACGGAGGGCTGGTCTTGCTCCCAGACGCTCAGTGAAGGGTAGGCTCAGAGCCAAGACCATACAGGCCTGAGAAGAGAACAGAGCTAAGGGCCACAGCTGACCGACTGCCCCAGTGGAGGCCTAGGGGCTCCAGGGAAGTGTCTGGATCTCCCTGGGGGGCCGGGCAGGCACTGCTCCCCCCTTCAACCACAGCAGAGCTCTACTACGTGTCTTATTTATGAGGATTCCTCAGATTTTTTGTTGAAGGGTGCCACAGCTTAAAAAAAGAACAGAAAAAAGAAGGTGTGCACAAGCATCTCATTTTATAGATGAGAGAGCAGAGAGAAGTGACTTGTCCAAGGTCACACTGGGAACTGGAAGTCAACCAGCTCTGTCACGAGCACTTTCCACAGGGCCACCAAAGTTTCTTAGGTCCCCCCCACTGGACCCCCCACGCAATCCATTCATCCATCAACTGTTCAAAACTGTGCTCATCTAACCCTAAAGAGGTTTCCGAGAAAGGTAGGGTAGAGTATTACAGAGGTCACTAGAAGGATGAATTGTTGTTGGTAGGTGCCGTTGAGTCCATAGCTGGGCACAAATCCTGCCTGGGGCTTGTTCCAACATTGGCTTGAGAAGCCTGGGCTTGTAATCTATTCCAGGAAGCAAACTGCCCTTGAATTTATGTGACATGACCTCTAACTAGGGGAACAGGGCCCTCCCTGCTCCTTAAAAAGAGTGAGTAGATTGTGCTTGCTAACAAACGAAATAGGCTCATATCCATGGAGTTAATGGAAATTAAACAAGCCCGCAGGACCGAGGGGCTGTGGGCGATTCTGGAGACAGGCTCCCCTAGGAGATTTCGTTAAAGCTCTGAATCAACCAAACTCCAGCTCGTCTGCAGACAGGAGCAGGTTTGCTAGGTAAGGTCTCTAGCAAACCTAGATGCCCCTCTCTTTCTCCTGCCACACCCAGACTTGAGTCCCAGGGGAGCTGGGTCCCCAGCAAGGAGGACATGGGAGGACAGGCTCACCGTCATGCCATCTGTCATGAACAGGACCAGGGCGGCTGTGATGTGGATGGCGAAGAAGGAATAAGGGGCCCCTCTGCAGTTCTTCCTCTGGCAGCAGCTGAACAGGTTCTCATGCCCTGGAGAAGACACAGGGTGGGTTCCAGCTTCTCCCCCTCCCTCGGCTTGCCCAGAGGAGTGTCTGCCATGTACTGCCTCCCACCTTCTCTAGCTGTCAGCCCCTGTCCACTCCATAGCCCTGGCAGAACCATGGCTCAGAGAGGTTAAGTAACTTGCCCAAGGTCACACAGGTGGGATTAGGCAGAATGGAGGTTGAAGCCAGCAGTCTTGCTTCCCCCTTCTCTTAGCCAGTTTGCTCTATCTCCTGCCCCATGAGACCATCCCAAAGTCAGGGCCAATGCTTTGTTCCAGCTGTTATTGCTTGTGACCTAGATTCACTCACACTAGGGGAGGGGCATTCTAGGGAAGGACTGCTCACTCCTTGAGAATTACAATCCTAAAGGACCTTGGAGGAGATCTCTTACCCCCTTGTCTTCAGATGCACCAGGGGCGTCCGTTCTCCTGTCCCCCTCCTTTGTGAGAGCACCCCCAAGGCCCAGCACATTTCCCAGAGTCAGAACACTGTGCTGGGAGCTGGTAGGTGTGTGTGCACTGTTCATGTGGGGCTGTGAGGATGAGTGCCTTAGAGCCCCACCTGGGTCTGGCTGAAGCTTTGCGGGCAGTGAGGAGGGGTCTTCCCTCTGCGGAGGCTGCGTCTCCAGGGCGAGCTCGTCTGCAGACAGGAGCAGGGGACTCCTCTGGATGCAGCAGGTCAGCAACCGCTCCTTGGACAGCAGAAGCAGCACAGCCACGGGCACTGGGAGCTGGGGGGCAGAGGGTCAGGGGAGCCTGCCCCCATCCACCCTTCCCGCCCCTGGCCCAGGGCACACACCTCCACACGTGGTACCCACACTCTGCGTCTGCACCATGCTGGAGAAGCCAGCTCTTCTGCAAGGGTGCCCACTTAAGGGCCATGTCCAGCTAATGGAGCCAGGGGAGTAGGGGCGGACTTGGTGTAATTTCTGCCCAACCTTAACCACATGCGTTTCCCTGAAAAGACAGGTACTTGTCACGTGCAGAGCTTGAGCTCCTGCCAGGCCTCTGCTGGCACAGAAGAGGTGCCAGAGACACAGAACGGTGCCGGAGTGAGGCGCCTCTGTCTGCTCCGCGCTAGGAGATGATGCAATGCGTTATAAACCAGTTTACGTTTGCTCATGACAACTCTACAAAATGTGCCGGGGGAAATTATTCCCATTTTCCAGATAGGCTACTGAGTCTCCAAGAAGTTGTCACTTATCATGACCTGTTAGAGCTGGAAGAGAGCGGAGAGATGAGGAGTGAGTGAGCCTGTGAGGAGAACCACCCTGGCAACACAGCTGACTTGGTCACCAAGCTGGGACCAGGCGTCCTGGTTCTCTGTCCAGCACTGCTCTGCCCCAGGGCCTGTCTGAGGAGGGTACGAAGGCTGTCCTCGGGCTTGGGATTTAAACTGGAAAACAGACATGGGCTTCTTTCTTTTGGAAAGTGCCTGCTTAGAAGCACTAGGCACAGGCTAGCCTGAGGTGAAGTTCACTGCTATTTACACGAAGCCAGTGAGGCTTTCCAGAAACTCCCCAGAGCAATGAGAAAGCATCTCCTGCTTCCGAGGTTGCCTGGAGAAGCCGCCAGCACCTCCCTTGGATGCGCCTGCCTGAGTCTAACCACCCTGGCTGCCAGGAAGCCTTCATCATGTGTAACCTCTGTCCTCCTGCTGTGACTCCATCCCAGATCCTTTGGCTTGGGAAAGAGAGGAAGCCCTGGAGCTGGTGCAAGCCGCCAGCTAATGGGCTCCTCAGGCTCCCAGAAGCCTACCAGGTAGAGATGGAAATCTAGAGATAGCTCGGGGGGAGCCTCCCCAAGCAGGCTGGCCCACACAGACATGTTCTCAAGTCACCGGAAAGGTGTGACCCGGCCCGCTCCTGTGTGGACACCTCCCTGTGGTAACTTTGGTGGCCTCTCTCCACACTCAAAAATCACTCAAAGTCCACTGCATTGTCCATGGAGAAATGGCTGAATTGGCAAATGTTTTGTTGTGTGTATTTTCACCACAATAGAAAATAAAATAAAAGCTGCATTGACTTGTCAAAACAAAACAAAAAGAATGCCACGCCAATGTCAATCTGTGTATAAACTGCTGGATGAGAAACTAATTTGCTCTGGAAACTTTCACCTAAAGCACAATTAAAAAAAAAAGACCACCACTCAGCCTCAGACACAGTCAGCTGGCAAAGCCACAAGTCAGCCCTGAGTGGGAGGAGTCGCAGCCTCTGCCCTCAGGGAGTCCCCCCTCCAGTGTGAAGGGGGGAAACAGGAAGCCCACACACAGAGGCCTCAAGTGGCCAACGCCAGTGGTAAAGGCCAAGAGGAAACAGCTGTTCAAGGGGTGTGATCACTCAGGCAGGCCTTCCAGGGAGCTGAGTGGAGAGCAGGGCTTTGAATTTGCATTTCCACCCCAGATACACTGAATCAGAATCTACAGTTTATTAAGATCCCCAGGTGATTCTTATGTATAATAAATTTTGAGAGCCACTGCTCTACTAGTGGAAACCCTGGTGGCGTAGTGGTTAAGAGCTACAGCTGCTAACCAAAAGGTCGGCAGTTCAAATCCACCAGGTGCTCCTTGGAAACTCTACGGAGCAGTTCTACTCTGCCCTACAGGGTCGCTATAAGTCAGAATCAACTCAATGGCAATAGGTGGGTTTTATGGCTCTACTAGTGGTTCTCAGAACTGGTCCTCAACCAGCCTGGGAACTTGGGATTTGAACCAGAATGAACTGGTCTGAGGCCTTCACAGAGGACTGGCAGGGACCATCCACACAAGATCTTTAGGATAAGGATACCATTCAGGAAGGCAAGCTCCTGTTTAAAAGTAAGCAGATGCCAGGTGGGTGTGCATGGGAGTGGGGGTGTGCCCACACGCCGGCACAGCTCCATTCTCTTCTAGGGGGGACTGTTTATTTTCAGACACAAGGCAATGGAAAAAGTCCGGAAATCCTGCAGCAAACAAAAGTCTCTCCAACTGCACCCTCTGGGGCAAGAGAGAACAGACCTCGGGCTTAGCCAGACCTTCTGGCTTCCTGGTCTCAGCCTGTTAGTACTGACAAGGCTTGGTCCTCGACAGGTACCCCTGGAAGGCACAGGCTCAACTGCATTGTTTCCAGAACAATGGATGGGCACTGGCGTAGAAGGGCAGGGGCAGGGTGGGGGTGTTTCTGAGGGCCTCCGGTGAAGATTCTGGTATCGGGAATGTGGAGTTGCAGGTGAGAAGAAAGGGTGAAGGAGCAGCGACTCGGGCAGCAGGCTGCAGGTCTGTGCTGGGAGCCAGGGGTTCCAGCCTGGCTTGGCCTTTACTAGCCCCTTATCAGCACCTTGAGCCAGGGACGGTATGACGCCCCTGCCCCTCCTCAGTGGGACCGGGTGGTCTCAGAGACTCCTTTCGGTGCTATGTGCACGCCATCACCCCGAGGCCCGGCCTCAGAAAGGTGACAAGTCTGCCTAGTGCAAAGGGGGGCTCTGAGTCAGGTGACAAGCAATGCCACGCCTCCATCCCACAGCTGGGCTAATGGCTTCCTGTGATACCCCGACCCCCAGCTCCATGCTGGGCCCAAGCCAGGAGGCCAGGACTGCTTCTGGGGTTCCCAACAGTCCATCCCAAGCCAGCAAGAGTGGGGAGCTCCCCATCTCCTCCTCTAGCCCCAAACTGGGCTGGTGTGGAGGATGCTGTCTCTGGTTGCAGAGCACCAGGCAAGGTTTCCAGCCAGAGACCAGAGGCAGTGCTGACTTGGCCGGGGAAGAAGAGTGGAGAGGGGGGTGCAGAGGGGTCCTCAGTATCTACCAGTCACAGAACAAGGTGGGGGGTCTCCTCTGCTTTGCTACACCCAGGCTGCCCAGCAGTCAGTGCCCCTCAGAGGCACTCCTGTTTATCCCCAGCTTCCTCAGGAGCCCACCTAGACAGTGGGGCCCAGAAGAAGGGCATGCAGAGCGAGGCCCCTGGAGAGGAGCCTGATATGCCCCGCAGCGGGGACTTCATCTGCCTTGGCTGAAAGAGCCGGTTTTCTCTGGAGCCTGAGGTACCTGGAAAGTTGACCCTGGTTTTCTTTATGCTAAACCTGCTCATTCCTTGAGAATCATAATCACCAAATGTCACCGCTAAAAGTCCTCGAGGGAGATCTCTTCCAAAGCCCTTAGTGTTCAGATGCACCAGGGGCGTCAGTTCTCCCGCCCCCCTCCTTCGTGGCAGCACCCCGCAAACCCCAGCATGCTTCTCCAAGCCGGAACACTGCACTGGGAGCTGGAGGTGTGTGGCACTGTCCACTAACTCCCCGCCCAGCCCTGCCCAGTGGCGCTCACATTGATCAGGGCCATGATCCAGAAGGCAGAGGACACGCGGGTCCCCGCCCCGTCCTGTGGGGGAAGCCCGGGGGGTGTCTGGTTGGTCTGAGGCAGGACGTCAGGATGGTGCTGGCCCAGGACCCGGTGGGCGTGGAACAGGTGACTGCCGGAGGTGGTGTTGGCTGTGCCGTTGGCAGGTGAGCAGTCAGCCTCAGAGAGGAAGGGGTCGGCGATCAGGGGGCTCAGCAGAGCTCCGAAACCCACAAAGAAATGGAGCACCTGGGGAGGAGGAGAACGGGACGGGGTCAGGGGGTGGCTCAGCCTCAGGCCAAGGAAGCCGTGGCCTGGCCTTCTGCCCAGAGTGCCTGCAGCGTGCCACCCGCAGCCTGGGGCCCTGTCCTAGGCGCTGCCTGGACCCCGGGGTGGGGGGAGTAGTGGAAGGTGGCAGCAGGACAGGCCCTCCTCACTGCCCAGGAGGGAAGCTTCTCTCTCAACTGTCCTCTTGGCTGGGATATCTTTGGTGACAGTGACCTCCCTCCCTCTCTCTCTTTTTTCCCAAAACTCAACCCCCAACTAAGGAGCCCTGGTGGCACAATGCTTAAGCTAACTGAAAGGTTTGCAGTTCGAACCCATCCAGCGGCTCCACGGGAGGCCTGGCAATCTGCTCCCTTAAAGCTTACAGCCAGAAAACTTTATGTGGCAGCTCTACTCTGTCACATGGGGTCGCTATGAGTTGAAAACTGACTCGATGGCACCCAACAACAACAACAAACTCCCACCTGGGGGCTGCTCCCTTAGCATCCACCAGCTAACACCCAGACAGAAAGGAGGCATAAGGGGAACGGCTCGACTGGAATCCTGAGCGCCTGGGAGGAGGAAAGAAAACGGCAATTCCTCCACGCACCCTTTTTACGGTTCACAGAGAACCTTCTCTCATTGGCACTTAGACTCCTGTGACAATCCTGCAAGGCAGGCAGGGATCATGGCCTTGCTTTAGTGATGGAGACCAAAGTCCAGAGATATGGCATGGCTGCCCAGCATGGCACAGCTGCTAAGTGGTAACGCTGGGCTGAGGCCCTGTGCTCTTCTGAGTCACCACCCTGGCCCAGAAAAAGGATGTCTGGGTCTGGGGAGAGGGTCAGAAGTTGGGGTGCAAAGAAAAGAGAGGTGAAGAGGGACTAGGGCTGAGGAGCCCACTCCCCTATGCTCTTCTACCCCCGCCCCGCTGCTGCTGGCTGGTCTCACCTGGAGGAAGACAGCCGAGTCCTTCTGGTAGATCCTCACCAGCTGCATGTTGGCCACCGTGTCGATGCAGCCCATGGCCAGGCCCGCCAGCGCCATGACCAAGGCCAGCACCTTCACGTCGCGGCATAAGGGGATGACGGCAAACACTAGCGAGATGGCCAGAGAAGAGGTGAAGAGGGCCCATAGCGACTGGGCCAGCCTGCAGACGGGGAGGTGTGAGTCAGTGGTGGGGAACCCCAGAGCCCTTCAGACGAAGAACCCCCACCTCCTCCTCCATTCACTGGACCTCAGGAGCCAAGGTGTCTCCCCCACCCTCTGGCAAGAAGGGAGAGGGAGCAGTGGAAGAAATGGGTCACGGAGGGGAAATGGGGTTATTTCTCAAGGGGTGGAGTCCCTGGGTAATGCAAACAGTTAATGTGCTCAGCCACTAACCAAAAGATTGGGGGTTCAAGCCCACCCAGAGGCACCTTGGAAGAAAAGCCTGACGATCTACTTCTGAAAAATCAGCCATTGAAAACCCTATGGAGCACAGTTCTACTCTGTACACATGGGTTGTCCTGAATCAGACTTGACTCCACAGCAACCAGTTTTTATGGATCTTGGGCAAGTTGGTTCATTTCTCTAAGTCTCTCATCTGTAATGGGAGGTAAGGATGCCCGCCTCGGCGCTGTTGTAAGGATGCAGACACAGTGTGTAAGTACTATTACTTACAAACAAATAAAAGCAAAGATAACTCCTGTCCCTCCCAGAGATGGTGTGAGGGGAGGCTGTTCTGAGCTCCTCAAGGGGGCTGTGCTAGAAGCATGAAACTTGCAGGGGGACCTGGGCTGAAACCTGAACCACCAGATCCCTGAGCTGAACGCTTCCTCTTACCCAGAGGAGAGGTTCTGGGCTGAAACCCGAACCCCCAGATCCCCGAGTTGAGCGCTTCCTTTTGCCCAGAGGAGAGGTTCTGGGCTGTGGTGTGTCCCCTCCACACAGAAATGGTGATACTGCCAGTCCCCTTCACAGGCAGCAGGGCTGACCCACAGCAACCAAAGCCCACAGCTGAGGGATTTGGGAATTTGGTGACGTTTGCAGTGGGCAGAGGTGTTGGGCTCTGTGCTTGGTAAGTGTCCGAAGGCCCTGCGCCCATCCCCACTGAGAGGTGTCCGAGTGGTGACCCTGATGACCTTCACCTCTCTTCAGACAACAGAAGACTAGGTGGAGGGGCCCATAAGCAGGCAGGCTGAGGGAGTTTCCCATAAGTGAATGCATGAAGGAGTGAATGAATGAGTGGGGTGTCTAAGGCTCTGTCAAGGTCTTTTTGGGACACCCTGCCCAATATGCCAGACTCTCAGGGAAAGGACTAAAGACTTATATCTGCTGGGATGTCTGAAAAGGTAATGCAGGAGAGGAAAGGACATGGACAGCAAGAAGGTTCTGGAAGGGAGAGGTTGTAGAGGAACTTTCTCATCAAAAACTAGAAAGCTCACAGCCAGTCTCCAATCTGGCTGCTGGACTTTGAGAGGCGGAGGTGGGGGTAGCGTGGCCAAGACAACCTCTCTTAGTTTCCAGCACACTGAGGAAAAGGGGGCCCCCCAGCTGCCCCCCAGGCTCCGACTTTTCCTGGCCACCCTGCCTCTGATCACCTTGGCTCTCCACAGTCTCATTTTGCCCCACTGGACCCTTATCACGCCGTCTCTGCTGATAGGAGCAGTTCGTTATTTTCTCTTTGCTGGTTTCCAGGCTGATCTGATGCGGAGGTTGTTGATCATGACCCCTGCCTGTTGCCAGCTCAGGATTCCAAGCGCACGTGTGCGAGCATGCGTGCGTGCGTGTGTATGGGTGTGAGAGGGGGGCGGGGGCTCACTTCAAGGCCAACCTTCAGGAGGAGAATGAGGGAGGGTTGCGTGGTGAGGAGGTCCCTCCCGCTCTCCTGTGTCCTGGCTCTGACAGCCCACAGTGCTGACCGCCGGGGCCATGTCACAGCCTGCCACAGATGGCACTGTGGTTTCACGTGTTTCTGCTTCCGCAATGTGGCAGCTGTGTCTCATTTTCCTCCTTCCTCGCACCCGTGCACACTATAGGTTGATAAAGTGATAGACCTCTCGTAACAGCTCTCTTTCCCTTTTCCTCCCCTGGACAAGGCTTCCCACACTCTGTGCAGGCAGCTTCCTGGAGGCCCGACTTCAGGGATGACAAGAGGGTCCCCTAGCTGCACCCTCAAATAGTCCCCCATTGACCCTGGCACACAGGGCACGGCATCCACCTCACTCACCTCTCTGTGATAAAGCACACAGGCTTCAACCCCAGGGCATGTACTCTTTTCAAGAATGAGCACATTAGCATTATTGCCCTGAAAAACTTGGATTAAAATGGTTAATCCCATAGTGACATCCTGAGGGAAGGGGGCCTGGGATCAGCAAACTGAGTAAGCTGACATGTGCATACTCGGGGAAGGACATGAAGATGATGCTAACATTTGTTTGCAGTTTCAGAATATTCAGTACACGTGACGACCCTGGCCACTTGCAGGCCCCGTCCCCAATGCTCGCCCCCTCCCTGCTGGCCCTGAGGTAGCCTTTGTAATTAGGCCCATTCCACCCACAAGTAAACCGAGGCTGAACTCAAACCCCGGTCCTCTGACTTTCTATTTCCTACGCCATGCTGCTTTCCACGTGCACAATGGGGGAACATGGGTGTGAGAGAGGACGGCCACCAGCGAGCACGAGGTGAGGTTCTGCAGAGCCTTGAATGGCAGGATTAGCAGCGATGGAGAGCAGCTGTAGTCTCTAGACCATGTGACCCCACGGTCCTTCTGCTGGGGCTGCTGGAGCTCCAGATGCTTATATCATAACTGCTGGCTCCACTGCTGACTTCTGAAGGCCTGTGCTGCGCCCTTTCACTGTGGAACCCCCACGCCTGGCTCAGGGTTACTGGATGTTGCTGTCATGGTTGTTGGGTGCCATCAATTCTGACTCATAGCGACCCTACAGGACAGAGTACAACTGCCCCGTAGGGTTTCCAAGTCTGAACTCTTTTTGGAAGCAGACTGCCGCATCTTTTCTCCCACGGAGTGGCTGGTGGGTTCGAACCACCAACCTCTCAGTTAGCAGCCGAGAGTTTTAACACCTGCGTCACCAGGCCTCCTTCTGGCTGTTGCTAGTGAAATGAAAACAGTGCTTGAGAAAGGCTGGTCGTATCAGCCCACACAGGATGGCCTGGAGACTGTTAGGAGGCTGAGATAGGAGTTTTAGGAGATTGTCTGATGGGGGTGACAGAGAGAGAGAGGGATACACACACGGAGAGACAGACGCAGAGAGAGACAGAATAAAGCAGGGTCGGGTTGCCAGGAAGGCAGCAGGAGACCCAGCAGTGAAGGGAGGAACTGGGGAAGAGGTGGGGCAGCCCGGGTGTGGGGGTGAGGCCACCCAGTCCTGGCCTCTCCTCTATCCCACGTGTACCTTCTCACCTTGTCATTCTTGAGGACACCAGATGCCCACAGGGGGCTTTTTTTTCCCCCAGACCTAGGGACAGGCAGGAGGAAGGGATCAAGAGGGAGTCTGGGTGGAAAAGAGGCTGGAGGGAAACCAGGCCTGGGAAATCCCCTCCTTACGTCTCTTGCCAACTCCTGGGCTGTGATTTGAGCTTGGTGCTGCCAGCTGGGGCTGGAGAGGGCTGAGCCCACATTGGGCCTGGGGTTCTTGGGCATCAGGGGCATACAGACCTGCTGCAAATAATGGGGACAGCTGCACCACAGGAAACCCTTGTTTTTGGATCCCAGGCTGCCTACCCTCCTAACTGCTTCATCAGGACCATGCCCGGATATTCCAAAAATTAGCCCAAACAAATTTCTTTATAATGGTATATTGTGGACAGGCAAAACCAAGTCCCAGTTATATCACTGAGCCAGAATGAAATAAATGTATTGCCTGTTCTAAATGGCCTGGTCAACAGCCCCCTCCAGGAATGCCGGTCGTTGAAAATTATGGAATAATAATGTCAAAACAACTTTGGCAGCGTGGGCGTAGTGGGGTTGGTAAGCAGAAGACTGGGTTCTAGGCCCACCTCTGCCACTTCCCAGCTATGTGGCTTGGGGCAAATACCTTCGTCTTAGCTCCTCTGGGCCTCAATTTTCTCCACTATAAAATGGGAATAATAAGATCTGCCTCCTGAGGCTGCCGTGGGGACTCAGGTCAGGTTACATTTGTTCTTCCTTTGCTGGTTTCCTGGGATCCTCCCCAGCCACCGGCAGCCCCCATCCCCAACACTCACTCCCTTCCCGCTGGCCCTGAGCTTCCCTAAAAAACACTGCAGGGCCCAGGGTACCATGCTCAGCGGGGGCCAGGGGTGGGGGGAGGGGGAAGGCCAGCACCAGCTCCTGGATTTTCCCCCAGGCCCTGCCCCTATTCCTGCTGCAGCTCCCTCTGGGTAACCCCAGGAGGCTGGTGCAGGGGCTGTTAGAAGGAGGTACTACTGCCTGCCCTGCCCCCCCTAACCCCGTCCCAGCTAAAAAGTGGCAGCAAGTCCTGCAACTCTCACCTCAATATAAGCTTGAAATGTGTGCATCACTCCGAAAAGAAACCCTGTACCCGTTAGCCATCACTCCCCATTACTCCCACACCCCACCCCAGCCCTAAACAACCACTAGTCTACTTTCTGCATCTATAGATTTGCCTATTCTGGACATCTTATACCAATGGAATCAGATAATATGTGACCTTTTGTGGTGTCTTTCACTTAGCATGTTTTCGAAGTTCATGTTGTAGCATATATCAGCACTTCATTCCTTTTTATGAATGAGTAATATTCCATTGTCTGGATCTACCCCATTTTGTTTACCCATTCATCTGCTGATGGCCATTTGGGCTGTTTTCACTTTCCGGCTATTAGGAATAATGCTTCTGTGAATGTTTGTGTACAGGTTATTGTGTGGACATGTTTTCCGTTCTTGGGTGGAATTGTTGGGTCATATGATTAACTCCAAGGAGTCCTGGTAGCACAGTGGTTAAAGGGCTTGGCTGCTAACTGAAAGGTTTGTGGTTCGAACCCACCAGCCACCTCAGGGGAGAAAGATGTGGCAACCTGCTCTCATAAAACAGCCTTGGAAACCCTATAGGACAGTTCTACTCTGTCCTATAGTGTCGCTATGAGTTGGAATCAACTCAACGGCAGTGGGCTTGGGTTTTTGGTAACTCTATGTTGAGACGGATTTGTAAAGCAAGGACCATGAATGGTGCGGGTACCTAGGAGGCTGTTGGTACAGGTTTGCTGTGTGCTAAAGGGCCGACAAGCTGCTGGAAGGAGACCAGAGACCTTCTTCTTCTTCTCTTTTAGGGTTGTCAGATAAAGTACAGGATACTCACCAGTTCAGCCTGAACCCCAGACAAACAACAAATGATTTGTTTAGCACAAATATGTCCTATGCAATATTTGGGATACACTTATACAAAAAAAAAACACCACCCGCTACCCAGCAGAAGCTTTCTCGCTGGGGAGACCAACCAGAGCCCAGCTCAGGACAGAATTGCATTTGTGTCACGTGCTGGCAACTGCAGGGCATCAGTGGGCCACCAGGTCAGTGCTCAGGAGGACTGCGGGAGCAGAGCCCCCTGCCAGGAGAGTGGCTTGGGAAACAGTGTGAGGGAGACTGGATTTGATGCAATGAACAGAGGGAGTCACAGCTGGGGCTGGGGCAGGGCAGGACTTGCAGGCTGATAAGAATTTGAGAAAAAAGAAAGGTTGAGCAGGAGATTGTGAATGGGGCAAAGAGAGGAAGAACCCAACAAGCTTTCAGTGCAGAGAGTAGCTGCCGGGGAAAGGCCCAGGAGAGGCTAGGAGAAGACTGTGGAAGATCTGAAAGCCCTTTATCTACCCTGATGCCTCTGAGATAACGGGGTCTCCCAGCTGCCTGAGTGGTTAGACAGGTCCCCAGTATACCAGGAAAAAAACTAACCTCTTCTCTAAATACCACCTCCCCTTTCCAGTCTGACAAAGCACATACTTATACACCTTGCCAACCAGGTGGCTTTTGTTTTTTCTCTTCTAATTTTCCTGCTTGTGGTAAGCAAGGTTTTTCTAAGGAAGGTCTAGTTCAAATTCTTCGTAGCCTAATTGCACCCCTTTCCTTCTTGGCCTGCATGTGGTGACCTCCTTCAAGGTCTCTGTATAAGCTAGAAGACCCAGAGCCAAATACAGAGCGTGAAAGAGAGAGAGACAGACAGACAAAAGGAGAAAGAAGGCTGGGGCTACCCTGAGCAGAGGGCTCAAATCCTCCCCTGTACCCATCCTAACATGCGATGCTCTTGGTAGGATTTCTCCCCGCACAGTCCCTCCAAGGCCTGTCCCTATGGTGGCGTTCAGAAGCTCCTGTCAGCCTGGGGGCTCATCTGGGTCAGGCAGTAGGCAGGGCCCGAGCAGGAACCCGAGGGAAAGAGGCAGGCCCCACTCTCCTCTCTGGTGTGCCATCCTGCACTCCCCGCAACTCCTCCGCAACAGCTGTCCTGCGCAGATTTGTTAAACCAATCCCCCACTCACAAGTACCAGCCTAGCTCACGCTAGCGAGTAATCACTTAAGCTGAAAATCACTTCCAGGGGTATTAGCATTTGAACTGAGAAGTGATGAGGCCCCAAGGAACCAGGCTTTAGAGGCCGGTTTTAGTGCTGAGGGAGGTTCTGTTTGTTTGGGGGGATTAGGATGGGCTTCTCAGCACTAGCTAGGTAGTAGTGGACTCTGTCCACACAAAAGGCCCCCTCCGTGGGATCCCTCCATTTCCACTGCAAGTCTGCTTTGCTTTTAACCAAAGGAAACCGTTCTTTATGGCATTTTGCTTTGCGAGTGGGGGATGGAGGTTCAGAATTTAAACCTGAACCACTGCTAGGACCTAGGGGGCCTCTGATCCCAGCAGGAAGCCCCAGAGGCCCACAGTGTCCTTCCCAGGAGTGTGGAAACTCAGGGATACTCATCCCAGGCCTGTGTCTGATCTGCAGAGCTGAAGCTGACTATAAAGCGAGAAGCATTTCCAAAGTATCTGGTTCTAGAGACAAATACCTAGGTACAAATGTAAGCTAGGCTTCTTAACAGCTGGGCAATCCCTCCGTGCCTCAGTTTCCTTATGCATAAAGTGGAGATAATAGTACTCTTTGACAGGGTTGTTCTTCAGCTTAAATGAGTAGATACATGCAAAGCACTAAGAACAATGGCCAGCAGAGTCCGTGCTCAATCGAGTTAGTATCGTTACCGCTGTCATCTTTCTTTCTGAGAGCCAGCTTCCTCTTGCTGGGCCTCTCCACTGCTGGTGCAGAGCCCCCCGTTGAGTAAGGAACCCCTCGGAAGTAATAAGCTAGAGAGGAAGATGGGTGTGCATCTCTGCCGCCTTCGCAAAACCAGGCTCACCAACCTGCCATTTCCAATTATCCTCATTTCCCATCCTGTTCTTTGCACTACACATATTCCTAAAAAGTTCCGGGTAAGGGAGTTTGTAAGTCAAAATACTTTAGGGGGGAAATAGCACCCTGATATTTAGAGATACTTATCTTCATTTCTAATTAAGCCTCTAGGCAAAATGGATCTTGAGCTTAAGATCTTCCGAATCCCCCTACAAAATTCACAAAAATCCTGTGCCAAACCCACAAAAACATGAGTGCACACAAGGCTATTTGCTATTTAAGAGAATTCTACTTATAAGATGGTTTGGTAATGGGAAAAGCACCCCCTAATGAGTATTGTTTTGTAAATTTGGGTGGCCTAAGGTGGGGTCCCTCTGTATGGACACCTGTGTTCCTCTCCACCTGCACTGACAAGGTGGAGTGGAAAATCCACTCTCATGGAGACTGTGAAGGAGCCCTGGTGGCGCAGTGGTTAAGTGCCCAGCTGCTAACCTCAAGGTCAGCGGTTGGAATCCACCAGCTGCACCACTGGAGAAAGATGTGGCAGTCTGCTTCCGTAAAGATTATAGCCTTGGAAACCCTATGGGGCGGTTCTACTCTGCCCTCTAGGGTCTCTGTGAGTCAGGATCGACTTGATGGCAACAGGATGGAGAGTGGGAGTGACAGCTCAGGGGCAGTTCTGGCCTGCGGCTTGGCCCAGAATTGTCCCTCCAGACATTTCTCGGGATAGCCCAGCTGTGGTTTCTTCCTAAGGCCCTCTGCTTGCGTTAGTCCACGCAATCCAGGAAACCACTTGGCCAGGAGCTGGGACTAGAGAATTCAGTGCACCAGCCTCTGGCTTGCACGTCATCTATTCCCCCACTCTGGGTCTCTGTTTTCCCATCTGCACTGGGAGACTGAATCCTGCTGCTTTTCCAAAAAGGCTGTGGAGGAGGATGGAGGAGGAGAGATGAGGCCTGTGAAAATGCCTTCTCCAAGGCTGCCCTGTCCAATGCGACTGAGGCTCTAGAATGGTATGCAAAGGGGTATCTCTGGGGGCCATGCCAGAGAGAAGTAACATCAGCAGGGAGCAGGAGGGACACCTGGGATGGAGGGTCACCTTACAGAGCCCTGGGTGAGACACCTGTGCCTCCCAAACCTGGCCCTAGCAGCGAGGTCCTGCGCGTCTCAGAGGTGGAAGGGCTCTGCCTCCTGGGCAGTGGTCCATGCAGGAAGGGTGTCCTGGTGAGCCAGGACCACACAGGACCCACCAACTCCATGGCCACCCGGGCAAGGGACAGCCTGTGACAGCTGACCTGGAGCTTGTTACCTGGGTGGAGCCCCCGCCCAGCAGCTCTGTCAAGCCGCAGGCCAGCTCTGGCACCCAGCACTGCCACTGGGGTGACACTCCCACTCGCCTTCCGCTTCACTTCCAATTCCGCCCCTGGCAGCAGGGGCCACTACCAAACCTCAGACCCGCTGTGCGAGAGAGGCCCCCACCTCCGCAAACTCCATCGCTCCCTCTCTCCCAGAGGCGAGGGGTGGGAGAAGCGGGCTGAGAACTGGTTTCACCCTCTCTCAGGGGTGAGAGAAGGAAAATAAATAATCCAGAAGTCACCTTCAGTCTCAGGAGTTTTCCGGGGAGAGCTGGGGTGGGGGAGGGAGGCAGGCCTTCGGCTAAGGCGGCGGAAGAGGGTCAGAGCCGGGAGGGGTGGTCACCGGGCCAGTAGGCAGAGGCGACTGGCAGCCCCGCTGGGACTAGCGCGGCGGCGGGAAAGGAAGGGTCCGTGCCGCGGTGCCGAGGGGCGGCAGGAGAGGCGGCAAGGGAGCTGGGGGCTGCGGGGCGGGGGCACGCAGGCCGGCACTCACGTCCTTTTGAAGACGCCCCCGAGGGCGCTGCCCAACAGGAGGCAGAGCTGCTGCGAGAAGAAGACCCAGGAGATCTGGGGCAGCGAGCTGTGCGTCTGGCAGCGCAGGTCCAGCAGCGTGGGCCCCAGGAAGCCGATGCACAGGCCGAAGCTGAAGAAGACGCTCCAGTAGGTGAGCGTGGGCTGCAGGTTGCAGCGGAGCAGTCCCAACACGCGGCCGTCGCAGCCCATGGCCCCTACTCCCGGGCTCGCGGCTGCTGGCTCCGAGCGAGCGCGGCTGCCCGAGTGCCGCGCCGCCCGCGGGAAGCCGGCGGGGCTGGGGAGG
>NW_004443971.1:9943131-9976643 GCF_000243295.1 Trichechus manatus latirostris
GAGCGGCGGGGGCGCCTCTGCGGGCCCGTGGGCACCGCGTCAGGTTTGCACTTTCCTCGTGCGGGGCCGGGCGCAGGCTCCCCCTCCTCCCCAAACACGTATGCTCACCCTCCCCGGGCTGCAGAGCCCAACCAGGAGCCGCTCTTCAGCCCCACCCCATGTCTTCCTCAGCGTCAGGGTCGGAGGGGTCTGAGTGCCCATTTTAGAGCCGGGCAAACTGAGACCGCGCAACGCCCTGTGTGTACACGGGCTAGAGAGAGGGATTTCCCAGCGCTTTGCCTAAGCTCGGGAGAGCTACAAGCGCTCCCAGACATCAACCTGGCCTGGGCTTTGGCGGTGGAGGAAACCCCGAAACCTCTCCCCTTAAACCTAGGGGCTTCGCAGATGATCTTCGAGGGTCTGACAGCGCCCTCCTCTCCCCCAGAACAGAAGGCAAAATCTTATTCATACACCACCACCCCACCCCGAGAGTATTCGTGGCTTTCATTAGAACCCTGAAGAGGCTAAGCGCACTGCCCTTTAGGCGGAAAACCCTAAATGCTTAAAATCTTCTTCATTGCAAGCTCCCTGGAAGAGCGTGAGCGGATGCTCACCAGCCTCATCCCTCTGCGCCTAGACAGGTGTGGGAAGGGGGCAGATGTCCTCGGTCTGTTCAGGGCTCCATCTCTCTCCTTCATCCTAGATTAGGGGAGGCGGGTGTCCTGAAATAATCCTCTGGAAAAGAGTTCTGAGGAAATTCCCTTTTTGTTGGAAAAAGCCTGGAGGCTTCGCTTCCTGAGAGGAGCCAGTGGGCTCTCTCGCCAGGCCTCGCCTCAGACCACGCCTGTACCCTGGATTTTATTTATTTATGTTAACCTGCCCTGTTCTGTTCTAGAGAGGATGTAAAGGGGATGAGTATTATATTCATGGTGTGACTCATTTTATTTTTTACTATTTACTTTGTACTATTTTAATGAAGTATAGCTTACAGTAAAACATACAAATCTGAAATGAAAGTTTACATATGTTTACACCTGCATGGGGGGGTGGTTCAGTGGTAGAATTCTCGCTGTCCATGGAGGCTTGCATGTTGATAGCATGCTGAACAGGTTTCAGCAGAGCTTTCAGACTTAGACTAGGAAGAAAGGCCTGGAGATATACTTCTGATAACCAACCAGTGAAAACCCTATGAATCACGACGGTCCAATCCACAGCTCATCATGGGGATGGCGCAGGACCTGGCAGCATTTCGTTCTGTTGTGGATGGGGACAGCTAACAACACCTTTCTAACTACCACCCAGATCAAGCTATAGAAGCTTCTAGCGTGCCAAACACTGTGGGGTGCCTCACTGTACCAGGACCACTGTCACTGTGGCTAGGGGAGCTGAACTAGTACTGTGACAGAGCTGGGAAGTACCTCTGGGAAAATGATGAAAGAATTTCAGGTGTTTGGGCTGAAGAAGCAAAGTCACTGGAGTGAGGCTCACGACCACTCTGTGTGTGAAGGACTAACTCGTACAGAGCAGTTAGAGACTCTTTGTCTTTTTGGCCCAGTGGGGAGCAGTTACAGGGAGGAGCACTGCAGTTCAGTGTAAAATTCTGCCTACAACCAGGGCTGACCCACACTGGGAGCGGACCCCAAGGAAGTTGTAAGGGTCCCAATCAGTAGAGGTGTCAGTCAAGAAAAAAATGAGGGGGAAGATGTGGAACAGAATTTCAAATTCTTAGAGAATCCAGACTTACTGGATCTACTGAGACTGGAGGGACCCCTGAATCTATCTCCCTGAGAAAATCTTCAAACCATAAACCAAAATTATCCCTAGAAGTCATCTTTAAACTAAACAGCTGTTTAGCTAAATTAGTAAAGAATGCTCGCTGTGAGCATTGTGATTTTTTAAAGAACTACCTATATGAGATCAAATTGTCAACAATAACTCTAATGCATAGATGAAAAGTATAGGGGGTGTTATTGTTATTATTGTCGAGTCAGTTCTGACTCATAGCGACCCTATGTGCAACATAACAAAACGTTGCCCGGTCTTGTGCCATCCTCACAATTGTTGATATGTTTGAGCCTGTTGTTGCAGCTACTGTGTCAGTCCATCTTGTTGAGGGTCTTCCTCTTTCTTGCCTATCCTCTACTTTACCAAGCATGATGTCCTTCTCCAGGGACTAGTCTCCTGATAACATGTCCAAGTATAACGTGTCTTGCCATCCTCATTTCTAAGGAGCATTCTGGCTGTACATCTTCCAAGACGGATTTGTTCGTTGTTCTGGCAGTCTATGGCATATCCAGGATTCTTTGCCGACACCATAATTCAAAGGCATCAATTCTTAAGTCTCCCTTATTCGTTGTCCAGCTTTTGCATACATGTGAGGTGATTGAGAATATCATGGCTTGGGTCAGGCACACCTTAGTCCTCACGGTGACATCTTTGCTTTTTAGCACCTTAAATAGGTCTTTTGCAGCAGATTTGCCCAATGCAATGCGTCTTTTGATTTCTTGATTGCTGCTTCCACAATCACGTCCAGTTGATTGTGGATCCAAGTAAAATGAAATCCTTGACAACTGCAATTTTTTCTCCATTTATCAGGATGTTGCTTATCAGTCCAGTTGTGAGAATTTTTTTCTCTCTTTATGTTGAGGTGTAATCCATACTGAAGGCTGTAGTCTTTGATCTTCATCAGTAAGTGCTTCAAGCCCTCTTCACTTTCAGCAAGCAATGTTGTGTCATCTGCATATCACGGGTTGTTAATGAGTCTTCCTCCAATCCTGATGCCCCATTCTTCTTCATATAGTCCAGTTTCTCAGATTATTTGCTCAGCATACAGATTGAATAAGTATGGCGAAAGGATACAACCCTGATGCACACCTTTCCTAATTTTAAACCACTCAGTATACCCTTGTTCTGTTCAGACGACTGCCTCTTGGTCTATGTACAGGTTCGGCATGAGCACAGTTCTGGAATTCCCATTCTTCACAGTGTTATCCATGATTTGCTTTGATCCACACAGTGGAATGCCTTTGCATAGTCAATTTAGGGGGTAGTAAGTCTAAGTCAGTGGTTGTGGAACAATATGGGTAGAGATAGTAAGAATGGTATGTGAAGAAAAAATGTGAGTATTGTTATTGAATTATACATGTAGAAATTGGTGAATGGGCTATGTTCTGCTGTGTATATTCTTACCAAAAAAAAGAGAACAGGACAAGCTTTTCTCAGCGGTGATGGGAGGGGAGAGGGGTCTCAATCGGAGGTTGTTCCTTCCAACTCCGGGATCTGTGATTCTGGAATTCTGTGGGAGTGGCACAGAGGACTCAATCAAATGCTTCTGGTTATCACTTGTGTTTTTTCCAGAGGGTAACTTTCTACATAATTATAATCACAAGTACTGGACAGGCCCACTGTCATCACCTATGGACAGACTGAGCCAGAGCAGCCCTGGGGCCCCCTCCCTGATACAGTATAGGGGGAATGGAGCAGATCCCGGTGCCACTGTGAAGGGGACCAGCACCTGGAAAGAAGTTGGTTGTCCCACCTTGTGCTGAGTTGTCCTGGAGGCACCCACCCACCTTTCTCCTCAGCCCTTTCAGCTCTGGTCCCCGCGACGGGCAGGTAGGCATGATGTCATGGCTCCCGTCACTGCTGGAACCCCTGGGCAGAGGTGACACTGTGGGGCCTTACTGCTCAAAGTGTGACCGCAGCCCAGCAGCGCGCATACCACCTGAAGCTTATTAAGAATGCAGGCTTCTGGGACCTACAGAGTCAGACTCTGCATTTTAATAAGATCCCCAGGTGACTAATAAGTATCTGAAGTCTGAGAAGCAGTGGTAAAGGGGACCGTCACCCTGGAACTGCAGATAATTTCCTGGACTTTAACAAGGTGACAGTCAAAAGCCTATTTATTAGGTGCTGGGCACTGCCAAGACAAGCAGGTGAGAAACGAGTACAGCGTCAGCACCTTCTGGAACGGGGCACTTTGAGAGCCTGGAGGGCACAGTATTTAATCTGCCTGAGAAGGCTTCATGGAAGAGGTGACTGCTGAGCTGGGTCTGGGAGTATGACTATGTGGAGAGGTTTTGCTTGTTCTCTCTCTTTCCTCATCTCTTTCTCTATCTCCACTGTTTTCCAGCATAACACATTGTCCAGCTCCTCCAGGAACCTTTCTCAGATAAATTCTATCAAACCCTCAAATTTCAACAAGCCTCCGTTCCGTTCCACTCCTCAGCCGCCACACAGGCTTCCCAGAGCCAGCTATTACAGTCCACGGACTCTTATCTCCCTCTCGCCGCCCCTCCACTACTACCCCCGCCCCGCCCCTCGGCCAGTTAAGCCAAGAATTCTAAAGAGCTGGGACTGTACTTACCTCTATTTCTAACTCTCCCCACTCCCAGCCCACAAGCCTCACAGAATGATTTGCAAACAACAACTTCTGGATAAATAGCTGGTGAGCTGAATTCTTTGTATAGCACCTTTACAGTAATTTGTAACTTTACATTTGCAAACCTTATCTCCCAATTGTAAAAAGTTCCCCAAGGGCAGAGGCGATGTGTCTTTCCTTTGTGCTGTGTATTGAAGTATTAATATCCATTCCTGGCTGGGCACTCTGTGGTTATTCTAAAATCTGAGAGACCAGTAAACCCTTGGATGGTTCCTTAACCACTCTGAAACTTGATTTCCCTCCTTGTAAAAATTGGAAGGGAATTATCTACATCCCTCACAAGCTCTGGAAAGCAGTTTGAGACCCCAGGATATGGAAATACTATGAATAAATGGAAGACCTTCAATCAAAGGTCTGTTAACCTCTTGGCGACTGAAACCTATTCATTTGCTTGGGAATACCAAGTCATCTCTACTCATTTGCATCAGGGGTCACCTCCTCCAGGAGGCCTTCTCTGACCTTCCTAGGTGCCCCCTTCCTTGAGGCTCCCAACCTATCACACTGCTAATTACCTGTTTACAGCCTTTCTTGCTTCAGGTGCCCCAAGGGCAGGGGCCACGTGGTTTGTTCCTCACTGGGTGCCAGATTTCTGACTCCTTAATAAGAGCTGTTTGCACTACGCTACCACACATGCACCTGGAAGTTGATAAGAACTAATCAGCTACACAGCTCATACCGTACGAACGTAATCTAGTTGCCTGTCGAGCGCATTCCAACTCGCGGTGCCGCGTGTGTGCAGAGTAGAGCTGCTCCATAGACGTTTTAAGGCTGTGACGGTTTGGAAGCAGATCACCAGGCCTGACTTCCGAGGCACCTCTGTGTGGGTTTGAACCGCCAACTTTTTGGCTAGTATTTGAGCAGTTAACCATTTGTGCCACCCAGGGACTCCAATACGTAATCTACATCCTGGAAATACATGGAAGGAGAAGGTAAACGAGAATTTAACACAGGGTGAAATGCGAGCTAGATACCCTTGCCACTATTCTTCTGCATGCATCATAGCTGCCAAAATTCCACAGTGTATGACCATGTTGTGCATTTTGTTTCTGTTAAAACTGAAAACCTTCCATCTAAAAAATGTACAGGAGAAAAGGTCTGATTATCACCAGCCAAGGGGAGGAGGTGTCCTTGGACTTGGACCTGATTTCAAGCTTGGCAGGGTCTCCTGAGTGCCCACGGGCCTGCCCTCGGTCCCCAGGGTCCTCCCGTCTCTGCTTCCCAGACTCTCAGGAGGCCAGGCAGGAGCAGTGGAGTGAAATCGCCAGGTCAGTGTCTTTAAGCACATCCTGTCGTTCCTCTGCCCATTCTGGGGCATGAGGCCAGCTCCCCCTCCCTGGATTTTATCTTCTTAGTCCCCACACCATGCCCCCTGTCCAGAGTATGGGGGGTGGATTGTCAGACCCTGTCTGAGGCAGGCATGGGACAGGTGGCAGACAGTGGACCGGATGGGCCAGCCGCTCTACAAACATGAACGCAAACATAGCAGAGGTGGGGGTGTGTACAAGAGCCTCCTTTACCAAATATCCGGATGGCCTCTGCGTGCTCAGCCTGCCCGGGATTGAGAAGGGTGGTCACCGCGGGTGCCAAGGAGGATAGGAGGGCCAAGAACAGGTGAGGTAACCCAGAAGCATCTTAGAGTTCAAACAGTGGCCGCACACCTACCCTGGAGAGAATGTAGTATAGTACCTGGCATTCAGTTGGTGCTTAATATGTGTTCAGATCTCCGGGTGGCCCAAATGGTTTGCACTCGACCGCTAACCTAAAAGTTGGCAGTTCGAATTCACCTAGTGGCACTGAAGAAGAAAGGCCTGGTGATCTGTTTTGTACAGATTACAGTCAAAACTGACTCGACAGCAACAGTTTGTTTTTTTTTTCTTTTTGAAATATGTGTCAGTGCTTAAAAGTGCTAGTTGAAGCTGAGTCTGGCTTTGAGGATTGGAAGGACTGTCTGAAATTATCTAGTGCAACCTCTCACTCAGAAAATGGGATTCTATTGACAACATCCTGGGAAGTAGCCACTCAGCCTCAGCTTGAGCACACTTGGGCTTGGAGTCAGAGGCCCCAGGGTCTAACTCAAGCTGTGAGGTCTGTGAGATACCGAGGCTGAGTTTCCTCCTCTGTAAAATGCGGAGAATGGTACGTAGCTTATTGTGAGAAAATGTAGACAGAGCATTGAACACCAAGCTGTCAATAAATTCTCATTATTTTTAGATTGCTATTATTATTCTATTGCTGGACAGTTCTAAATATTAGCAAGTTTTTTTCCTTCTACTGAGCCCAGATCTCCTCTCCAGTGTGGTCCTGGTTTTGTACCCTGGGGCAGTGGTTCTCAGTGTGTCTGTACACCAGAGCACCAGCATCTCCTGGGAACTGTTAGAGATGAGATCATTGGGCCTGTCCCAGACCTGCTGAATCAGGAACTCACGGGGGGAACTCAGTGGTCTGTGTTTTCACAAAGACTCCAGGAGATCCTGGTGCAGCTAAAGTCTGAGGATCACTGCTCTAGAACCTCAAAGAAAATGTTTAATTCCCATTCTACGGAGAGAGCCATTTGCTGTGTGAAGATGCTCTTTGTATTCTCCCTAAGTCTTAATGTTCCCAGCATCATCCTCTCCCTTTCTTCAGCCATTCCTCTCTCACCATGTCTGCCAGACCCCTCACCATCCCTTTGTCTCCAAGTATCATGCTCTGATTGTCAGTGACCCTCTTGAAAAGTGACCCAGAGTTCTGAGCAGCATTCACTTTCTCTGTGGGTTTCCTGTCTTCTCTTCCTTCTAGAAACTTTGGCAGCTATTTATTGGGTGCCCACTCTATGCCAAGCATATCACATATAATAACTTTAATTTATTTTTTTTGAGGTTAAACTTATTTACATTAAAGTACATAGGCCTTAAGTGAACAGCTTGATGAATTTTACTTGTTGTGCACACTCATGTAACCACTACCCAGATCAAGATATCATGAACCACCCAAGAAACAGTAGTGTACTCACTCAACATTATGTCTGTGAGAGTGATCTATGTTTGTGGATAGCAGTATTTCATTCTTTTTTGTTGCTATGTAGTATTCCATCATATGGAGACACCACAGCTTATTTTTTCCATTGAGACATTTAGGTTGTTTCTAGTTAGCTGTTACAAATAAAGCTGCTCTGAACATTCTTGTACTTGCCTTTTGGTGGACACGAGCGTTCATTTCTGCTGAGCGTACTCCCAGAAATGAAATTGGCAGGTCACGATATAGGCGCGTGTTTAGCTTTAGTACCAACACCAAACCAAACCTTTTGCCATTGGGTCAATCCCAACTCATGGCAACCCCATGTGTTACAGAGTAGAACTGCTCCATAGGGTTTTCTTGGCTATAATCTTTGCAGAAGATTGCCAGGCCTTTCTTCCACAGTGCTGCTGGGTGGGTTTGAACTGCCAACCTTTAGGTTAGTTGTTAAGTTCAAATAGCTTGTGCCCTTGGTCAGTTACACGTATTGTAAATATCTTCTCCTTGTCTGTACATGCATTATTTTTCTTCACAATGATCCTGTAAGATAGACATCATTGTCTCTCTTTTTTCGTTAAGGAAACCGAGGCTCAAAAAGGCAGAGTAACTTGTCCAAGGTGATACAGCTAGTAAGTAGTGAAGCTGAGTTTTGAGGCCAGGTCTCCTAAGTCCAAAGTCTGGATTTTTCCTGTGACATCATCTGCCTCCCACATTCAACTCCTGTTTACACTCCTAAGGCTAGTGCATGAGCTTATACCAAAAACAAACAAACAAAAACAAGAAAGTCCAAACCAGTTGCCTTAGAGCCTATTCTGACTCACAGCAACCCCTTGAGTTTCAGAGTATAACTGCACTCCATAGGGTTTTTCAATAGCTATGATCATTCGAAAGTAGATTGCCAGACTTTCTTCTGAGGCACCTCCGAGTGGATTCGAACTGCCAGCCTTTCAGTTAGTAGCCAAGAGCTTAGCTGTTAACATCTCCCCCTCCTTGCAGGAATAGCTATTGAACCAATTCTTCCTATCTGGTCTATGTACAAGAGAGCCTTGTTAGCACAATGGTAAAGAGCTTGGCTGCTAACCAAGAGGTAGGCAGTTCAAACCCACCACGGCACAACTGGAGAGAAGACCTGGTGGTCTGTTGCCGTAAAGATTACAGCCTAGAAAACCCTATGGGGCAGTTCTACTCTGTCACGTGGGGTTGCTATGAGTCGGAATCAACTTGACTCGATGGTATACAACAACAACGATCGTCTAAGTGCGGTTGATTTTTAAAATCTAAGTACAGGAATCGATATATGTACATGGAATAATGGAAAGAGCCTGGACCTGGGAGCCAGCCAGGCCTGGACTTGGCTCTGGCCCTACACTTGGCTGTGCCAGCTCAGGGCAGCCACCTGGGCGTTATAAGCCTAATTTTCTTTAACTACACAATGTCAAACTCTTCCACTGTTGTAGGATTAAATGAGAGGACATGCAAAGCCCCTGTTACAACGCCCAGTGCATTGCTGCTCACACTTGTTAATTGCCTTCTCCTATGCAAGGAGTCCCATTTGTTTCCGGTTTGGGCTCCTCTTCCCTGCCAGCGTGCTTTGGATCCTGATCAAGCCATCCAGCAGAGGGACTACTCCTCCAGCTGTTCCCATGTAATGATAGCACCTCACATTCGTAGCTATGGTTACTGTCAGTCATCCAAATCATTGAGAAAAATATTGAGCACAACACTCCCCTTCTCCCAGCCCCCTTTTCCTGATTAACCTTTCCTTGGGGCTCCGGTGAGCTATTCTTTCTGCTTGGAGCTCACCACCACCCAGGGCTGGCTCAGGTGGCTGCCTTGTGTCACTCCCTTGTGATCACCTGCTGAGCTGTCTGTGACCCCGACTGACCATCAGCCCCTTGAGGATGCAGTTGGGGGTCATGCATTGATCCTTATATCCCAGGGGTATAGCACAGCACCTGGCTGGCACGTAGCAGGCATTCAGAAAGTATTAGCTGCAGAAATATGCATTTAGTTAATATAACCTTGAACTTATGAAAAACTCAGAAGCAAGAAATAATATTCATACGAGAATTTCATAAATGATGTGCAATTTTTCTATTCAGCAGTTCTTGCTGGGGCTATATATTAGAATCACTTGAAAGCTTAAAAAAAGTCAGACTTTCTGGTGGTGGAGTCCTGCATGGGTATTTTGCAAAAGCTCCCCAGGGTTTTCTGATGTGCAATCAAGGCTGGCAACCACTGCTCCAGAGAATCTACATTTTACCACTGGAGAACGGCTGGTTGGCGTATCCTGCACCATTTAGGCCTCTCATTAAAGTGCCCTGATTGAATTCTGCTTTGGCTTCATGCCTGGATTGAATGACCATGCAATATAACTACGTGCCCCTTTTTATTGGAGTTACCAGGGGAACATTGTTGCCAATGGGCCCCTTTACCGGCATGCGCAAGAGAGACTTCTGTTGAGCGTCAGCACCGGGGAACGCAGTGATTCTTCTAAAAAACTGTTGTTGTTAGTTGCCATAGAGTTGATTCTGACTCATGGCGGCCCCATGTGTTACAGAGTAGAACAGCTCCATAGCATTTTCTTGGCTCTAATCTTAATGGAGGAAACCCTGGTGGCGTAGTGGTTGAGAGCCACGGCTGCTAACCAAAAGGTCGGCAGTTTGAATCTACCAGGTGCTTCTTGGAAACTCTAAGGGGCAGTTCTGCTCTGTCCTGTAGGGCCGCTATGAGTGGGAACTGACTCGATGGCAACAGGTAATCTTAATGGAAGCAGATCACCGGGCTATTTCTTCTGTAGCACCTCTGGGTGGGTTCGAACCGCCAACCTTTAGGTCAGCAGGCGAGCATAAAACCATTTATGTCGCCTGGGGACCTTCCCAGTAAACTAGTTTCTGTTTATCTTATGAATGCTGGGAATCATTTAATTAACATTATTTTCCAAGTGTGTAGTAGCTGCTGGAAGGTTCATGGCCAAAGTCATGGTCCATTTTATCAAGTGTATAGAATGTTGTGGTACATGTTTTATGTACTGATATCTCTTTATTTTCTGTCATTTTCTCTTTATCCTCCTGTCCTCATTTTTTCATAGTAACGCATTTTTTAAAATAATATTTTACTGTGCTCTAGGTGAAAGTTTACACAGCAAGTTAGGTTTCCTTTAATAATTTTTATACAAATTGTTCTGTGCCACTGGTTTCAATTTTTACAATGCGTCAGCATTCTCATTACTTCTATTCTGTTTGTTCTGTTCCCATTGATCTAGCTTCCCTTCCCCTTCTTGCCTTCTCACCTTTGCTTTTGGGTAAAGGTTGACTGTTTGGTCTCATATAGTTAATTGTTTAAGGGAGCACATGACTCTTGGGTGATATTGTTTATTTTATAAGCCAATCTATTATTTGGCTGAAAGGTGACCTACAGAAATCGCTTCAAATCCAAGTTGAAAGGTTATCTTAGGGCAATAGTCTCAGGGGTCCCTCTAGTCTCTATTGGTCCAATAGGTCTGGCCTTTTTTAGGAACTTGAGTTTTGTTCTACATTTTTCTCCCATTCTACCCAGGACCTTCCATTGTGTCCCTGGTCAGAACATTTGGTAGTGGTAGACGGGTCTCAGGTTAGAGGAGGTAGTAATTTGTGTGAGCTGTTAGTCTTGTGGACTAGTTTCTTCTTTGAGCTTTGGATTTCCTTCATTCTCTTTTGCTCCATGTGAGTAGAGACCAATAGTTATACCTTTGATGGCCGCTCACAAGCCTTTAAGACCCCAGATGCTACTCACCACTCTAGGATATAGAACTCTTTATGAACTGTGTTATGCCGATTGGCTAAGTTGTCCCCCAAGACTATGGTCCCAAGCCTTCAAACTCAGTAAACCAATGCCGTGAGTTGTTTGGATATGTCTAGGAGGGCCTCTTTGTGGTTTATTATATATGTGGATGTATATGTGGCACACAGAAATGTGTATATCCATATGCCTACAGATAACATGTACATTTACTTTTCGTATGCCATTCTGTACACATACATGCATCCATATCTACCCATGTAACCACACACATATTTTTTGGTTGTTTTTACTATTGTTGCAAAATTGTATATGTTATAGCATTAACTAAATTGTCCCTTTTTCTTGTGTACGTCTTAGTGTCTTTATTTACCTTGGTCAAGTTGTGCTGACATTACCCATATTTGGTCTTGTCTTTCCCATCACCAAAAGTACCAAGTGTCTACTATCTAGAAAGTGATCCCCCCTTCCCTCCCATCCCTGATAATAGTGTATTTTTATTAAGATGTAATTCATACACCATAAAATTCTCCCTTTTAAGATGCACAATTAATTTGGTTTTTGGCGTCTTCATAAGGTTGTACAACCATCACCACTATCTGATTCCAGAACATTTTCATCACCCCAAAAAGAAGCCCCATACCCATTAGCAATCACTCTCCAATCTCCCCTCCTCGAGTACCCTAGCAACCACTAGTCTACTTTCTGTCTCTATGGCTTTACCTATTCTGGATTTTTCATATAAATGGAATCGTATGACATATGGTCTCTTGTATCTGGACTCTTTCACTTAGCATAATGTTTACAAGGTTCATCTATGTTTCGGTATGAATCAGTATTTCATTCCTTTTTATGGCTGAATAATATTCCATTGTATGGATATACTACATTTTGTTCATCCATTCATTGACATTTGGGTTATTAACACTTTCTGACTATTCTGAGTAATGTTACTATGAACATTCATGTACAGGTTTTTGTGTGAACACAAGTTTCAGTTTTCTTGGATATATATGAGTGGATTTACTAAGTCATGTGGTAACTGTTTAACTTTTTAAGAACCTTTCCTCATTACATTTCTTTTAAACTTGTATTTCTGTATCTCTGTAAACCGTTGCAAATCCTCCTTTTTGGAAGGAGGCAGAGTATAAATAAATAAATCACAAAGCACTCCCAAGACATCTGTTTAATTATCTGCTAGAATTTTGCCTGGATTCTATATTGGGCCCTTTGGTCTATAGTTTCCAGAAATACCTTCTGTCGCCTTGTGAAAATAAGAACATTTTCTCATCTCCAATGTCCCCATCATTTGCCTGGGTTGTTTTTTCAGTCCTACCTGCAAGATATTTTATGACTCTGGTATCTAATTCATCAGAATCTAGCCCCCAGAACTTATATACAGCCACAAAAGCTCTCACCATCAACCTTCTCATCTATCTTGTGATGTACTTAAATTTTTTTTACATCAAAGTAATTCGTACACATGGTTAAAAATAAACTAGAACAGAAGAGCCTGCAGGGAACAGTCCCCTACATCATCCCTCCCCATCTCTAGTCCTGTTTTCCAGAGCCAACTGCCTCTCTCTCTTTAGCTCTTTATTCTGGGAGTTACTTCCCTATCTCTACATAATATGCTTATGCTGCTATTTATTGAGTTCTCAATTTTAAACATCCTCTACTGATTTATAACTATCAAAGATGAGGGTTCAGTTCATGTAGATCATCTACACAACCCCTCCCCACCCTGTGCTACTCCCAACATGGTTACGTAGCTATTTTTATTTAGTTCCTCTGTGGATTACCTTTATCGCTTTAAATAACATATTTAAAGCTTTATTTCTCATTCCATCAGCTATTGATTCCATCATCGGTTTTGATTCACTATTTTGTGGGAGAGGCATAGTTATTATTGCCCCTGCCTTTCCCTAGCTTCTATCATCTGAACATTCAGTTTAAATGCTCAGTGTTAATACTATATATGTTCTAATTTTCTAACCATAATTACATCTTCTACACTTTGCCGATAGGCCAAAGGTAAAAGTTGAAATTCAATAAATAGTGTTTGTATTTTATTACAAAGTAGATATTATTCATTGCAGAGGCACCCAATGTCCTATAATTACATTTCCTTTTACTTCTTCTGGTTTTTCATAAAGTTTATTAGAAAATTATTTTATTGTGGTGAAATATATATAACAAAACCTGTTGCCGTTGAGTCTGTTCTGACTCATAGCAACACTATAGGACAGAATGGAACTGCCCCATAGGGTTTCCAAGGAGCAGCTGGTGGATTTGAACTGCCAACCTTTTGGTTAACAGCCAAACTCTTAACCACTACACCACCAGGGTCCCCTTTTCCCCAGGGACCTTTCATACAGGGCTCTTTATCCCTCTGCTCTAATTTGGGCTTGCCATTTTCTGCTACTTATCTGTTGGCCTGAAACTTCTTCCTTTCACTGGTGTCCTAGGTTGGTCCCACTGTTTTTTTCCTTCCTCCCTTCCTTCCTCCCTCCTTCCCTCTTTTCCTCCCTCAGTCCCTCCCTTCCTTCCTTCCTTCCCTCCTTGCCTCCCTCCGTTTTCTTTCTGCCTTCCTTCCCTTCCTTCCTTCCCTGCTCCCTCTTCATTTCCTCCTCCTCCTTCTGCTCTCTCTCACTCCCTGTTTATGTTCTCATTTTGCTGCACTACATTTCTAAGGAGTTTCTTAAGAAGGCGTGTGTGGTAAGTAAACGTTCTGACCCCCTCATGGCTGACAGTGTCATTGCTCTACCCTCACACTTGAATGGTAACGAAGTTCTTGGCTAACAATTGCTTTTTTCATAGAATGTTGAAGGCACTGTTCACAGTTCTGCTCTGACACACATGGGGTCGCCATGAGTCTGAGTCGACTAGACAGCAATTGGTTGGTTTGCTAACAAAAAGCCTGAGACTGGTCTGATTCTTAGATTTTTATAGATAACCTTTTTTTTTAACTTTAGTGAAAATTCTAGGACTTGTCTTTATCATTGCTATTCTAAAATTTCACAAGGATGGTGCCTCTGTGTGGGTCTTTTACTCATTCATTGTGTTGGGTTCTTAGTGTCCCCTTTAAATTTGAAAACTTTATCCTTTCCTTTTTTTTTCAATTTATTTTAAGAGCTTCGGAAATGGTTTCTGTTCTGGGTTAGCAAAGCATCTGGGAACCATAGTTCTGGGGGTTTCTCCAGTCTCTGTCAGACCAGTAAGTCTGGTCTTTTTAAGTGAATTTGAATTCTGTTCTATGTTTTTCTCCTGCCCTGTCCGAGACTCTCTGTTGTGATCCCTGTCAGGGCAGTCGTTGGTGGTAGCTGGGCACCATCTAGTTCTTCCGGTCTCAGGCTGGTAGGGTCTGGTTCATGTGGTCCTTTAGTCCTTTGGGCTAGTATTTCGCTGTGTCTTTGATTCCCTGTGTCGTCTTTCTCCTTTGCTCCAGGTGGGATGGGACCAATAGATGTATCTTAGAAAGCTGCTTGCAGGCTTTTCAGACCCCAGATGCTACTCACCAAAGTGGATGTAGAACATTTTCTTTATAAACTATGCTATGCCAGTTGCTTTTTCAAAAAATTTATTTTGTTCTTGTTGTTGTTGAGAATATATGCACAGCAAACCATACACCAGTTCAACAGTTTCTACATGTATAATTCAGTGACATCGATTACATTCTTCAAGTTGTGCAGCCATTCTCACCCTCCTTTTCTGAGTTGTTCCTCCTCCATTAACATAAACTCATTACGCACTAAGATTCCTATGTAATCTTTTCAGTTGCTGTTGTCAATCTGATCCCATATAAATAGTTCTTAAAAGAGCATAATGCTCAAGGCAGACATTTTTATCTAGTTAAGCTAAACTATTGTTTGGTTTTAAGAAGACTTCAGGGGATATTTTTGGTTTTAAGTTTTACAGATTGTCTCAGGGCAATACTTTTCAAGAGTTCATCCAGCCTCCATGGCTCCAGAAAGTCTGGAGTACATGAGAATTTGAAGTTCTTTTCTGTATTTCCCCCTTTCCATCAGGATTTTTCTATAGAATCCTTGATCGAAATGTTAAGTAATGGTAGCCAGGCACCATCCAGTTCTTCTAGTCTCATGACAAATGTGGCAATTGTTCATGGAGACAATTAGCCACACATTCCACATCCTCCTTCTATTCCTGACTCTCCTTCTTCCTCTGTTGCTCCAGGTGAATAAAGACTAATCATTGTGCCTTGGATGGCTACTTGCAAGGGTTTAAGACCCCAGGCCCTACACAATGAACTAGGAGGTAGAACAGAAACACTTAAACACGTTATTAGGCCCATTAACTGGGATGTCCCATGAAACCATGACCCTAAACCTCTAAACTGCCCTTTCCTTTGGGGAATTATTTTGTATTCTTTATTTGAGAGTTTCTTTCTTTCAATTTTCTCTGTACTCTTTTTCTGGATATACTGTTATTCAGATATTAGACTAATTCTCTATTTCTCTCACCTTCTAACACCACCTATTAAAATTTTTATTTCTGTAGTCCTAATTTCCAATTGTTATTGTTGCTAGTTGCCATCCAGTCGGCTCTGACTCATGGCGGTCATTGGCTGCAGTCTTTGCTCCTCCCTCCATGGGGCCGTCTACTTGGCAACGAACTTCAGACAGAAAGCATCTTCCAAACCAATGAACATCTGGTTCAACGTTCATCAACAGAATGAAATGTTGCCCAGTCCGGCACCATCTTCATGATCATTGGTATGTTTGAATCTATTGTTATGGCTACTGTGTAGTGCCTTCTAACCTAGGGGGCTCATCTTCCCACGCTATATCAGACAGTATTCTGTTGTGATCCTTAGGGTTTTCACTGGCTAATTTTCGGAAATAGATCACCAGGTCTTTCTTCCTAGTCTGTCTTAGTCTGGAAACTCACTGAAATCGTCCACCACGGGTGACCCTGCTGGTATATGCCTGGGAGCATAGCTTCAGCATCATAGCAACACAAAAGCCACCACAGTGTGACCAGCAGACGGACCAGTGGTAGTTAATTTCCAGTAGCTCACACTTAATTCTCTGATTGCCCCTTTTTATAGCATCCTGTTTAAGAATGCCACGTCTTCTCAGATCTCTCTGGCTTTTGTTTTTTGAAGTTTTCTTCTGGCTTTTGTTTCATACATTATTGCTCTTCTGATGGGGCATCTTCCCGTTATTTATTTGCTTTTGCCTCTTCTTCATGCTAAAGGCTTTTTTCAACTATCTGGTGATCCCTGTCTTTTCATATTTAAGAGTGAGGCCAGGCTGGTCAGGTGGCAGATTTCATTTCATTTCATTTGGGCAGGAAGTCAGCGTCACACAGGGGACTCCAAGTGATGGAACTGGAAGCCTCTTCTTTGAGGCCATTGAGCCCTCCAGTTGAGGATGGATGCCTGGCTGTTCTACGTGTTTCTTGGGTATCCACTGTTCCATATACCATCGGCCAATCCGTGTGTTTTCAACATGTCTGGGTGGCCTGCCCCTCTTCAGTTTCCAACCCTGTGGCCTCTGGGAGGCCTCCCTGCAGGATGAAGTCACACCTTCTCAGCTGCCTACCTTTGTTTCTCGTCTCCCATATATTTGTTGAGAATCGTCATCTGCTGGTGGCTCCCTCCTGCTCCCTTTGTCATTAGGAGAGTGTACTTTCTTCATTGTTCTGTTGTCATTTTAGTGCTATCACGTAAGGGCACGTGTGGCCAATAATCTCTCTTTCAATGGAAATCTTCAGTTTCCTCTTAATGTGTCTGTTTTACCTTTTTCAGAATGGTCATTTTCCTTGATATAGGAGATTGAAACAAGTTGAGTTTTGTCATCATAATAAATATCTCTATGCTTTGGGAGACGTCCTGGGTGGTGCAAACAACGTGCTTGGCTGCTGACTGAAAGGTTGGAGGTTTGAGTCCACCCAGAGCCTCCTCAGAAGGAAGGCCTAGAGATCTACTTTTGAAAAAATCAGCCACTGAAAACCCTGTGGAGCACAGTTCTACTCTGACACACATGGGGTCATCATAAGTGGGAGTTAACTCGAGAGCAAGTGGTTTGTTTTTTGGGGGGAGGAGGGTGGGGAGCAGAGGTACCTGAAATCCAGGGGGTCTTGCCTTCATGTTTGGATGCTTCTGTTTAACCTGTTTCTTCACCTAGTCACCCCATCAGAGAACTTGATGCCCTCACATCCAAATGCCATTTAGTGTCTCTGTCCCATCAATTCTAAGTCCAGCATATTTCTTGAATTCACTCCTCCAGTTCTGCTGCCTTTGTTCGATGGTTTAGGTCCACCGTTTAGGACCAATGGGTTTCTTCTGTGCTATTGTGGTAGTCTCCTCACTGGTCCCTGCCTACTTCCCTCCAGTCCAGCCTCCACCTGCTTTAAGTTCAGACCTGATCATGTCCCTCATTTGCACCAAAAGAGGGAAATTTTAAAGAAATTAGTATAACTTCTACAGTGTGTTGTTTGGCAATATCCATCAAAATTATAAATGCACCTGCCCTTTGAGCCAGCAATTCCACTTCTAAGAATTTATTCTGCGTATCTGCAAAATGACGTACGTACAAGATTATTTATTGCAGCACTGGTCAGAAAAGCAAATGATTGTAGAAAACTCAAATGCCCACTAATAGTGACATGAGAATTTAGAGTACATCCTATAATGGAATATTAAAAAAAGAAGAACCGTTGCCGTTGAGTTGATTCCAACTCATAGTGACCCTACGTGTTTCAGAGTAAAGCTGCACTGCACAGGGTTTTCAATAGCTGTGATCTTACATAGTCACTGGGTGACGCAAATGGTTAAGTGCTCCACTATTAGCCAAAAGGTTGGCCATTAGAACCCACCCAGAGGTGCCGCAGAAGACAGGCCTGGTGATCTGCTTCCAAAAGATCAGAGCCTTGAACACCCTATGGAGCACAGTTCTACTCTGCAACACATTGGTTGGCATGAGTCGAACGTGGATTTGAACCACCAACCTTTTGTTTAGTAGTTGAGTGCAAACTGTTTGTGCTACCCAATGGAATATTATGTAGTCATAAAAAGGAATATTATATAACTGTAAAAGTAATGAGAAAACGCTTCATATATTGATAAGAAATAATATCTAAGCTGTATTAGGTAAAAATTGGAGGATGCAGAATAAGTACTAGTAGGCTAACATTTGTTTAAAAGGGGGAGAAAATAATCTTGTTTATGAGTAAAATGTCTGGAAGGTCACAACAACATTGAGTTCAAGGAGACGGATGAGATGGATACACACTCTTGTACCTTTTGAATTATGGAACACATGAATGTGTTGTCTATTAAAACTAAGTAAATAAAATAAAAAAAACTCCCATATTATCTCAATTTAGTTTTTAAAAAAAGCACAAACATTATATTAAATTATTTGTATGCCAATCTGTTTATACTATGAATTCAGAATATATTCTAATGTAATCTTTTTAATATGAAACCGCATTTTGCTATATTAATATTCATACATATTACATATTATACCTGTTACACACATAATCTTTTCTTATTATTATTGTGCTTTAGGTGAAAGTTTACAGCTCAAGTTAGTTTTTCATTCCAAAACTTATACACGTATTGTTTTGTGACATTGGTTGCAGTCCCCACAATGTGACAGCACCCTCCCCCTTTCCACCCCAGATTCCCTGTGTCCATTCATCCCGTTCCTGTCCCTTCCTGCCTTCTTGTCCTGATTTTGAACAGGAGCTGCCCATTTGGCCTTGTATATCTGATTGAACTAAGCAGCACGCTCCTCACCGTATTACTTTTTGTTTTATAGTCCTGTCTAATCTTTCTCTGAATGGGAATGGTTTCAGCCTGGGTTAACAGAGCTTCCGGGGGCCATAGTTTCAAGGGTTCCTCCTGTCTCTGTCAGACCATTAAGTCTGATCTTTTTACATGAATTTGAATTCTGTTCTACGTTTTTCTCCTGCTCCGTGTGGGACTCTCTGTTGTGATCCCTGTTGGGGCAGTAGTTGGTGGTAGTCAGACATCATCTAGTTCTTCTGGTCTCAGGCTCGTGGAGTCTCTGGTTCATTTGGTCCTTTAGTCCTTTGGGCTAGTATTTTCCTTGTGTCTTTGATTTTCTTCATTCTCCTTTGCTCCGAGTGGGATGTGACCAATAGATGTCTGCTTGCAAGCTTTTAAGACCCCAGACGCCACTCACCAAAGTGGAATGTAGAACATTTTCTTTATAAACTATGTTATGTGAATTGACCTAGATGTCCCCTGAAACAATGGTCCCCAGACCCCAGTCCCAGAGTGTTTGGATGTGTCTAGGAAACTTCTTTGCTTTTGCTTTGGTCCAGTTGTGTTGACTTCCCCTGTATTGTGTGTTGTCTTTCCCTTCACTGAAGTTGACCCTTGTCTACTATCTAGTTGGTGATTTTCCCTCCTCATCCTGCCCCACCCTCATAACCATCAAAAAATGCATTTTTCTGTGTTTAAACCTTTTCTGGAGTTATTAGAATGGTCTCATACAATATTTGTCCTTTTGTGACTGACTTATTTCACTCAGAGTAATGCCCTCCAAATGCATCCATATGGTGAGATGTTTGGCAGATTCATCATTGTTCTTTATCATTGCATAGTATTCCATTGTGTATTATACATATAATCTTTTTAAAGGTCTCCGTATAAAACTATGAGTCAGTCAACATTGTAAAAATGTCAGTTCTATCCAAAACAATCTACAAATACAATAAAATTCCGATTCAAATGCCAACAGCATTCTTTAACGAGATGGAAAAACTAATCATTAACTTTATATGGAAAGGAAAGATGCCCCAGATAAGTAAAGCACTATTGAAGAAAAAGAATAAAGTAAGAGGACTCACACTACCTGACCTCAGAACCTTCTATACAGCTACGGTAGTCAAAACAGCTTGGTACTGGTACAACAACAGACATGTTGACCAATGGAATGGAATTGAGAACTCAGATGTAAATCCATCCACCTACAGTCACCTGATCTTCGACAAAGGCCCAAAGTCCATTAAATGGGGAAAAGACAGTCTTTTTTACCAAATAGTGCTGGCAAAACTGGATGTTCATCTGTAAAAGAATGAAACAGAACCCATACCTCACACCATACACAAAAACTAATTCTAAATGGGTCAAAGACCTAAAGATAAAACCAAAAACTATGAAGATCATAGAATAAAAAATAGGGTCAATGCTAGAGACCCTAATACATGGCATAAATAGGATACAAACCATAACTAACAACACACAAACTCCAGAAGATAAGCTAGATAACTGGGATCTTTTAGAAATTAAACACTTAAATGCTCATCAAAAGACTTCACCAAAAGAGTAAAAAGAGAACCTACAGACTGGGAAAAAAAATTTGGCTATGACAAATCTGACAAAGGTCTAATCTCTAAAAATTACAGGAAAATTCAATACCTCTACAACAAAAAGACAAATAATCCAATTAAAAAATGGGCAAAGGATATGAACAGACACTTCACCAAAGAAGACATTCAGGTGGCTAACACACACTTGAGGAAATGCTCGAGATCACTAGCCATTAGAGAAATGCAAATCAAAACTACAATGAGAAACTATCTCACTCCAACATTACTGGCATGAGTCAAAACAGAAAATAACAAATGTAGGAGAGGCTACGGGGAGCTTGGAACTCTTATGCACTGCTGGTGGGAATGTAAAATGGTGCAACCATTTTGGAAAACAATATCGTGTATCCTTAAAAAGCTAGAAATAGAAATACCGTATGATCCAGCAATTCTACTTCTAGGAATATATTCTAAAGAAATCAGAGCTATCACACGAATAGACATATGCACACCCATGTTCACTGCAGCATTATTCACAATAGCAAAAAAATGGAAACAGTCTAAGTGCTCATTAACAGATGAATGGATAAACAAATTATGGTACATACACACGATGGAATACTATGCAAAGATAAAGAACAATGATGAATTTACCAAACATTTCACAACATGGATGAATCTAGAAGACGTTACGCTGAGTGAAATAAGTCAATCACAAAAGGACATACTGTATGAGACTACTATTATAAAAACTCATGAAAAGGTTTGCACACAGAAAGAAACAATCTTTGATGGTTGCAAGGGAGGGGAGAGGTGGGGAGGGAAAAACACTAACTAGACAATAGGTTAAGTGGTAACTTTGGTGAAGGGTAAGACAGTAAGTACATAATACTGGGGAAGTCAGTACAATTTGACCAGGGCAAGGTCATGGAAACCTCATAGACACATCCAGACTCCCTGAGGGACCGAATTACTGGGCTGAGGGCTGGGGACAACTGTCTCGGGGGACATCTAGCTCAATTGGCATAACATAGTTTATATAGAAAATGTTCTACATCCTACTTTGGTGAATAGCATCTGGGGTCTTAAAAGCTTGTGAGTGGCCATCTAAGATACTCCACTGGTCCCACCTGGTCCTGAGCAAGGGAGAATGAAGAAAACCAAAGACACAAGGGAAGATTAGTCCAGAGGACTAATGGACCACGACTACCACAGCCTCCACCAGACTGAGTCCAGCACAGCTAGATGGTGCCCGGCTACCACCACCGACTGCTCTGACAAGGATCACAATAGACGTTTCCTAACAGAGCTGGAAAAAAATATAGATCAAAATTCTAACTCACAAAAAAAGACCAGACTTACTGGTCTGACAGAGACCAGAGAAACCCCAAAAGTATGGCCCCCAGACACACTTTTAACTCAGTACTGAAGTCACTCCTGAGGTTCACCCTTCAGCCAAAGATTAGACAGGCCTATAAAACAAAATGAGACTAAATGGGCACACCAGCCCAGTGGCAAGGATGAGAAGGCAGGAAGGGACAGAAAAGCTGGTAATGGGGAATGCAAGGTCGAGAAGGGAAGTGTGCTGACATATCATGGGATTGACAACCAATGTCACAAAACAATATGTGTATTAATTGTCTAATGAAAAGCTAGTTTGCTCTGTAAACGTTCATCTGAAGTACAACTAAAAAAACAAACAAACAAACAGTGAGTCAGAACTGACTTGATGGCAGTGGTCTTTTTATATAAAAAATCTGAAAGGAAAAATATCGAAGTGTTAACAGTGGTTTTTATATGGACAGTTGGCATATGAGTATATTTTAATTGTCATTATACTTTTTCCCCCAGTTTTAAAATAATAAATATATATTGTTTCTAATAATCAGTGGAAAATATTTTTGTGCCCACTACCCACCCCCACTGTCCACAGGATAAAGGTCAACCTCTTCAACATGCCTGTCAAGGCCGTTTGCCTTTCCATACACTTCTCCCATCCTGTGAGCCTTGAACGTGGCCCCTGGGTTGTTCTCCCCTGTCTTCCTGCAGAAATACTACCCAGCCTTCAATGTCCAGCTCAAATGTCACCCTTTCAGATAGCATCAGTGACTCCCTCCTTTGTGCTCCAGGTAACCGACGGCTTCCCTCTGGACTGGAGTCCTCACTGGTGCCCACCTTGTTCTTGAGTCACTGTGCTTCCAGGTGCCACCCAGCCCCTGGTGCATGATGCCTGCTGGGGGAGTGTGGGCCCAATACTGTTCCCTTCTTGCTCCGTCCAGGTGAATGCTACTGTTGGCTGCAGTCCTCACTCCGCTCTACCTCGGTGTCTCCTTTCTGTTTGTCACAGCTTTTGGGGTGTCATTTTGGTGTTCTCTCTGGCTCGGCTACAGCCTTTGCTCCTCCCTGCTTGGGGCCTTCTACTAGGCAACAAACTTCAGACAGTGAAACATCTTCCAAACTAATGAATGCTGAGTTCAGTGTTCATCATTGGAGACCCCAGTGCATCTAGTTTGAGGGGAAGGGACCCTTGGAGGATGGCTGGTCTGCCTGAGAGGGGAGGGAGAGGAAGTCCTTTTCCTGTGTTAGTTGAAGAAAATGGGGCTGGGAGACTGGAGGTGACATTTGCCCCAGAGATTTCCACATCCCTCTCAAAAGCCTTCCAAGTCTCCCTGCCTGTCCCTATCCAGAGGGAAATTGGACAGAAGGAGAGGAGACAGGAGCAGGGGGCATGCCACCATCAGTCTTTTTTTCTGGAGGATTTGAGACTGTCCCTTGCCTTTTAGCGAACTCATGCAGAAGAACTGAGCTGGCAGAGAATCCTGCCCCTCCCTAATTTCTCAGCATGCAAAGATTCAGTGATTCACAAACTTGCCCCCACCCTTTCTCTCACCCAGCCCTGCCCCCAACTCACATAGGAGTTGAACCAAAAGAAAATAAAGAGAGGAACAGATGTCACGTTCCACTCATGTCCATGTATGCTTTCTCTTAAATCCTGGCTTAAGAGACACTAATAGAGACTCTTCCTCTAATCTGCTCACTGTTGTTCTCATCCTTATTCTTAGTCCCAAAGAGATTTACCAAAAGGATAAATCCCATCCTGGGAACTTGGACACTTAGCTCAATTTTCAGCATCATTTCCAGATTAATATTTACTGAGCACTTAATATGTGCCATGCATGTTCTGAGTGCTTTTCCTGTGTAAATGAAATAGGTATGTGTATTATATCTCTATTCTACACATAGGGAAAAGAGGTGAAGTAAGTGACTCAAGGTTGCTCAGCTAGTCTGAACTAGGATTTGAACCCTCTGGCTCCAGAGCCTATGCATGCTCTTCAGCATGATGCTATAATGTCTGGGGAGAGGTCCTCTGCAAGCCCCACTGTGCCCCTTTCTTGCAGCTTCTTGTAAAGTATGAATATGCCTGGGGAGGGCCACATGTACAGCCTAGTCTACTTCCTTGTTTATTGTTAGTTGCCCTTGAGTTGATTCCAACTCATGGTGACCCCATGTTTACACAGTAGAACTACTCCATAGCGTTTTCAAGGCTGTGACCTTCCAGAATGTAACAGAGCTAAAAATCACAACTTCTGACATCAGATATGTCAAAGAGCTAAAAATCGCAAAGTCTGTTTAAAATTAAAAGCAAGAGAGCTTTTATTGAGGATAAAGAGCAGCCATGGCCGTAGAGCAGCCTTAGTTGGGGAAACACTAAGCAAGGTGCTAAGTGCTTCCTGCTAGGAACTCCCCCAGGGGTAGGTTTTACAAGGCTTTTTATACAGGATTGGTTGACATTTGGAAAACAATTACAGCATATGATTAATGTTGTAAAATAGCTACATAATGGTGGTGAGTCCTGGGCATAAGACTTTCACATATGATTACTCACAGGAACACATTCCATATATGAACATATCTTCCTGGGGGTGGTCTTAGCACAAACAAGCTTAAGCAAAACATGGTCTTACATATGTACTTTTTGAGAACAAAAAGAATTTTAAGAAAAGTGTGGTTTTATCATGTAGTTTCTGAGAACGAAAATAACCTTAAGCAAAACATGTTGTTGTTGTTAGGTGCCGTCGAATCGATTCCGACTCATAGTCACCTGTGTACAACAGAACGAAACACTGCCTGGTCCTGTGCCACCCTCACAATTGTTGTTATGCTTGAGCCCATTGTTGTGGCCACTGTGTCAGTCTATTTCGTTGAGAGTCTTCCTCTTTTTCACTGACCCTCTACTTTGCCAAGCATGATGTCCTTCTCCAATAACTGGTACCTCCTGATAATATGTCCAAAGTATGTGAGACATAGTCTCGCTATCCCTGCTTCTAAGTAGCATTCTGGCTGTACTTCTTCCAAGACAGATTTGTTCATTCTTTTGGCAGTCCATGGTATAGTCAATATTCTTTGCCAACACCACAATTCAAAGGTGTCACTTCTTCTTCTGTCTTCCTTACTCATTGTCCAGCTTTCACATGCATACGAGGCGATTAAAAACACCATGGCTTGGGTCAGGCACACCTTAGTCTTCAGCGTAACATCTTTGCTTGTTAACACTCTAAGGAGGTCTTTTGCAGCAGATTTCAATGTGTCTTTTGATTTCTTGACTGCTGCTTCCATGGGTGTTGATTGTGGATCCAAGTAAAATGAAATCCTTGGCAACTTCAATCTTTTCTCTGTTTATCATGATGTTGCTTATTGGTCCAGTTGTGAGGATTTTTATTTTCTTCATGTTGAGGTATAATCCATACTGAAGGCTGTGGTCTTTGATCTTCATCAGTAAGTGCTTCAAGCCCTCTTCACTTTCAGCAAGCAAAGTTGTGTCATTTGCATAACGCATATTGTTAATGAGTCTTCCTCCAATCTTGATGCCCTGCTCTTCTTCATAGAGTCCAACTTCTCAGATTATTTGCTCAGCATACAGGTTGAATAAATATGGTGAAAGGACACAACTCTGATGCACACCTTTCCTGACTTTAAACCACGTAGTATCCCTTTGTTCTGTTCCAATGACTGCACCTTGATCTATGTACAGGTTCCTCAAATTAAGTGTTCCAGAATTCCCATTCTACACAGTGTTATCTATAATTTTTCATGATCCACACAGTCAAATGCCTTTGCATAGTCAATAAACACAGGTAAACATCTTTCTGGTATTCTTTGCTTTCAGCCAGGATCCATCTGACATCACCTATGATATCCCTGGTTCCACGTCCTCTTCTGAATCTGGCTTGAATTTCTGGCAGTTCTCCGTCAATATACTGCTGCAGCCGCTTTTGAACGATCTTCAGCAAAATTTTACTTGTGGGTGATATTGGTGATATTGTTCGATAATTTCTGAGTTCAGTTGGATCACCTTTCTTGGGAATAGGCATAAATATGGATCTCTTCCAGTTGGTTGGCCAGGAAGCTGTTTTCCAAATTTTTTGGCATAGATGAGTGAGCACTTCCAGTGTTGCATCCATTTGTTGAAACATCTCAGTTGATATTGTCAATTCCTGGAGCCTTGTGTTTCGCCAATGCCTTCAGTGCTGCTTGGACTTCTTCCCTCAGTACCATCAGTTCCCGATCATATACTATCTCCTGAAATGGCTGAACGTTGACCAGTTCTTTTTGGTATAGTGATTCTGTGTATTCCTTCCATCTTCTTTTGATGTTTCCTGAGTTGTTTAATATTTGCCCCGTAGAATCCTTCAATATTGCAACTCAAGGCTTGAATTTTTTTCTTCAGTTCTTTCAGCTTGAGAAATGCCGAGAATGTGCTTCCCTTTTGGTTTTCTATCTCCAGCTCTTTGCACATGTCATTATAATACTTTACTTGTCTTCTAGAGCCGCCCTTTGAAATCTTCTGTTCATCTCTTTTACTTCATCATTTCTAGCTTTTGCTTTAGCTACACTCGACGTTCAAGAGCAAATTCAGAGTCTCTTTTGACATCCATTTTGGTCTTTTCTTTCTTTCCTGTCTTTTTAATGACGTCTTGCTTTCTTCATGTATGATGTCCTTGATGTCATTCCACAACTCATCTGGTCTTGCGTCATTAGTGTTCAACCCATCAAATCTATTCTTGAGATGGTCTCTAAACTTGGGTGGGGTATACTCAAAGTTGTACTTTGGCTCTTGTGGACTTGTTCTAATTTTCTTCAGTTTCAACTTGAACTTGCGTGTGAGCAATTGATGGTCTGTTCCCCTGGCCTTGTTCTGACTGATGATATTGAGCTTTTCCATCATCTCTTTCCACAGATGTAGTCGATTTGATTCCTGTGTATTCCATCTGGTGAGATCCATGTGTAAGGCTGCTGTTTATGTTGGTGAAAAAAAGGATTTGCAATGAAGAAGTCATTGGTCTTACAAAATTCCATCATGCAATCTCTGGCATCGTTTCTGTCAGCAGGGCCATATTTTTCAACTACCGACCCTTCTTCTTTGTTTCTAATGTTCACATTCCAGTCACCAGTAATTATCAATGCATCCTGATTGCATGTTTGATCAATTTCAGACTGCAGAAGTAGGTAAAAATCTTCAGTTTCTTCATCTCTGGCCTTAGTGGTTGGTGCATAAATTTGAATAGTAGTCATAGTAACTGATCTTCCTTGTAAGTATATGATATTATCCTATCACTGACTGCATTGTACTTCATGGTAGATCTTGAAATGTTCTTTTTGATGATGAATGTAACGCCATTCCTCCTCAAGGTGTCATTCCTGGCATAGTAGACCATGTGATTGTCCAATTCAAAATGGCCAATACCAGTCCATTTCAGCTCACAAATGCCTAGGATATTGATGTTTATGCATTCCATTTCATTTTTGATGATTTCCAATTTTCCTAGATTTATACTTCGTACATTCCAGGTTCCGACTATTAATGGATGTTTGCAGCTGTTTCTTTTTATTTTGAGTCATGCCACATCAGCAAATGAAGGTCCTGAAAGCTTGACTTCATCCATGGCACTAAGATCGACTCTACTTTGAGGGGAGCCCTGGTGGTGCAGTGGTTAAGCATTTGGCTGCTAACCAAAAGGTCAGCAGTTCGAATCCACCAGCTGCTCCTTCGAAACCCTGTGGGGCAGTTCTACTCTGTCCTATAGGGTCACTATGAATCAGAATCGACTCGATGGCAATGGGCTTGGCTCAGGCTACTTTGAGGAGGCAGCTCTTACCCAGTTGTCTTTTGAGTGCCTTTCAGCCTCGGGGGCTCATCTTCTGGCACTATATCAGACAATGTTCCGCTGCTATTCCTAAGGTTTTCACTGGCTAATTCTTTTCGGAAGTAGACTGCTGGGTCCTTCTTTCTAGTCTGTCTTAGTCTGGAAGCTCAGCTGAAACCTGTCTGCCATCGGTGACCCTACTAGTATTTGAATACCAGTGGCATAGCTTCCAGCATCACAGCAACACACAAGCCCCGGCAGTATGACAAACTGACAGACATATAGTATAAGGCAAATCGTATCTTATTATATATTTCCTGGAACATTTTCTGCTAGCTTAAGCATAATCATATTCTTAATATCCCCCTTCTATTAATTGTGAAATCCAGTACAGAAGTTAATTTTAAACAAAGAAATAACAAGAAGAACAGAAGTGAAATGGAGTTTTGGCCTACCCCTTTGTCAGCCCCTTCAGTAATGCTAAGAGCCTTAAAATATTGAGTGCTCTTTGTCACTTCCCCCATCTGATCATGAAGCTCTTTGTAGAAATTCCTTGTTCATCATGTTAAGATTGTTTTCTTCTGCACGGGCTCCTTGCTGTGTCAGTTTTAGATGGCTGCTTGCAGCTTATAAGCTCTTAAGACCCCAGACACTACTCACTAAATAGTAGTAGCCGAGCACCATCTAGTTATCTAGTCTTCACCACACCAGAGCCCAGACACTCTGCTTCTGCAATCTTTCTACATAGGGTATGTGATGACCAAGGCCACATTAAGAAGAACAAGTTGGCATTCAAAAAGGGCTAACTCAAGGAGTAAGGTAGCTATATTTTGACAATTAGGTTTCTTTAAGATATGTAATTCTTTGCATTGTCAGGAAAACAATAGTTTGATTACAAAATGTTAGAAAAACAATTCATATAAAATTTGATTAGTCCAAAAATAATCATTATAGTATCTCTTTTGTGACAAGTAAGGATGTTTAAATCATTTGACAAATGTGTTTTCTTTTTAAGCATCATAAGAAATGGTTAAACAGAGAAGAAAAAGGGCTAAAACTGGTTTGCATATTAAACGGAATTACTAGGAAATAAGCTTACAGGTATACAATAAGACTATTAACATAAGAATAGCTACAATCACCAAGCAAAGTTCACAGTTTTTAGCAACTTGCATGAGGTTTTGATTCATGATCTTGGGTCCAACTATTTACTTCTGCATTCGTCTGTTCTGGCAATAAGGGCGTTTGAATTTTAGCTTAATTCCTTCAGTAGGCTGAACAGTCCAGGAAGGTGCTTTGGTCTTCTTAAGTTGGGACAGATGGATTCAGGGTTTGACTTCTTTTAATTTTGCTACATGCGGGTTAGTGAACAGAACTAAATAGTCTCTTCCCGCAGAATTCTAATGAATCTTTTAGTTGATGTCTTTTCCAATATATATATTTGCTGGGGACAGTATTGTGTAGATTTTGAATGTCAGGCTTCTGGTCATTAAATGATTTCATTCATGTAGAGGATCAGCAAAAAAGAGGAATATCTTCAACAAGATGGATTGACACAGTGGCTGCAACAATGGCTCAAGCATAGCAATGACTGTGGGAGTGGCGCAGGACTGGGCAGTGTTTTGTTCTGTTGTACAAAGGGTTGCTATGAGTTGGAACTGACCCGGGGGCACCTAACAACAACAACTCATGTAACATTCTGCAGTAAAATATCTACCTTTTTTAAAATCATCTTATGACTAAATCTACTAAAACTGATTTAACGTTGTAAAATCTTTAAAACATTTCATTGTCTTTTTTCCAACTCATTTCATTTCCTCTTAAACCTTGGATTCATTATTTGCTGATATTATAAACCGAGACAATTAAAGTTCACTTTCTTTTAAACCTGCAGCTCGTTATTCACTTCCCCTCAAACTTTCTGCAACTTACTTTATACCCTCAAGTTTAGCTTTTATTATCTTTCATATTCTGGCATTACCAGACATTCTATTTTAAGACAAAACTACTTTCTCTTTTCCTCTTACCAGTTCCCTTCTCCTCAAACCTTCTACAACTTACACAGACCTTCTTTTGACTTACATAGGCCTTCTTTCTGCTTTTACAGTCCTTCTTCCTACTTATATAGACCTTCTTTCTGTTTACTTGGACCTTCTTTCTAGTTATCTGGTACTTCAGTTACTTACATAGTTACAATTCTCTTTAAATAGACTTTATAAATTTCTTTGTTATACATCTTTTATAGTACAATTCTTTAAGTGGCAAAAATGAACATACTTATCAAACTTAAACATTTTGTATCTCTTCCCTATGGCATAGAGGCAAGAACTTACAAACCTCAATTATAATGATATCTTTTCTTTGTGGCATAAAAAGCAAGAACCTACCACATGAGCAAGAGGCTCCACCAGCCTGAGGCCAGAACTAGATGGTGCCCAGCTCCCACTAATGACTGCTCTGACAGGAATCACAACAGAGACTCCCAGACAGAATCGGAGAAAAATGTAGAACAGAATTGAAATTCACAAAAAAAAAAGACCAGACTTACAGGTCTGACAGAGACTGGAGGAACCCTTGAGACTATGACCCCAGACACTCTGCTAACCCAGAACTGAAACCATTCCCAAAGACCACTTTTCAGACCAAGATTAGACAGGCCTATAAAACAAAAAAATAACACACTCGAGGAATGTGCTTCTTAGTTCAACAAATATACGAGACTAAATGGGCAACTGCTGGCCAAAAGCAAGACGAGAAGACAGAAAAGGACAGAAACTGGACGAATGGACACAGGGAACCCAGGGTGGAAAGGGGGAGCATGCTGTCACATTGTGGGGATTGCAACTAATGTCACAACACAGTATGCGTATAAATTTTTGAATGAGAAATTAACTTGAGCTGTAAACTTTTACCTAAAGCACAATAAAATTTTAAAAAAGAAAGTTAAACACTAAAAAAAAGCAAAAATCTATAAACCTTAGTTTCTGTTAATCCAATTCAATATCAGTAAGTTACTTAAAGTTTTGGAAATAAATTTAAGCCTATATATTATAAAACATAATTACTGTTGAAATAAAATTTGTTTAAATAGTTTATATCTTCATTAAATTTTTTTTTTTTTTTACTATTTCTTTTGTCTTAAACAAGATTTTCATTTGATTTGGAGAAGTCTTTTTGAGAAACGTTTTGTTTGTTCTTAAATTTATGATTTTTCTAATGGCGAGGTGTTATAGAGATCATATTTACTTATGCAATGATATTTTAAAAATGTAAGAAATACAATTCTTTTTCTTTCTGAAAGTCAGCTAAAAACTGAAGACATACCATTCTTTTTCTTTTTGAATGGGCAAAGTTGGCAGAGCTCTCAATTATTTGTGGAGCCATGCCTGTATTATTTTCAGTGCATCACGGTGTCAGCCTGGTTGCCTGGTAACACAAAGGCAGATCTTTTTCACCTGAGTTCCCTTATATTCCCCTCCCCCCTTTTAAAAAATTATTATTGCAGCTGTAACTATGTTGTTACTCAATTATCTTGGTAGGGACAGTTATCAGCAATTCTCAAGGCTGCTCAACATAACCCTGTTTTGAAGGGCTTTTTATTTTGTTTCTTTTGATTTGCACTGGATGTTCTCAGTGAAAAATTACTTCATTTTCTCTAATTCTAGTTTAAGTTACTTAGAAAGCATCTGTTTTTAATATTTTGCTTTTAAAGTTGACATAAATATAAAAACCTTATCAGAACAAGTTTATTTTCATTAATTCTTGGGTATATTAGAAGTATTTAACTTGTACAAACACTTATTTATTATTAAACCAATCAGAGTAAGTTCTTTGAAGGAATATTGTAATCTTAATTTAATAATACTATCCAGAAGTAGGAAGTTATTACATTTCCATAACCTTGTCCTTAGCATGCTTTATAGGATCCTTTTAGAGAAACAGAATAATTTGTCCCTTTTTTTTTTAAGGCATTGTAACCAATTAAAATAAACATTTTATCTTTTTCAGTGCACTTTTCAAATAGACTGATTTATATTAAACTTTCTCAGAGTAGGTGTTAGATGTCTGGGAACAAGAAGCAGTTTTTCTTGGAAGAGAAAAGAACTGAAATTTAAACATACTAGTAAAGTACTTAAAAGTGGCCACTGACCATCTAAGATACTCCACTGGTATCATCCCTTTGGGAGCAAGGAAGAATGAAGAGAACAGCATACAAGGAAAAGATTAGTCCAAAGGACTAATTGTCCACAGCTACCAAGGCCTCCACCAGACTGAGTCCAGTACAGCTAGATGGTGCCCGGCTACCACCACAGACTGCTCTGACCAGGATCACAACAGAGGGTTCTGGACAGAGCTGGAGAAGGATGTAGAGCATAATTCTAACTCACAAAAAAAAGACCAGATTTACTGGCCTAAAGGAGACTGGAGAAACGTCGAGAGTATGGCCCCCAGACACCCTTTTAGCTCAGTGGTGAAGTTACCTCCGAGGTTCACCGTTCAGCCTGGGAGTGGACAGCCCCGTAAAACCAAATGAGACTAACGAAATACAGGAGTCCAGTGACAAGGGCCGGAAGGGAGAAGGGGACAAGGAAGCTGGTGATAGGGAACCCAAGGTTGAGTAAGGATATTATTGATGTGTTGTGAGATTGTTAACCATTGTCATAGGGCAACATTTGTGGTAACTGTTAAATGAGAAACTATTTTGTTCTGTAAGCCTTCATCTTAAGTGAGAATAACAGCACAATTGGAAGAGCATAGTCAATGTCACTGAACTGTGTATGTAGAAATTTTTGAAATGGTGTATTTTCACCCCCCCAAAAAAAGGTTGAGAATTTAGAGGGTTAATATGTTGTGGGGTTGTTAATCAATGTCATAAAACAACATGTGTACTACTGTTTCATGAGAAACTATTTGTTCTGTAAGCCTTCACCTGAAGTACAATAAAATATAAAAAGTAAAAATAAAAAAAAAAGTGGCCACTGATTCTTTTAGAGTGTCTTTAGTAAACACATGCCAATGGTTCAACCTTAGAATTGGCACTCTTCATTTTACTAAAACAATGAAGGCAAGTGCAATGAAAACCTTAACTTAGGTCAAACAGGCCTTAACCCAAACTTGCAAGGAAAGAAAAGTGAAAATAGAATTTACAGGTGGAAGAAAACTTGCAGGCAGAAAAAGGTGAAAGTAGAAATAGATCCTCAATGAAAGTTCAGAAAGCTCTAACACAACAAGGTGGAGCTCAAAGTCTGAGAGGTACTTACCCCAGGTAGCTCTTCAAAGATCCATGAAAAAGGAGAGCCTAAGCAGCTCAGCTGGTTCCCGGGGGCCATTGAGGGGAGCTGTCCTTCAGATCCCACCATTCTGACACCATTTATTAGTAGAACTCAGAATCACAACTTCTGACACCAAATATGTCAAGGAGCTAAAAATCACAAAGTCTCTTTAAAAGCAAGAGAGTTTTTATTGAGGATAAAGAGCAGCCATGGCCATAGAGCAGCCATAGCTGGGGGAAACAGTAAGCAAGGTGCTAAGTGCTCCCTGCTAGGTGCTCCCCAGCAGTAGGATTTTTACAGTGCCTTTTGTACAGGATTGGTTGACATTTGGGAAACAATTATAGGATATGAAATGTTTTAAAATAGTTACAGAACGGTGGTGAGTCCTGAGCATAAGACTTTCACATATGATTACTCAGGAACACATTCCATATATGAACATATTTTCCTGGGAGTGGTCTTAGCACAAACAATCTTAAGCAATACATGGTCTTACAGATGTACTTTTTGAGAGCAAAAATGAAACTAAAGGGGCACACCAGCCCAGGGACAAGGACTAGAAGGCAGGAGGGGACAGGAAAGCTGGTAATA
>NW_004443971.1:9976837-9977993 GCF_000243295.1 Trichechus manatus latirostris
TTAAAAAAAAGAAAATACCATGGCTTGGGTCAGGCGCACCTTAGTCCTGCAAGTGACATCTTTGCTTTTTTTTAACACTTAAAGAGGTCTTTTGCAGCAGATTTGCCCAGTGCAATATGTCGTTTCACTTCCTAACTGCTGCTTCCATGGGTGATGATTGTGGATCCAAGTAAAAGGAAATCCTTGACAACTTCAACAAAAAAAAAATTTAGGCAAAACATTGTTCTATCATGTACTTTCTGAGAACAAAAGCAATCTTAAGCAAAACATATCATATATTTCCTGGAATACTTTCTCCTGGCTTAAGCATAATCATATTCTTGCTAACCCCCCTCTTTTACTTTTGAAACTAGTATAGAGGTTAATTTTAAACAAAGAAATAAAATGGAGTTTTGGCCTACTCCTTTGTCAGCCCCTTCAGTAATGCTAAGCACCTTAAAATTTTGAGTGCTGTTTTTCAGGAAGCAGTTCACCAGGCCTGTCTTCCAAAGCACCTCTAGGTGAATTTGAACCATCAACTTTTCTTCTAGTAGTCAAATATGTAATGGTTTGCACCACCCAGGGACTCCACTTCCTTAGTGTGAATTGATTTATCAGATCCTTTCCCCAGAAGGGTGTTGGGATCTGGCAATAAGAATGGTCCCTTGACTTCTTGAGGAGAGTTATAGATTGAATTGTGTCCCCTCAAAATATGTATTGGAATCCTATACCCCTATACCTGTGGATGTAATCTAACGTAATGTAATACATCTAATGCAGTAAGTTCCTTGGGTGGTGGAAAGGGTTGGCTTACTACTGGCAGTTCAAACCCATGCAGGAGCACTTCAGAAAAAAGTCTTGGCGATCTGCTTCTGTAAAGATTACAGCAGAGAAAACCCTATGGAGAAGTTCTACTCTGTCACACGTGGGGTTGCCATGAGTGGACTTGCTGGCAATAGTTTTTTTTTTTTTTTTGTTTTTTTTTAAAGAAAACGTAATGTAGACCACGGCCTTCAGTATGGATTACACCTCAACATAAAGAAAACAGAAATTCTCATAAGTGGACCAATGAGCAACGTCATGATAAACGGAGAAAAGATTGAAGTTGTCAAGGATTTCATTTTACTTGGATCCACAATCAACACCCATGGAAGCAGCAGTCAAGAAATCAAAAGAC
>NW_004443971.1:9978331-9986662 GCF_000243295.1 Trichechus manatus latirostris
AAGCAGAAGGTCAGTGAAAAAGAGGAAGACCCTCAACGAGATGGATTGACACAGTGGCTGCAACAATGGGCTCAAGCATAACAATGATTGTGAGGATGGCGCAGGACCGGGCAGTGTTTCGTTCTCTGGTGCATAGGGTTGCTATGAGTCGGAGCCGACTTGACAGCACCTGTCTTAGCCATCTAGTGCTGCTAAAACAGATATACCACAAGCGGATGGCTTTAACAAAGAGAAATTTATTTCTTCACAGTAAAGTAGGCTAAAAAGTCCAAATTCAGGGCATCAGCTCCAAGGGAAGGCTTTCTCTCTCTGTTGGCCTCCTCATCAATGTTCCCCCAGACTAGGAGCTTCTCCACGCAGGGACCCCAGGTCTAAAGGACACGCTCTGCTCCTGGCACTGCTTTCTTGGTGGTATGAGGTCCCCTCGTCTCTCTGCTCACTTCTCTCTTTTATATCTCAAGAGGATTGCCTCAGGACACAATCCAATCTTGTAGATTGAGTCCTGCCTTACTAACACAACTGCCACCCATCCTCCCTCATTAACATCATAGAGGCAGAATTTACAACATACGGGAAAATCACACAATACCAGGAATCATGGCTCAGCCAAATTGATACACACATTTTTGGGGGGACATAATTCAATCTAGGACAGCACCTAACAGCAACAATGTAATGTAATTACTTTCCTTAAAGCAATCTAGTGTAGTGTAATCAACCAGTCAGTTGATATCATATCAGTGTAGGGTGGATAGTAAACCTAATCACCCCTGAGTTATGTAGACAGCAGCGTAGATACAGAGATGCACACACCCACAGTGAGGAAGATAGACGCCATGTGAGGATCATCTGCAAGGCAAGGAACCATGGAATGCCCTGGACTGCCTACAAGGGAACAATTGACACCGCTAACATCCTGATTTGGACTTTTAGCCTCTAGAACTGTGAGAAAATAAATTTCCGTTCTTTAAAGCCACCCACTTGTGATATTTCTGTTAGAACAGTACTAGGAAACAGAAAAGGAGGGATGTAAAAAAGGAACCTCTAAAAAGGGCACAGGGCCTGGAAAACCTTATGCTAAGTGAAAGAAGGCAGACATAGAAAGACACGTATTATATGATTCCATTTATATGAAATATCCAGAATAGGTAAATCCATAGAGAGAGAAAGTAGATTAGCAGTTGCCAGGGGCCTAGGGTCGGGGAGAAGAGGGGAGAGATTATTTAATGGGTATGGGGGTTTCCTTTTTGGGTGATGAAAATGTTTGAGAACTAGATACAGGTGATGGTTGCACAACATTGTGAATGTACTAAGTGCCACTGAACTGTACACTTTAAAATGGCTAATTTTATGTTATGTGAATTGTCTTAGTCATCTAGTGCTGCTATAACAGGAATACCACAGTGGATGGCTTTTAATAAAGAGAAATTTATTATCTCACAGTCTAGTAGGCTACAAGTCCAAGTTCAAGGCATCAGATCCAGGGGAAGGCTTTCTCTCTTTGTCAGCTCTGGAGGAAAGTCCTTGCGGTGCATTCGTCTTCCCTTGGTCTGGGAGCATCTCAGCACAGGAACCTCAGGTCCAAAAGATGCGCTCTGCTCCCGGCACTGCTTTCTTGGTGGTATGAGGTCCCCAACTCTCTGCTTGCTTCCCTTTCCTTTTATCTCTTGTAAGATAAAGGGTGGTGCCGGCCACACCCCAGGGAAATTCCCTTTACATTGGATCAGGGATGTGACCTTAGTAAGGGTGTTGCAATCCCACCCTAATCCTATTTCACATAAAATTACAATCACAGAATGGAGGACAACCAGACAATACTGGGAGTCATGGTCCAGCCAAATTGATACACATTTTTGGGAGGACACAATTCAATCCATGACATGAATTTTACCTCAATTTAAAATACTATCAAATAAAGTTCAAGATTTCTTTGCAATAAATAAATAAAAAGAGCATGAAGGTCAAGGGAGAGGAGGTTGGGGCTCCATGGAGCCATTTAAACATCCCTGGGTGGCAAATGATTTACGTTTGACTACTAACCTAAAGATTGGCATTTTGAACCCACCCAGTGGTGCCACGGAAGAAAGTCCTAGTGATCTGCCTTGGTAAAGATTACAGCCAAGAAAACCCTATGGAGCAGTTCTGCTCTGTAACACATGGGGTCGTCATGAGTCAGAATTGATTTGGTGGCAAAGGGTGTCCTGATTAAGGTTGTGTATCAACTTGGCTGGGCCATGATTCTCAGTGGTTTGGCAGTTATGATGTAGTTTGGCAGCTATGTAATGATGTAATCACTCCATAATGTGATCTGATATAATGTAATTGTGTCCATGATGAGATTTGCTACGAGCAGCCAATCAATTGAAAGGTGGTTTCCTTGGAGGTGTGGCCTGCATCCAATATATGTGGACTTATGGAAAAGCTCCTGGGCTTTTGCTCACTCTGGATCCTGCGTCTGGCTCCTGTTCATCTGACCTCCAGTTCTTGGGACTTGAGCTAGCAGTTTACCGCCAACCTTTGGTGGATATATAATCCTTGGCTAGCAATTTTTTTCCTTCAAGGCTTTATATATGTCATCGCATTGCCTTCTTGCCTGCATGGTTTCTGCTGAGTAGTCTGAGCTTAGTCTTATTGACCCTCCTTTGTAGATGACTTTTCGTTTATCCCTAGCTGCTCTTAAAATTCTCTATCTTATAATATGTCTTGGTGACTTTCTTTTGGGATATACCTTATGTGGGGTTCGATGAGCATCTTGAATAGATATCTTCTCATCTTTCATGATGTCAAGGAAGTTTTCTGCTAACAAATCTTCAACAATTCTCTCTGTATTTTCTGTTATCCCCACCTGTTCTGGTACTCCAAACACTGGTAGGTTATTCCTCTTGATAGAGTCCTACATAATTCTTAGAGTTTCTTCATTTTTAAAAATTCTTTTATCTGATTTTTCCTCAAATAAGTTGATGTCAAGTGCTTTATCTTCAGTCTCACTAATTCTGACTTCTGTTACCTCAATTCTGCCCCTATGACTTTCTATTGAGTTGTCTAATTCTGAAATTTTATTGTTAATCTTCTGGATTTCTGATTGCTGTCTCTCTATGGATTCTTGCAGTCTATTACATTTGTCATTATGCTCTTGAATAACCTTCTTAAGATCCTCTATTGCTTTGTCTGTGTGTTCCTTAGCTTTTTCTGCGTTTTGCATGATCTCCCTCCTGATCTCTTGAACAGTTCTGTATATTAATCTTTTGTATTCTACCTCTGGTAATGGCCAGAAATTATCTTCCTCTGGAAAATTTCTTGATTCTTTATTTTGGGAGCTTGCTGAAACCATCATGGTCTGCCTCTTTATGTGATTTGATATTGACTGTTGTCTCCAAGCCCTCAGTAAGTTATTATATTTAATTATTTTATGTTTGCTTACTGTGTCCTAGCTTCTTGTTTTGTTTTGATATGCCCAAATAGGCTGCTCATGTGAGCTAGTTTGATTACTGGTGCCTTTGAAGCTCTCATGTCCTGTCATCAGGTAGGTAGAGCTATTACTAGGTACTGGAGCCCAGGAGTCTGTTTACTTTTCTTGTATGGATTCAGCTCGGGTGTCCAGGTAGTCGGTCACCAAGTGTGTGGTTCAGGCTCTCACCTACAGTCCTAGACAGGCATGGGTGATTGGTGTAGGTACAGGTATCTTGCTGCAGTAGGGGGCCACGTGCTAAGCAAGGCAGGGGGCTGACGGCTGTCCCTGAGTGTCTGAGGGGAAAGCATGTCCCTGTTCCCTAGAGTGCGTAGGTGGGTGGGTTTTGCAGCTGCAGTATGAGCACCCAGTGCTGTTGGCTGTAAGGACTGGGGGGCACCACTTATTCTTGAACCCCTTTTGCTGATGGCTAGGTGGTGTGGGTGGAGCCACCAGTCCTCAGGTCTCTGATGTAGGTAGGTGAGGTTCCTGCTTAATGGGCAGAGCAGTGTCAAATGTCATGAACCTGCCACTTCACCACATAGCTGAAACCACTGAAGTTAGACTTTAGGTATATACCCTGTCGTACTGTGGTACCTACACCGTTGAAATGGGCCCACACAGGTCTATGCAGGTGTGAAAGGCATTCAAAGTCTCTGAACCCCTTATGCCTCTGCCTAGGCAAAGGAGCTGTGCCTACCCTGAGTTCCTGGCTTAGGGGAACCGGCAGATTATTTTTTTCCTGTTTGTTAATTTGTTCCCTCTCCAAGTCCAGGAGAATAGCTCAGGGCACGTGACAGGTCCTACTTCTGGCCTGGAGACTCAGCAATCACTGAAGCCGGCACAAGACCCAGTGTAGAGTGGGGAGGGGGGAGGTAAATGGGAGAGAGGTTTTTCCCAAAAGGGGTGTTTTTTTGATCCATGAGATAGGCCAGATGCAAGTACGTATCTTTTGCCAATTGAGCGCTGCTTTTCACTGGTTCTGGATGCTGAAGTAGACTCTCTGCCGCTGGGTCTCTCTCAATGTAGAAAACGCTTCCTGAACGCCAGAGCTTGCTTCACCACGCATGTGAGCCGCTCTGGCCTGAAGGGCACTGGCTCCCACAGGGTCAAGTCTGACAACTCCTTGCTGCTTCCAAACTGTCTCTCCCTCCCCCTGCCACTCAGTCCGATTCCTCAACTTTGCCTTTGATGTTCAGGGCTCCTAGATTGTCATATATAATTGATTCACTTGGGGTTTTTTTGGGTCTTTGTTGTAAGAGGGACCACAGGAAGCATCTGACTACTCTGCCATCTTGGCCCCACCTTCCTACCTGCCAACCTTGGGATTCATCAGCCTTTGCAGCGTATAAGCCAGCGGCCTGCCGGTTTACCTGCCAATCTTGGGTTCGTCAGTCCCTGCAGCTACTTGAGTCGGGAGAAGCCTCCAGCCTGACCCACGTTTCAGCCTCTACAACTGAGTGAGCCATTTCCTTGATATAAATCTCTCTCTCTCTCTCTTCCTTTCTCTCTCTCTCCCTATATATGTACGTGCTTCACTGGTTTTGCTTCTCTAGAGAATCCAGCCTAAGACAATGGGTTTGGTTTTGGTTTGGAGCCACTGAAGGGTGGTGCAAGAGGAGGGAAGGAGGAAGAGTTAGGTGTCTGAGCTCAGCAGCGGCATCCTTAGGGAACAAGGCTGGGTGACGGGAGGGGAGGGCAGGAGAGGGAGTCCTTGCACTGACCCCTCAGAGGCTGTGCTTCTGGTATGACCTCTTGGAGTGAAGTTGAGGGGCTTGGGAGTGGAGGGACAGAGGAATTAGGTGGTGGGAACAGCAATCCAAACCAACCTGAACCTCAGGAGCAAGCTACGGCCTGACCCGTGACCCTCTGCAGGCCCTCCAGGCCATCGTGTCAGAGCATGACTCTGAATCCTACCCCCTCACCCCCACCCCAGCCTTTTGCTCCACAACACAGAGAGCCAAGTGGGTCTGTGGCAGCTGGAGGCTGCTGGGGGCCCTCTGTTTGCATTGCTGAAGACATAGAAAAAAGGAGCCCTGGTGGCACAGCGGTTAAGCGCTCAGCTGCTAACTGAAAGATCGAGGGTTCAATCTCCCGCTTGGCGGAAAAGATGTGGCAGCCTGCTTCCGTAAAGATTACAACTTTTGAAACCCTATGAGGCAGTTCTACTCTCTCCTATAGGGTTGCTGTGAGTCGAATCGACTAGACGGCATTGTTGTTTTTTTTTTTTTTAAAAGACGTAGACTAAACTTCTTCCACCGCACACGACATCCGCTGCTGTGCATTCAGAGCCTCCTGTGTCCTCGTCTTCACAGCAGTGCATTTTGCATGTGACAAGTTGACCTCAGCGAGGTTAAGTCACCTGCCCAGGATCACAGAGTGGCCAAACCAGGATTCAAACCTAGAATTCCCACCCCAAGCACAGCACTCCTCCCCCTAATCCACAGCTGCACCCCAGGGAGTCCCTGCAGCTTTAAGGTCCTAGTGGGTCCTTAACCCCTGGGAGTTCCTTTCTTCCTGAACCCTCATGGCACTAATTTTCAATCCTGTATTTGCTTCATAATTACCTGGGGAGTATTTAAAATGCAGATTCTCAGAGTTCACACCCCAGAGATTTGTCCAAATGAAGGCCTGGGGTGGGGCCCAGGACTGCATTCTTAGTAGATTCACCAGATAATTCCAAAGCAGGAGGTTCCTTCTGCACCCAGCTCTTACAAACCCTGCTCTGTCCGTGCTTCAGAAGACAGTGGTGGTTCAGTGGTAGAATTCTCGCCTTCCACGTGGGAGATCCAGGTTCCATTCCCAGCCAATGCACCGCATGTGCAGCTACCACCGGTCTTGGAGGCTTTGTGTGTTGCTATGATGCTGAAGAGGCTTCAGCAGAGCTTCCAGACTAAGACAGACTAGGAAACCTGGCGATCTACTTCCAAAAATCAGCCAATGAAAACCCTGTGGACCACAAGGGTCTGGGTCGATCCCTTTGTGCAGAGACTCAACAGCAGCTAGCAACAACATCCATGCTTATCTCAGAAGTGTCTGTCCCTGGCCCTGACACATGGCATGAGCCTCATAAACGTCTGAGGGATGAATCAGTGCCTCTTACCCCAATTTTGTTGCTCAGGTTTTTCTCTTGTGTGGGTTTAAAGTGTTACAAAAGGTGATGGATGGTGTGAGATTTTTCTAGGCTGAAGAGCAGTCCCCTTGGTCTTCTGAGGCTCCAGGCTGCTTCTCCTGTGTTTTGCCCAATAGGTAAGGGAGGAGTGAGGAGAGAGGGTGATGTCTTGAGGGCTTGGCAGGGGGTGGGGGGCTCACTTCTGTTTTCAGACAAGGTTGCTGCTCTCTTGGCTGAGGTGATAAAATGGAACACCAAGCAGGAATTCTCAGTCTGAGGCCCAACCACTTTAGAATCACCCAGTTGTTTGGGGGAGCCACAGACTCGTGTGCCCCACCCCGATTTTTTGAATTAGAATGGGGAGGGGGAGCAGGGGCTGAGAAAGCGGCGTTCTTAGCCAGCACCCTAGTTGATTCTTATGCACTGGAGTGTTTGAGAAGTCCTACTGTAGAACATGGACTTTGGAGTCTCACAGACCTCAGTTCAAATCCCAGCTCTGCCACAAACAAGGTGTGTATGGTTTGGAATGAATGATGAACCTCTGTGAAGCTCAGTGTCCTCATCTATAAAAAAATGGGATGCTACACCTGCCTGTTTCTTGACTGCTGTCTCCATGGCTGGACAGTGGAAAAGGAAGACAGAAGAAGAACGGATGCATTCAAACTGTGGTGTTGGCTAAGAATATTGAATATACTGTGGATTGCCACAAGAATGAACAAATCAGCCTCTGAAGAAATATAACCAGAATGCTCCTTAGAAGCGAGAATGAAGAGACTTCAGCTCGCTTTCTTTGGACGCATCACCAGGAAAGACCAATCACTAGAAAAGGGCATTATGGTTGGCAAAGTAGAGGGTCATAGAAAACGAGGGAAACCCTCAGTGAAATGAATTGACACAATAGCCACAATAATGGACTCAAACATACCAGTGGTCATGAAGATGGTGCAAGACCAGGCAGCGTTTTTGTTCTGTTTTACATAAGGTTGCTATGAGTCAGCGGCACCTAACAACAACAACATACCTGCCAATTGGAATTGTTGAGGTGATTAAATCAAGCCATGAGATGATTTATGCCAAGCACCTGGCACCTAGGAAATGCTCTTGAGACACACCCAGGCTAGTGGTAAAAAGATGCACACCATATTTTTACGAAAGTAACACGTGCCTTCTGCATTTGTTTGCTGACTGTGCCCTCCACCCCCTCCCTCCCACAAGGTACCCTCACATGCGCCACCATGCCAATCCTCTTCCACATGTTGCTGTAAAAAATAATTAGCATAGCACACTTATGAAAATGCCTCCTGGTGGGGAGGGAGGGCATGGCTGGCAAACAAACGCAGAAGGCGTGCATTGTTTGTGTAAAAATAAGGTAAATAAAAACCTTCTCTGGGAGGGAAAAGCTGTGAGAACTTTAAGAACACAGAGCATTATTCACACAGTGGCAAACACCAAGCTGCTTCCAAACAATTGTGACTTTCTATTTCCTCTGGGGTAAGCTCAGTGGAGCTTTTAAAAGTGACTTGCTCCTTTTCATCCTCAGGTGAGAGCCACTCCAAGTTGGGGCAGGAGTTCTGGTAAACAAAATGCAATGCCATTCTGCCTGGACATCCCCCAGCCAAGGCCTCCCCCTCCTTCATTCCCCCTACATTCTTAAACCCCTCACACTGAGGGCAGTTCCAGTCTGCCAAGGTCCCCGGGCCTTTGGCCTCACAGCTGGCTGCCAGAAAGCCAGGCGTCTCCAAGTCCCTCCTCCTCCTCCTCCGGCTCCTCC
>NW_004443971.1:9986762-10021876 GCF_000243295.1 Trichechus manatus latirostris
CTCCAAGTCCCTCCTCCTCCTCCTCCTCCTCCTCCTCCTCGGCTCCTCCAGTATGACTGATTCAAAGCAATTTTAAAGCTTTTGAAAAGCTTTAGCCATTCATAACTGGTCAGTCCCCTCCGGAAACATTCCCCGCTCTGCTGACAGCCTGCCAGGCGACTTGGTGACGTCCACTCTCAGCCCACACAATGGGCACGGCAGAACAATGCCGAGAAGGAAAAACATCCCGCCAGCCATAGGCTCACATCCTCCTGGGACCCCACCCCACCCCGTGGACTCCCAGAGGCTGGGTGGGAGGGGGAGGGGTGCAGAGATGGGCCAGAGGATGGTGGAAGGCTGTGGAAGTTGGGAGGGGGAGGAGGGGGAGCACAACCAAGCCTTCCCAGTTTGGCTGGATTCTGAACCAGCTGGTTGAGTCAGATTAGAAGTCAAATCTGCTTATTCTGGCTCCCCCGCCGGCCAGCCCCAGGCCGCTGTTTGCAGCCCGGGACACTGGATGGATTAAAACCTAAGCTGGCAAATGTAGCAGTTATGAGTCAGTGACCTGTGGAGCACAGGCAGTGAGGCAGGTAGACATCCCTGGTGAGAGGCCAGCTTGCTTTACCGTTCAGCTAACCATGTGCTATCGGGTAAACGTTTCAGGGCCCCAATTTCCATATCCATCAAATGGGGTCATTGTACATGCCTGGTCTACCTTACAGGCTGTTTTCAAAGACGAAATGAGCTACTGTGCATGAACGCACACCAACAATTATGATGCTGTCATTAACCCTAACGAAGGACTTGGTGTGGGAAGAGGCAGGCCTGGGAGAGGTCCCAGCCGAGAATAGAAGACATGGCCCTCTGCAACCCAGGCAGCTTACAACCTAAACCCGAGAAAGAGACAGATGTTGAAAACCTGGATAACTGTAGGCAGTTTGAATGTCTAGATAGTTGGACATGGGGATAGTCTGGTTGGCAGGGGTGGGGTTGGTGGACTTATCTAGAAATCTCATTTTCATAATAAACTCTCTGTTTTTACTTAGGTTGTGTGTTTTTTTGGATGGCTTTTCAGGTGATAGTGATTATGAGGGGTAAAAGGCCCTCATGAACCCGTTGAGATGATGTGCTCCTGGAGTTGATCAAGGAAGGCTTCCTGGAGGAGGGGAGTTTGTCTGCAAAGATGAGAGAGGGAAATGGCTCATACAAAACAATGATGTGTGAACAGACAGATTAGGGTAAAATTCTGGAGCTGGAAGGACACACTGAAGGTATCCAGGGCCACCTCCATTGTAGGGACAGGAGCACTGAGTCACAGCTAGGGGAGGGGACTTACCCAAGGTCACACAGTAAGTTGTGACCAAGCTGGGTGCAGGTGCTGCAGGGGGGTGGCAGGGAAGTCCAGGCAGAGGGATCAAAGGTGCTTAGACTTGAAGGAGGAGGGGGCTTCGAGGAAAGGTGAAGCCTTAGTCCAGCAATAAGAGTACAGAGTGCGTTAAGTGGTCAGAGGCAGAGCTGGAGGAAGCGAGAGGGAAGGTCCAGGGCACAAACAGCTCGGGCACCTGCTGGGGAGCTGGCACAGTCCCTTAGAGATGCCAGTGGGACAATCAACAGGATGTCCTGAAGCCTCTGGGAGCCCACACAGCCAAGGACACATTCATTTGCATATCCTGGGGGTGGGGTGGGGGTGGGGAATTCTCACGCTTTGAGAGTAGAGTTTGGAAAACACCTAGAAATGAGACTGGCTTTATTGTGTGACCATAAAGGACATTCACCTCCAGAGGGCTGAGTTTCAAGGCAGCAGGGTAGCCTCGGGGTGCTCACTGCTGCTTACAAGCGGAAGGAGGGCGCTGGGGAAGGATGAGTTCCAGAAGGTTCCTAATAGATCAGATGTTTCATTCTTCTATTAATTCTTTTGTGTTTTCATCCCCAACTGTAAACTGAGCCTCAGAAGGTAGGAGTTTGCAAAACAGGCAGATAGTGTAGAGGCTGAGGAAGGGGAGGGGAGGGAGGCGGGAACCAGTGTGTCCCTGGGCAGGCTCCTCACACCCCCGGGGGTGTCCTCACTGCACCTGCCAAATGCAGATAACAGACCTCCTTTTGCAATCATCATTGTTACAATTTCTGCAATCGGCTTATCTCTCCCTGACCAGACTGTGAGTTCCTCGAGGATGGAGCACTGCTTACTTATTTCTGAATCTCTAGTGGTTCACAGAGATTGGTTTGGGCCAAGGAGATTTTGAATAAATGTCTGTTAAATTAAAAAAGAATTTTTTTTTTATTTTACGTTTAGATCATGTTTGTTAGGTTTATAACACTTTGCCTAACATATAGTAAACACTTAGTAGCTGCTAGGATATGGGACATCAGAACTCTCAAATGCTGTTTGGAAGGATGGATGGTTCCCCATGGACAAAAGGGATTTTATTCATTCCTGTCCTCCGGACAGCCCTCTCCTCCTTTATGAGAAACCTTGGCCTCTGGTCGGGGCATTCACTGTGAAACAGACGGGGTGATGCTGTTAACACTTAAACAGTGCTTTCTATGTGCCCAGTGAAGTCCCTGGGTGGTGCTAACTGAAAGGTTGGAGGTTTGAGTCCACCCAGAGGTGCCTCAGAAGAAAGGCCTGGCAATCTATCAGCCATTGAAAACCCTGTGGAGCACAGTTCTACTCTGACACACGTGGGGTCGTCATAAATTTGAGTTGACTCGATGGCAACTGGTATGGTATAAGCCTATGTTTACCCCATTTTACAGGCATAGAGAAGTCATGTTTTGGAAAGGTCACATAACTAGGAAGTAATGGAGCTAGGATTCAGGCCCAGGCAGCCTGGCACTAGAGCTCTGCTCTCGACCTGCACCCTGGACTGTCTCTCGTTGTTGTTAGCTCTGGTTGAATTGACCCAAGACCCATGGCAACCCCATGACTACCAAATGAAACACTCCACCGTCTTGTGCCATCCAGTGATCGGACCCTTGTGATCCACAGCGTTTTCATTGGCTTATTTTCAGAAGTAGATTGCCAGGCCTTTCTTTCTAGTTCGTCTTAGTCTGGAAGCTCCCCTGAAACCTGTTCAATATCACAGCAACACACAAGCCTCCACTGACAGATGGGTGGTGGCTGCGCATCAGTTGCATTGGCTAGGAATCGAACCTGGGTCTCCTACATGGAAGGTGAGAATTCCACTGCTTGGTAATCCCAACCTTCCCTTCCTCTTGCACTGTGAAGCTGGGCCACCACTCTGCCTTATTTTGCTTCATTGCACTCCGATCCCTTGATGTACTGTGTTTACTTGGGTTATATCTCCCTCTCACTGCTAGAATGGAAGCTCTGTGAGAGCAGGGGCTTGTCTATCTTGTTTGCTGCTGAATGCTCCGTGCCTAGCACAGTGCCTGGCACACAATAGGTGTGTGAGGAGAGTTTGCTGACAGTATGGCCATCTCTGCCAGCAGGGCGGAGCTCCTGGAAGGCAGGGTGCAGTGCCATTGATCTCAGTTTCCTAGTGCCCAGCACAGGGCAAGGCATGGAGGCTGTGAGCAATGGTGCTGAGGATTTGCTCTGGAGACAAAGGGGTGTGTCATGGAGTCCCAGGGGCCAGAGCAAAGATGGAAGTGGAAAAGATGGGCCAGAGGGGCTGAGCTGATTAAAGGAGGAAGGAAAGAGCCAGTCTGGCAACAGTGTCTACCACCGGGCAGGCTTGGGCACCAAGCAGGGGTAAAGGAGTGGTACCTGGTTGGTGTCAGCTGCCCTAGCCACTGGACCCAGAGAGCAGGGGGAGGGAGCCAGCAGGAAGGGTGGGGGCAGGTGCCACCACGGTGGGAGCTGACGTGGGGCAGGGCATGCATGGGAGCCACCCCACCCCTGCAGCTGTCATCAGATGGGGCTCCTCCACAAGTGCCCCTGCAAAGCAAGCAGGGAGGGAAAGGCCAGTGGCCTCGGCAATCCTGACCCATCCCAGGAGCAGATGGCAGAGGGAGGCCATAGGGGAAAAGCTTAAGGGTGTTTTGCGTGGTGATTCCAGCAGAACGGGGCAGGCTGCTGTTGGCGGAGCCATACATAAGGTGTAAGGTAATGATTGTAGGGTGTAACCAGGAAGCAGAGGGTCCAGGCCATGGCCCTGTGTTGTGGCTATCTGGTGACCAGGGAGCCTGGTGGCAGCTTCTGCAGCCCTTCTGCTCTGGCAGCTCATAACCAAAGTCACTCAGCCTCTCTCTGCTCCTGAATCCAGCTTCCTTCTCCAGAGCCACCATTTTTTCACAGAAAGCCCTTGAGCACTGTTATGGGTTCAGTTTTGTCCCCCGTCCCCTAAAAATGCTAAAGTCCTAACCCCTGTTCCTGTGAGCATGACCTAATCTGGAAATAGGATCTTTGCAGATGAAATCAAATAAAGATGATGAGGTCAGTAAGGTGGCCGTAATCCAGTGTGACTGGTGTCCTTATAAGAGGAGAAGAGACACAGACACACAGGGAGAACGCCACGTGATGAGAGAAGCAGAGATTGGAGTGATGCATCTACAAGCTAAGGAACGCCAAGGGTTGCTGGCCACACCAGAAGCGGAAGGCACAGAACAGATTGTTTCTCAGAGCCTTCAGAGAGCGCGGCCCTGCTGACTGACACCTTGGTTTTAGACTTCTAGCCTCCAGAACTGTGGGACAATACATTTCTGTTGCTTTAAGTCTCCCACCTCGTGGAATTTGCTATAGCAGGAAACCAATATGACTACACACAAGGCCTGGTGGTGCCCATCCAGCTGAGCCCCTGCCCAACAGCAGGGCACAGGCAGAGCGCTTTGATGCACCACACAGACCTCAGAAGCCCCATCCCAAGATGTGTGCCTCCACACAGGACCCAGAACACCTGCCCCAGGAGCCCCTGCAAGCTGGCAGGCCACCCTGCCTTGGTGACGGTGGTCTGGGAGTTCACCCGCAGGTTCTGCCCCGTGGCTTGTTACCCAGGCTCCTGGGGCTCTGTACAGTCTACACCTCCCCTGTTCTCTATCTACTCCTTGTCTTCCTTGAAGGTCAAGGGCTGGGGTGACAGACACACCTCGAGTTCTAATTTGCTGTGTCTCGGGCAAGTCATTTAACCTCTGGAAGCCTCGTTTATCTCATCGGAGAAATGGGGAGAAATGGGGTTGCTGTGAGGATTCAATGAGACGATGCTCCAAGCACAGTGCCTGGAACACACTAGGGAGCTTAATAAAGGTTAGGCCCTGTCTCCTTCCAAGCTCAGCTTAAAAGGCACCAATTTGCACCAGTGCATCTCTAGGCCCTCCTCTCCCACCAAGAACTGATTGCTCACTGGACTCATTGTCCCACAGTTGGATGTCTGGATGCCTGCAAAGAGGTGCGGGGTCCAGTCTGGTGGAATCGGTGCTGGGCTGAAAATCAAGCCCTGGTCCACCCCTTACTTCTAATATGGCCTGGGGAGACACCACCCCACCTCTTAACATTAGCTTCCTCTTCCGGAAAGCAACAACCCCCCTAAATATGCCAGCAAACTAGAAAGTTCTTAAGGCCAGCAATGAGACCATTGGACAGGTAAGGGCCAGGAGACATGGCCTGGGGGCGGGGACAAACCTGGATGTTGAATTGGAAAACAGAGCAGGATAGAGAATGTTGGGAGATGTGTTTGAGAGGCAGTTGTGTACAACACCAAGGTGGAGGTGGTTTGGGGAGCAAAAGGGAGTGAATTCAAGGTTTGTAGGAATTAAATCCACCACCTGTCTGTCAGTTTGTCATACTGTGGTGGCTTGTGTGTTGCTGTGATGCTGAAAGCTATGTCACCGGTATTTTGAATACCAGCAGGGTCACCCACGGTGGGCAGGTTTGCAGAAATTATCTAACGGTATCATTAGTATCACACACAAGTAAATTTTTGCTGAAGATAATTAAAAAATGGTTGCAGCAGTATATCAACAGGGAACTGCCAGAAATTCAAGCCAGATTCAGAAGAGGACACGGGATAAGGGATATCATTGCTGATGTCAAATGGATACTAGCTGAAAGCAGAGACTACCAGAAAGATGTTTACCTGTGGTTTTATTGACTATGCAAAGACATTTGACTGTGTGGATCGTAACAAATTATGGATAACATTGCGAAGAATGGGAATTCCAGAACACTTAATTGTTCTCATGAGAACCTGTAGGTAGACCAACAGGCATTCGTTTGAACAGAATAAGAGGATACTGCGTGGTTTAAAATCAAGAAAGGTGTGTGTCAGAGTTGTATCCTTTCACCATACTTATTCAATCTGTATGCTGAGCAAATAATCCAAGAAGCTGGATTACATGAAGAACATGGCATCAGTATTGGAGGAGGACTCATTAACTGGACCAATAAGCAACATAACTGGACCAATAAGCAACATAACTGGACCAATAAGCAACATCACGATAAATGGAGAAAAGATGGAAGTTATCAAGGATTTCATTTTACTTGAATCCACAATCAACACCCATGGAAGCAACAGTCAAGAAATCAAACAACGCACTGCATTGGGCAAATCTGCTGCAAAAGACTTCTTTTAAGGTGTTAAAAGGCAAAGATGTCACTTTGGGAACTAAGGTGCGCCTGACCCAAGCCATGGCGTTTTCAATCACCCATATGCATGCGAAAGCTAGACAATAGATAAGAAGATTGAAAAAGAACTGACGCCTTTGAATTATGATGTTGGCCAAGAATATTGAATATACCGTGGACTGCCAAAAGAATGAACAAATTTATCTTAGAAGAACTATAGTGAGAATGCTCCTTAGAAGTGAGGATGGTGAGACTTCGTCTCGTGTACTTTTGACATATTATCAGGAGGGACCAGCTCCTGGAGAAGGACATCATGGTTGGTAAATAGAAGGTCAGCGAAAAAGAGGAAGATCCTCAACAAGATGGACTGACACAGTGGCTGCAGCAATGGGCTCAAGCATAACGAAGATTGTGAGGATGGTGCAGGACTGGGCAGTATTTTGTTCTCTGGTACATAGGGTCACTGAGTCGGAACTGACTCCACGGCACCACCAACAACAGGAATTAAATGCTGGGCCAGAATTACAGTGAGGTTGGGTGGTGTACATGTTTAATGTGCTCGGCTGCTAACTGAAAGGTTGTAGGTTCAAGTCCACCCAGAGGAGCCCTGGAAGAAGGGCCTGGCAATCTACTTTCGAAATATCAGCCATTGAAAACCCCATGGAGCACAGTTCTACTCTGACACACATGGGGTTGCCATTAGTCAGAATCAATAGCAGTGTGTATTTTTTGGTATCCCAGATCTGCTGCCCTGGCTTTGGCCTTTTAAAAATCCTCCCAGGAAGACTGGGAGCCATTTGGGTAGGGGGCCACAGGGAGAAGCAGCAGCAGCTAGAACCCAGAGCCTCCCGTTTCATCTCCTGGCCAGCTGAGACCAGGACGCAGAGCACAGCCAGCCAGACTGCATCTCCTCCAACTCCTCTAGGCCAACAGCTTTCTTCTGCCTCTGAACTCAGCAGATCCAGGAGACATCGGGGAGGGGCAGGCCACCCTCCCACAGCTAAAGTGGGCTCAGAGACACACACAAATCAAACTGTCTCGTGACTTTATGTACATATATGGGAGCCAGCCCCACCCATGCTCTTCAGGCCTGGAGAGGGCCCTGACCCCTCGTCTTTGGCATCAGTCTGTCCAGTCAGCTTTTCCGCATGAGACTGCTCGCTTCTTCCATACAACATGAATTAAATATATTATCTGTCTTGGCACTGAGTCACAGGACATTCACAGTACAGTGGGGGAGGGATGGAGGGAGGCCTTGGGGGTTGGGGGAGAAGCCAAGGGGCTGCTGGGGCGGGGAGTCTCCCCAGGCCGAGGAGGTTGCTCCGGGCAGGAGGCTTGTGTAGAAAGGTGAGGCCTGGCCTCCCCTTGGCCTCTGCCACTTGATATTCAGCCAAGTGCTGAGGAGACCTTGGGGTACAACAGCTTACTGGGTAGGGGCAGTGAGGGGTGCCTTCTTCGGGGCTGTGGCCCCTCAGCCTCCCAGCCCTGGGCTGGGCTCACAGGACTGAGGCTGCTCCTACCACCTCCTGCACCTCAGACTGTGGTACTGGCACCCAGGCCTGTGATTGCTCTCCCTCTCGTGACCATCCCTGGGGAGAGGGGGGCTGTGCCAGCCTCAGGTGGAGCAAGGACAGGCCCACAGGGACGGGGGGCGGGGCGGGGGAGGCTGCGCCAGTCCCCAGGAGCCGAGGTGGCCTGTCACCAGCGTCAGGGTGACCCTTGCATATCTGGGGACTGTCCCCAGGCCCCTGACCCAGGGCTGGCTTATCAGAGCTCAGGGGTGATAAGCAGAAGTCACTCTTGGGAAGGGGGGACAGGCAGGAGCTCGGTCAGAGCTTCAAGGGCAAGGAGCTCTCCACCACCCGCTGACTTAAGGCAATTCCATTCAGACTGGGGGGATAGGACAGGGGCTGTAGGTGCAGCTGGCAGGACCGGACTACCGCTGGGTCCAGCTGGGCATCTGTCACCATTCCAATGCCACCCAGCCTTGGTTCAAGGATGTGTGGGGCCTCTGGCAAGTTGGGGGCAAGGGGAGCAGGCTGGGCATGGTGAGAAGAGGGATGGGGCTACCATTTCTTCGGGTGCTTTGGGAACACCAGCCCCTCAGGTGAGGGGTGGGATTTGGCACACACATTGGCACCCAGGATTCCGGGACCCAGAGGAGGTGCCACGTCCCTTTGCCTTCAGAGGGGAAGAAGGTGGTGGGGAGGGGAGGCACGGTGGTGCCCGTCTGGGCACAGTGCTCAGCCTGGCACCTGCATTCTCTGTCCGTGTGGGTCCCACGCTGCTGCCCAAGCACATCAGGGTGGGAAAGGGTCACCGCTGCCCCTCACCTCCTGCCAGGGAAGCAGCTTGTGCCCAGCCCCAGGGCAGGTGATGGAGGGGTTGGTGCCCAGACGAAGGTCACGGAAGGCATGTGGGAAGCAGGGACAGGAACAGCCGTGGCCAGCAGGGCTGCCACGCTGCCTTCTGGGCGGCCGTCGGCCCTCGTGGCTCAGTCTTCTGAGGCAGCACAGGCCCCATCCTCCCGCTGTGCTCGGTGTGACCCCTCACCCCTCGGCCGCAGCAGGGCGCTCGGCTCAGAAGATGCTCTGCCGCCGGCTCTTCCCTCGTCCTGGGGAACAGAGGGAAAAGGTGGGGCCGCGGGGGTTGTCTGGGCTGGGGTAGGGGTGGGGGTGCCGAAATTGGGAGTGACGGGTGTCACCCAGAGCAGTTACTCTGGGACACTGGGCAAGGGCCAGCACTCTGGAGCCAGTCCGGGGCTCAAATCCCGTCTCTGCCACTTCCTCACTTGGTGAAATTGTGACTCAGCCTCTCAGAGCCTTAGTTTCACGGACTGTGAAATGGGAGCACTGACACTACCAACTTCAAGAGGTATTTTAGGACTCAGTGAGGTAATGTGGAAAGCACTTCTTGCCTCGGAGGCAATCAGCGTTCCAAAGACAAAGGACAGTTCTCTCAGGATGCAGCTACTTAGGAGCCCCGGGTTTGCAGAGAGAGCATGCACCTTTGTCAGGACCACCAGACACAGAGCTCTGTGGGCGGGGGAGGTGTTAAGGAGGGCAAGGCAGGAGGAGGAGGCCTGGGCAGGAGACAGGGAGAGCGGCCCTTCTCCCATGGGCCCTGGAGGGAGGCCAGGGTGGGGAGCCCTGCTGATTCCCATCACAGGAGGGGCTGCTAGGCCCCACAGGCCCCCACAGGCCCAGGCCCCACGGGACCCCAGAAGGAGTTTCCTCCTGGCCTCCTTTCCTCAGGAGCAGGGCGGAGGAGGCACATGCCCCTACCTGGCTGATGGAAGGCAAGGCCCCGGTAGCCTGGGTCCTTCTGGAGCTGGATCTCCTTCAGGGAGAAGATGGGAGCAGCTGGGGTGGGGAGAGGAGAAAGGCGGGGAAGGTCGGGGGTGGGGCTGTGCTTGGGGACCTGCTGCTCCCACACCAACTGAGTGCGTGGAGTTGCGGGCACCCCCTGACTGGGACCTCTTTAATTAGGACTGGCCCAGGGGGACCTTACTGAGCCCTTCAGGCCAGCATCTCAGATCCCCTTATCTACAAACGAGAACCAGAGGAGCGGAAGCCCAAGGGGCCTGGCCTCTTCACTCTGGCTCTATTGCCCATACCAGCTGCACCCTTGCCTTGATTCCACTTACTGTCTTCCAGCTGGTGCACACGCTCGCCCAGAGACCGGAAGTAGGCGTGGCTCAGGGCCCCCTCTGCTGACACACGCTTCTTGGATTCATACTGAAAGGCACACGATAGGCTATTGGACCCTGGCTGGGGGGCCACGGGGACCCTGCTGGGCAGCGCTACTCCTGTGCTGTTAGATCACCAAGACAGGAGAGGCCTGAGTTGCACCTGAGAAGCCCCTGGGGTCTGCTGCCAGCCCCCTTCCTCCCATCCAGCCCCAGGCAGTCTTAAAGCCCAGGCTCCCAGGTCTCCAGATACCAAGAGGAACCAGAAATGGGATTTGGGGAGAGTGACGTGCTCTTGGGATGGAAATACAGATGCTAAAGCAACCGGGATGGTAACACTAATGTCAGTGCTGTTAATATTTCATACCAGCAACTACTCTTTAGTGTGCTTACTTCAATGCAGGCCCTGCTCTCCATGTGTTCCATCATAACTTATCCTCCCAGCCATCTTATGAAATATGCATTATTCATTCTATTTTACTGTTGATGAAATGGAGGCATGGAAGTCCTGGAACTGTCCCAAAGCCCCCCGGCTATGAATGGGTTTGAGCGGGGCTTTGAGTTCAGAGCAGCTGAAGTCTGTGTAGGGAGACAAGCACTCCCCTTGGACCCTGGTGGTGGGACAGTGCAGGGGGAATGCTACAAAGACTGTGAGCTTGAGAGCATGAAGTGGCCTTTCTGCTCCACTTGGCTGCCTGTCCCTGGGCCCTGCTGGGTGGACACTCACCAGGAGGAGGCTGGTGAGGAGGTTGATGCCATCAGTGTCCAACCTGCAAGAGGAGGGAGCTGACACAGGCCTTCTTGTGTGGGGGTGGGGAGCGTGAAGGTGCGGCCCCTTGCCCCTCCTGGAGGGAAAGTCAGGACCAGAAGCATGAGGGGCAGTGTGGGAAGCAGGGGCTACTTGGGAGCGTGGCTGATGATACCTGGGTGCGTGGCTGATGAGCGGCTGGGGGAGGTACTGGGGAAAGTTGTAGGTTCGGAACTCTGAGAGGGCCGTCACACCTGGCCAGGTCTCTTCTGTAGGAGTCCCTGGGGGAGGAGAGCAGGTGGGAGGGCGTGGGTGAGGGACAGGGCCAGGCCGACTTGGAGGGGGTGCAGTGTAGGAGGTGGGAGCGGAGACTGGGCAAGGCCACTGGAGTCCCCGTCCTGTTCCAGGCTTGCTCTTCCCAGACCCTTCACGGGCCAGAGCTGGACGGAGCTCTAGCGCCCCCTGGTGGTGAATTGAAGGGCGTGGCAGGAGACTGACCGAGGAGGCGGAAGATGAGGTGCAGCTCCTCCTTGACCGTGGAGCCTGGGAAAAGGGGCCTTCCTGTGGCCATCTCGTAGTGGATGCAGCCCACGCCCCTGCGGGAAGCAGCGAGTAGGGGCGGTGTCAGGCGTGGCCTCCTCGCACCCCGTTACTAGAGCTGCACCACCAGGGTACCAGGAGGCCCGGCCACGGGTGAGGTGATGACTGTGGGCTGGGTGCCCAGTGCAGTCCAGCCACCCCTCCACAGCCTCTACATGGGGGCTTCCCTGAGCTCTGGGAGCTTGGGCTCTGTGAGGTCTGGGTCTGCATGACCAGTACCCACACGGCAGTTCTTCTGTCTATATTTTCCATTGTGTACCCCACTGGAAGAGATACATAATAAACCCACTCTCCAGGGAACCTCAGGGTGCCAGACATGTGGCCCTTTACTGGAAACTGTTTTAGCTTTAAAATTGGGCTGATTGTTCATCTTACAACAAATTGCATGTGTTTCTCTTAACAATAATAATAATAATAATAATGCATCCCTTGCAAAACTGCCAGTAGAACTTACCCTTGGGGAGGATTCATCATGTTTACTGTGTGGCCCCTGGACGCTCTGGTAACCCCCACATGCCCCTGGGGGAACACATGAGAAGCTACCCTTGGAGCTTAATCTATTTTTTAATATCCACATGGTTTTTAGTCAAAGGAGGTTAGGTAGTTCTTCCCAGAGGCCTACGGGGCAGCAGAAGGGAGTCTGGAGGTGTGGCGAGAACCCACCCATCCCCTTGCCCATGGGGCGCCCACTCACCACATATCGATGGGGGTGGAGTACTCTGTGGAGCCCAGCAGCACATCAGGAGGCCTGTACCACAGGGTCACCACCTCATTGGAGTAGGTCTTTGTGGGCACTGACTTGGCCCGGGCCAGTCCTGGGGACAGATGTGCCACTGAACCTCTGACCCCAGGTGCTGCTGGCTCAGCCTCTAAGGCTGGCTCCACTGCACCCACGCTCTGGGGAGACTGTACACCTGGCTGTGTCAGACCCCTACCCCAGCCCTGGTGGGCTCCCGGCCCTCACCGAAGTCGGCCAGCTTCAGTTCCCCCCTCTCGTTGATGAGCAAGTTCTGGGGTTTCAGGTCCCGGTGTAGGATCTTACGGCGGTGGCAGTAGGCAAGGCCCCGAAGCAGCTGGAACATGAAAATCTGGGAGGGGAAGAAAAAGGTGAGCGATGAACGGTGGAAGTGCTTCCCCTCTGGGCGGCCCTGAGCCTCAGTCCCATGGCTGGGACCCAGGGTGGGGGTGGGGCCGGAGGCGTGGGGAGAAGTCAGTGCCAGCCCTGGACAAGCTACCTGGTTCTCCTACCCACCCTGCAGCCCATCCTGGCCCCCACCCACACCAGGAATCCCATCCAGGGGGAGGGCAACAGCCATGGGGCGGGGAGCCAGAGCGCTCTGTGGCCAGGGAGCTGTGGGGGCGGTGCAGTTGGTCAGGAAGCCCTCCCCCGCCCCCCCATGTGGAGATGTATGTGCTCTTCAATAAACACAGAAGACGTCATTCTTTCCCCTGAGCTTCCCTGGAAACCTCCCTTCATTCTGGCAGGTAGCTCACGAGCCCATTTGACAGATGGGGAAACTGATGCTCAGAGACAGAGATGGGAGGCTTTACATCAACAGCTGGTGGTGGCAGAGAGCGTGTCTATGTACATGCAGGTGGGGAAGGCACTCACTGAAGGCCAGAGCCTTTCCCTCCTGCCTGCGATGAACCACAGCAGCCCAGGCCCTGGTGGCAAGAGGGGGTTCCCATGCTGGGCTTCAGGACAGGTGGGTGCCAAGATGGGTGGGGGCCCCCTCCAGAGGTCCTCACCTTGACATTGTGCATGCTCATGAGGTTCCCGCAGTGGTCCAGATACTGCTTCAGGTCACTGTCCTGGAACACAGAGCCTGTCCTGACCCCTGGCCAGAAGCCAAGACTCAGGTTGAGGAGGAAGGCCCTCACAGGGCAGGGCCGGAGCCCAGGAGTGGGACAGGCGTCGGAAGGGGCTTGGCAACAGGCCTTTAGCTCCAAGCTGTCCCCAAGCCCAAGCCCTTGCCCCACCCCTGCACGGGGGCATCTGAGAACCTGACTCCAGAACCAGACCTGGATGCCCCCAACAAAGGGACAGCCTGCCAGCCCCAGCCCAACTCACCAGGTACTCAAACACCAGGGTGAGCGACCGTTCCGTGTGGATGAGGTCGTGCAGGGTCACGATGTTGGCGTGCTTCAGGTTCTTCAGCAGAGACACTGCGGGGAGACAGGTCCACCTGGGTCCCTGGGGCCTCACGTGCCCCTATACCCTCTCTTCCTGGAATTGGCCCCAAAAGTCCCTACTCCATAAATGACCCTCCGCTCCCAGGCTCCCTGAGGGCTCAGGCACTGACCCCTCCTCCCCAGTGCCCTGGGGCAGGGTGCTCCCAGAAGCCCCCGAGAGGTGCAGGACCCTAGGGTGGTATACCCTCTCGGATGGCAGTGCAGGGCGCCCCCTCCTCATGCTCCAACCGGATCTCCTTCAGGGCCACCAGGTTCTCTGTCAGTTTGCTGCGCCCTTTGAAGACGGTGGCGTAAGTGCCCTGGAAACAAGGACCCCATCAGCCTCAGGCCTGGTTCAGGTCCTGGTCTCCTCTGCCCACCACTTTCTCCCCTCTGTGCCTTTGCGCGGGCTGCAGCTTCAGCCTGTGTCCCTCCCCTTCTCCTTTTCCTCCCGCGCCCCCTCCTCTGTGAAGCCCTTCCTAACTCCTGCACAGTCAGGATGACCTGCCTTCCTTTGCCTCCCAGGGTGCCGGGGGCCCTGTTACAACACTCATCTTGTTCTCCTGATATCATGGTGATGTGGGGGTCTCCTCTGGGTTCCCTGAAGGGAAGGGCTGTGTCTTCCTTCTCTTTGTAAACCTCCCCCTACCTCTGGCCTCTAATACAAAGCCTGACACAGTAACAACAGTTACAGCTAATAGATACTTTTTATGCGCCACACTTGTCTAAGCGCTATATATAAACGTATTAACAAGTTGCCATCAAGTTGATGCCGACTCATGGTGCCCCCATGTGTGTCAGAGTAGAACTGTGCTCCCTAGGGCTTTCAAAAGCTAATTTTTCAGAAGTAGATCACCAGGCCTTCCTTCCAAGATGCCACAGGTGGACTCAAACCTCCAACCTTTCAGTGAGCAGTCATGCATGTTAACCATTTGCTCCACCCAGGGACTGCGATAAACTTATTATATTAACTTATTTCATCCTCACAGCCCTATGAGGTATAACAGCTATCATCTCTATTGGACAGAGGAAGAAAACAAGGGACAGAGTGAGGTCACACAACTGGCCCAAGGCCACAGAGCTAGTAAATAGCGGAGCTTGGATTTGAACCGAGGCCAAGAAGTACTTGCAGAAAAAGACTGGATTCTGCCAGAGCCGGTGGCCCACTCCAGCCTCGTGCCCTCCTCCAGGACCGGGGTCACCTCAGCACCTGCAGAGGTGGGCTGACTGCAGGGCCAAGGTCGTACCCCTCTGTGCACAGGCAGGGGCAGCGAACGGGAGAGCAGACAGGGCTGGTGGAGACCCTGAGCCTCCTCGCAGCCATCCTGCCTGGCTGCCCCGAGAAGACATGCCCAGCCTCTTACCTCCCCCAGTTTGTCCAGTTTCACGTATGTTTCCAGTTTCCCAAAGCCGATGTCTGACTGAGAGGGAGAGACGTAGGGTCCTGTGAGCATGAAGGCCCCCAGCCCTACATACGCCACCGCACTCCCCACCTCGACCCCCAGCCTCTGAGGAGAGGAGTGAGACCCCATGTGGAGAGGGAACAGCTGAGGCTAGCAGGGCTGGGGGAAGGCACAGACTCTTCCCCGTCCCCTCTTCCCCTCATCCCTGTGATAAAGGAAGAAGCCCTCAGGAGTGTAAGCCCCTTCCAGCCCTGAGCTTCTTCCTCCAGTGACAGCTGAGGGTGTGGAGCTCAGAGCTGTGGCTCCTGGGATTGCTGCACATCTTGGTCATCTGTCTGTCTGTCTTGCCCAGACAACAAGCTCCTGACGACAGGTGTCCTTTTCTCCATTGTAGCTTGTGTCTGGCTCAGAACCCACCTCCTGACAGTCTCTCTCATCAGCACACGTCCTCTAGCTTAGTGGTACCCGACCCTTAACAATACAGATCCCTGGGCCCTGCCACCCAGTCTGATTCTGCAGGTAATTGGAAGGAGGCCCAGAAGTCCGTGTTTGTAAGATGCCCCCAGGCAAATCTGACAGGCAGCCAGGACTGGGAAGCACGTGCCAGCTGGTGTATCGATCTTACCCTGGTGGAGGTCCTGGGGCTCAGAGGGGGCTTGGAGTGTAGCTGGGGCCCCAGTGGAACCCTGCTAGGGAATGGATGTTGCGCAAAAAGGATGTACTAGCTGAATCCACTCTGGCCAGCAGGTGGCGCCAGAGGCCCAGGAACCATCCTGGAAACCGCTGCAGGTCTCAGCTGGGACAGGTGACGCCAGGACTGCTGTGTCCATGCTGGGGAGAGGGTGCCCCACCCTGGTGGCCCTTGTTTGTCATGGGACTCACCAGGGAAGCGCGGCGGGACATGCGGCTGAGCGGCTTGGGCAGGTCTGGGTTTTCCAGCTGTAGCTTCTGCAGGAACTCCTGGGGCAGGCGGATGTCCATGGGTAGAGAGAGCCTCTTGCTGATGTCCTGCAGGGACCAAGATGAGACGGGTGCTTGCTCCAGGGCAGAGAAGGCTACAGGGCCCTTGTCTCTCACCCTGGGCAGCAGCAGGGCCACAACACAGGCTGTGACCCCAAGCTCACAGCCACTTCCAAGATGTGCTCAGAACCGTATATGTGAACACCCAGGGGCTGCTGTGTGACCTTGGGGGGTCCCTCCCCCTCTCTGGGCCTCAGCATCCCCATCTATAAAACGAGGCTCCTATAGACACTGTGATTCTGTAAGCACATTTTTCCCATACACGGGTATACGTATAGATATGGGCAGTACCTGGGTGGTACAAGTAGTTAAGCATTCGGCTACTAACTGACAGGTTGGAGGTTCGAATCCACCTAGAGATGCCTCAGAAGAAAGGCCTGGCGATATACTTTGAAAAGATCACAGCCATTGAAAACCCTGTGGAGCACAGTTCTACTCTGACACATGGGGGTTGCCATGAGTTGGAATGCAACTGTTTTCTTTTTTCTTTTCTGTATGTGGGTAATAATAATAACAATATTAAATTGCTATGTGTTTGGAATGTTCTAAGCACTTGCATAGATTAACTCATTTAATTCCCCTGGTAACCATTTTAAAGATAAGGAAACTGTGGTGCTCAGAGGTTAAGTAACTTGCTCAAGGTCACACAGACGATCCATGGCAGAGCTGGGCTTTGAACCCATGACGTCTGGCTCCAAGGCAAACACCCTCCTGTGCACACATCTGTGGATATGCACTGTCACACTCACACTCACCTCCATGGAGAAGCGGCGCTGGTTCTGCCGCCGGTACTGCACGCCAGGGGACAGTGGCCCGGGGCCCTCCCCACTGTCTGTGGGGGAGAAGCTACTGGACTCCGGCTGCGGATCTCTGCCAAGAGGACTGAGCTGCAGGTCTGAGAAGGAGAGGCATCAGCTCCCCTCCCTGCCCCCAAGGGAGAGAAGGGAAGTCTACTCCCCCACTCTGTCCTTCCCCTTCAGCAACCAGGAGCCCCCAAGGGCCGGCATCAGCCAGGGAGGGAAAGGGGGCTCTGAGGGAACTCGGGAGGGAGAGGCAGACAGCTCGGGGAGGGTCCCAGGCCGCTCACCCTCATTCCGCCTGTTGTGGAGCTGATTGAAGTGTTCCGTGAATTCAGCCAAAGATTCCTCGATGGTCTCCGTGCGGGGAACTGACAGGGAGAAACGGCGCTTAAAGTTCTTCATCTTGTTCATCGTCATGAGAGCCCAGGTTCTGAGACGGAGAAGTGAGAGCAGGTGAGAAGGCCGGGGCAGCAGGGTCTGGGCCCCACCACCGTGGACTCAAGGCCTTGTGCTCATCAAGCTGGGAAGCTTGGCGGGCTGAGGCCTTGTTGCAGGGGACAGGGCTGTGTCCTCAAACCTTGGGCTCCCTGAGAGTAGTCACCTAACCCTGCCCCTCCTCTGAATCTGTCCCTACACAAGTCCCTTCCTCTGGGGAGATAGTCACAATATACATTGACCAGTACAGCACAGGTGGGTATGATGTGCAGACAGGATCCTGCAGGCCTCACTCCCCTTTACTACTCCCTCCCCCCATGTTAACCCTTTAGCTGCCAGATGTCTGGAGATTGTGGAGGAAGGGCCAGTGCAGCAGGGAGGGCACGAGAGAGAGCGTGGTCCTCAGGCCAGCGGCTCCACCAACTGTGGGTAAGAGCTTCAGTATGTTAGCGCCAGGATGCCTTCCTGGTGCCTGTGAGCTGAATATCCATCCACCTGGCCCACACCCTCAGGACAAACCCCATTTCACCCTGACACTGACGCAGAATGGGTCCTCTCTGGCTTGTCCTGGGTCCCCAGGAGAAAGGAAAAAAGAGGAAATGGACGAGAGAGGGAAGTGTGGAATGAGCTGGCCCAGCCCATCTCTCTGGCTGAAATATGGGAGGTCAGAAGCAGCTGGAGTCTCAGGGCAAACACAGAAGTTTGCCAGAAACAGAGAGGGCCCTAGGGAAGGGGATGCAGGAGTGTGCTGTCCTCTCCCCTTCTAGAACCCCTTGAGCGGGCCGCTGTCCTTGGGAAGACCAAAAGGGGGCAGGGATTCACCCTCTCTGCTCTGCTGACCCTCAGGGCCTCTTCCCCAGCCAGAGGGGTTCCCTCTCTGCTGGCTTCTGATGCCCTCTGAGCGGGAGGACACGCTGTGGCCCCCCAGTGAGGCTGCTGTACCTTCCCACAGACCTTCCTTCTCCCTCCTGGTCTGAAAACCCAGAGCAGGGCTGTCCTGCCGCACCCCCACCCCCCACCCTGTGATTTCCTTAGCTCCCACTGCAGCCACCCCCCATCCTCTCTGTCCCACCACCCTCAGCTGCTATGGGGCGTGGACCAAGAGGCCTCCTAGGGCCCCCACCCACGCCTGCCAACAAGGCTCCAGGAGCCTGTGATGGGAGGGGGCCACCCTGCACCCGCTCCCATCTTTTCCCCACGCACCAGGCACAGCCCACTCCCGAGGATGCTGTTGGCCCTGCCACTGGCCAGCACCCAGTTGCCAAGGCAACCAGGCCCTGCCTGGATCCTCCTGGTTTAAGGGATTATGGGTCAGTAACATGTTTGCTTTGCTCAGTGATCACATCCTTCTGTCCTCAGCCAGCCTCGTGGGGGGGTCCCTTTCCCTGGCCTGCAGGCTCCTGGCTGCCCTCAGACAGCTAAGGTGTGGCCCTCTGGCTCCCCAGAGGCCAGGGATGAGGTCGAGCCAGGCTGTCTGTCTGTCCTCAGGCTGGCGCCCCTCAGATAAGAGGCCATCTGCCTGTGGGTCCTAAAGCCTCACTCAGTTCAGTGCAGCAAACACCTTCTATGTGCCAGGCACTGTGCTAGGCACTGCGGTTACAGAGGAGAGTACAACATGGTCCCTATTCTCAAGGAGGAGTCCCTAGGTGATGCAAACGGTTACCATGCTTGGCTGCTAACCAAAAGGTTAGATTAGAGGCAGCAGTGCCACGGAAGAAAGGCCTGGTGATCTACTTTCATAAGATTACAGCCATTGAAAAGCCTATGGAGCACAGTTCTACTCGGACAGACGTCGGGACACCATGAGTCAGAGTTGACTTGATGGCAACTGGTTTTTCAGTTTATTCTCAAGGAACGCAGGTCTGGTGGCACCTCCTTTGAGGCGCCCTTCCAGGTTGATGAGAGGGTAGCTGACCACTCCTCTTCCAGCTTGCTTGGCAAAGCTCACCAGCCTCCCTGATTCTTCATCCCTAAACTCATTCCTGCCAGCCAACTCCAGCTGCTCCACCAGGCTCTGGGCAAGGTCTCAGACCAGCCATCTGCAGGACTCTGAGACAGGAGCCTCCCAGGGGGCAGCCACCCTGCCTCACACTCTCTGTCCAACCCAAGGGGATCCATATACTCCCTGGGTGATTCATTTCACAGCATGACAGGAGAGCAGAGATGTCCCCATTATACAGATGAATTGTTTCCAAACTTGGTCAGAATCACTGGGGTGGGGGTGTTGTAAAAAAAATCCAGATTCCTGGGCCTCTCCCTCAGATGCTGGGACCGAGATTCTGAGGATGGTGCCTGGGAGCATGCATTTTTTAAGAGTGTCCCCAATGATGTGGGCACAGAGCCACGGCTGAGATGCACCGGAGGTCCGGGTAAGGGATGACACTCTGCCCAGGTCTCCAGATCCAGACTGCCCATCTCCCGGTTACTGGGCCGAAGTGGAGGCTCCTCAGAGCTAGGGAGGGAACGGGGCGGGGAGAGAACAAGCTGAGTGGACTGGGAGCCACCCCCCACCAAAGAAGGGAAGGAAATGCCTCTCCCCCCACCTCAAACAGCACATTTATGCACACACTGACGCCCCCAGGCTCGGCCATGAGCATTCTAGTTTTGGGGGGCACGGGAGAGGGGGACAACGCCTGAGCTTTTCCCAGAGGGGTCAGCCACGCCCCCTTCTAAAAACAGGGCTTCCACATAAAGCTATCCTGCACCCTGGGATTTATGGGATGGCCTCTGGGTTTGTGGCTCGGGAACCCACCAGTAGAGGCCGTAAATCTCCTGCCCTTGCTCTCACCGTGGGGGAGGGCGGAGGGAGGAGGGGAGCTGACTACAAACCTCCTGGGAAGAACCCCAATTTCTGAGAGACAAAGGAGACCCGGCCCTGAATCACACCTGCTCTTCTGAAGAGTCAGTGAGGAGCAAGGAGCTCCTGGGGTGGGGGTGGGGCAGGCAGCCAGAGGGAGGGAAGACTGCGGGGCAGCTGACCAGAGCAGGAGCATGGGGCCAAGGGACGCAGAGGGACGGGGACCAGCTGCTCTCCACCCACCTCCCAGAAGGGCCAAGAGGAAGTGGTTGTCACTGTAGCAGGCAGGATGGAGATCAGATGTAGGGATGGACTTCCTGATGGTGACAGGGGACCAAGCGGCTGGGGGTGGTGGCCACAGCAGGGACTGGACGCCTCTCTGCTGGGGACAATCGGGGCATTGAACCCAGCAGGGTCTTGGGTGTGACAGGGCAGCCTGGGCAGTGAATGCTCTGTTGTTCCCTCGCTCAAGACACAAGATGCCTTCTGTCACTTTCCACTGGGAGAGTCAGCTCCTCAGATTTGGGGGGTCTTGGGGGAAGGGAGTCAGGAAAAAGGCCAGTCACCTTGGTGCCGTCTGCCTGTCACCCCCAACTGCAGACAGAAGGGCTCAGTGTGACCCAGCCTGAGGCCAGCCCAGGGTCGGGCACAGTGTGGCCTTTGTCCCCGGGCCAGGGAGCCATCTGGGGCTGTCCCCATGCAACTGGTGCCAGGGGGAGCCGGAGATGGGCATCCAAGGATGCTGGCCTGGTGGGGGTGCGGGGGCACTAAAGGAGCAGAGTCCCCCTCAGGAGGTGCGGAGTAGGGGCAGGCAGACTCTCAGCCAGGCTTTCCCTCCTGCCCCGCTGCCCAGGTAAACCTGTAAAGCTCTCAGCCAGCCGCCCATCACTTCCTCCTGAGCTCACGCCAGCCGGCCCAGCGCTTCCTGCTGGTGCCAGACAGCGGGTGACACTGGGGGAGGAGCCAGACTGCCTGAGACCTGCGGGACACGGGGCACCTGCCCTAGGCCTCTGTGCACCCAGAAAGGTAGAAAGGAAGGCACTCACGCTTCACCCATTCCAGCCCCTCCCTCTACCCCCGAGGACGCTGAGGCCCTGGAGTGGTGAACAGACTTGCTCAAAATCCCATAGCAATTTCCTGGTCACTGCCAAGTGCACCAACTCTGAGGCCACATTGCTCCTTTCTCCTCACTGGAGCCCTCCTGGCCCTGCCCCCTCCCTGTGGCCCAGGCTGTGAGCACTTTCTCCTCCAGCCTCCTGCCCTCCTTGACCGCTTCCCTCTCCCACCCTGAACTTAAAGCCACATAGACCTAGGTTCAAATCCTGGCACCACCACTCGCCCCTGCCCTATAAAATTCTCTGCAGTTTGGTGTCATGGAAGAAATGCCAGCTCAGCCACTTACTAGCTTAAGCTACATAATCTCTCTTCGCCTTGATCCTATCCATTCATTCAGCATCTGCCACACATCAGGCACTGTTTTGTTGTTATTGTTGGTGCCATCAAGCCCATTTTCAACTCATAGCAACCCCATGTGACAGAGTAGAACTGCCCATAGTATGGTTTCCTAGGCTGTAATCTAGGGCTGTAATACATAGGAGTGGATATCTAGGTCTTTCTCCTGTGGAGCCACTGGGTGGGTTCAAAGCGCCAACCTTTCGGTTAGCAGCCAAGCACTTAACCGTTGTACCACCAGGGCACTGTTTCAGGCCCTGGAAATCCACATGAATGAAACAGACATTAAGCCTGCCCTCGGGGTGCTTACACTCTAATGAGGGGAGGTAACAGACAATCAACAAATAAACAAGGGCATTTGAGGAGAGTAAAGCAGGAAAGAGGGCTGGGGCCTGAGAGGCGAGGGCTGCAATTTTAAACAAGGTGTTCAGGAAGGCACTCCTGATAAGGGGACATCTGAGAAAGATTCCGAGTAGGCGGGGCGCTAGTCATGCGGAATCTTGGGCAAGCAGGTCAGCAAGGAAGCAGCAGGCGCAAAGGTCCTGGGGCAAGAGCGAGTCTGGTGTGTTCCAGGAACGGCCAGAGGCCAGTGTGGCTGGCGAGGAGGCCAGAGGGGAGTAGAAGCCAGACTGTGTAGGACCTCATGGGGTATGGGAGGGTTGGAGCAGAGGATTTCTATGATCCCACTTAGCTTTTAATAGGCCCACTCTGGCTGCTGTGTTGAGAACAGACAATGTGGGCAAGGGGAGAAGTGGGGAGTCCAACCAGGAGGCCACTGCAGTGATGCAGGTGAGAGACGGTGGTGACTAGGACCAGTGAGGGGGTGAGAAGTAGTGAGGAGGTCCTGGATATATTTTGAAGATGGAGTCAAAGGTATCTGCAGATGGACTGTCGATGGGGTATTGGAAAAGAGTCAAGCATGATTCTCAAACAGCTGGAAGGATGGGGCACCATCTGTGGAGACAAGGCACGCAGGGAGGGGAGGTTTTGGTGGGAAGACCAGGAGCTAGGTTTGGGGCAAGTTAAGTGTTCAATGGACACCTCAGTGGAGGTGCTCAGTGAGGGAGCCCCACACAGGGCGGGCACAGGGAAGGCGCACCATAAATGTTAGCTCTTTTCTCTCCTCTGCTTGGACGTAAAGATGGGCCAGAAAAGAGGCCCCAGATAAGCTCCATGGAAGGCATCCCTCACAGAGCCCTGGTGGTCAGGAAGCAGGGAGCATGGTCAGTGACCAACAGGCTGAACTCCCAGACTAAGAGGGGCAGGCCAGGGGGCGGGGTCCCCTACATACTGCCCTCCACCAGAGCGAGGATGGACTGACACAGTTCGGCAGGTCCACACAGGCTGGGACCCAGGCCTTCTGGTGACTACTCTCATCCCTCCTCCCAGGAGGAGAGAAAGATCCCCAGAGCAGGCCAGGCCAGCCCGGGGACCCAGCCGCCAGGTAAGGAGAGTACACAAACACCTCCTTTGCCAGGCCCCAGACCTAGCACCTGCCCTGGCACCAGGAGGCCCTGACCTGAAGACCGTCTAGGCACAGAGTACTCAGGGCACTGGGAAGTAGCCGCCACCACAGAGGCGTTCTAACTGGGGACCGGTAGGGAGGGCAAGGGTCAGCTTCACTCCTTATCCTCCAGGCTTTGAAATTCCCCTCAGCAAACCCTCATGAGGTGCCCCCTTGCCTTCCTCCTGAAAAACGTCTCCCTCCCCAGGCTGCAGAGTCCCTGGGTGGCACAAACAGTTAACATGCTCAGCTGCTAACTGAAAGGCTGGCAGTTTGCGTCCACTCAGAGGCACCTTGGAAAAAAACACCTGGTGATCTACTTCCAAACATCAGCCATTGAAAACCCTATGGAGCACAGTTCTACTCTGACACACATGGGGGCACCGTGAGTTGGAGTCAACTTGACGGCAACTGGTTCCTCAGCCTGCACACAGGGTCCTTCAAGGGCTGGGCCCCCCCTTTCTCTCCCGCTTTCCCTTCCCCATCCCCCACCACACTGGTTCTGCTCCAGGGAACACTCTCTGCATGGTATTCAGGTGTCCGGGGTCTTCGGAACCTTCCCGACCCCCCAGGACCACTAGGTGCTCCTCTTCTGGGGGGTGGGGAGCAGAGCCCTGAAAGCACAGTCAGAACCCCTGAGCCCAGGGGGTGATCTCTCCACCTGCCCCCTCCCGCCCGGGGCTCTCTCACCCCTACCCCTAGTGCTGGCTTGGCATCCAGCAGGCATGTCTGTCTCCCCACAAACACGTGCCAGACACCTACTGTGTCCCAGGCACCTACTGTGTCCCAGGCACATGGTAGAGGCTTCCCCAAGTCCCTCTTTTTGTTTTGTTTTACATCTCGGTCTCGATGGGCCTAGGGGCAGGAGTTGAAGGATATCACTTCCAACTGTCCACTTTCTGAAGCCCAGAGGGTCTGAACCCAGTCTCGAAGGCTGGCCACCAGCCAGGATCCTATGACACTCTCCACCTCCTACTTCCTGCCCCCTTCTCAGTCACTCAGCTACTTTGGTCCTTCGGGGGAGTTTCAAAGGAACTAGAGACCATGGCTGACCAAGTTTGCCTACGTCATTATCACAGACTTCAGAGACACTCCCCCCCCCCGCCCCGGGAAGAACTTCGTCTGCAGGGAGCCTGCGATACAATCTCTTCCTTCATCCTCTAACTGACCCTGCCCTGCACAGCCCGAGGCTTCAGTGTCCTGAGCCTGAGACAAACCTGGGGAAAAACCAGTCACTCTGCGGCCACCTGCTTCAGTCCTCCAGCTGCACCCGCAGCAGAAGCCCAGGGCTGTCATCCCCGGCTTCTCCTCAGCCCCACTGCGGCCTGGATGAGAGGCGGCCAGCCTGACGCCTTCATGGCAGCCAGAACCCGAGGACATGACAGGCCTCCCAATGAACAGATGGCTCTGGACACAGGGCTGGAACTCAGAGAAGATTCTAACTGCTTCTGTTTGGAATGTAGGAAGGCCTTCCGGAAGTAAGCTGGTCCAGCCTGCAGGACGTCTGGGAGGGGGTGAAGCGTCTGGGGCTCAGGGTCCTTGTTTATGACAAATGCACCACTGGCTCTGTAGTGCCCCGCCCTGACTGGCAGTGTCCTACAGTGAGGGCCACGTGCTGCCAGCCTGCTCCCTAAAAGTCTCTGCAGTTTGGTGTCATGCAAAAAATCCCAGCTCAGCCACTTGTTAGCACTGTGATCTGGGAAGACACCTCATGCCTCAGTTTGCTTGTCTGCTAAATGGGGATAACGCCTAACCGCCAAGCCAGCTGTCACCAGACTGCTAGACTTGACTTTCTAAATTACTTTCTGATGGGGTCACCCCCTGTTTAAAACCCTTCAACGCTAACACTGCCCTCAGGAAAAAGTCCAAACTCCACGCCCAGCAGACTAGACCCCTTGTGTTTTGGTCCCTGTCTCCTTCTTGAGTCTCCCCCTTCCCCTTAGGGTCCAGTTTTACTGAATGTACTTGGCGATCCCAGCAAAAGCCACACTAACACCCCACAGCTTTCCACATCCTGTTCACCTGGCCCGGGATGCCCTTCCTCATTGTGTTCTTGGCCAAACCACTTCAAAACTGCAGCATCGCTTCCGCCGGGAAGCCGTGCGTGACCAAACCTCCTCCAGGTAGAGTCGAAGCTTCCTCCTTGTTGCTTCCATGGCAGCTGTGCCCACTTGTAAGGAGACTGTGCTCTCTCCTCCGGCACAACAACAGTCTTCCTTACTTGTTTCCCTAGCGCCTCACATACGGAAGGAGCCTACCAGGTGCTCAGTGAATGTGTGTGGAATGAGGAACAAAGGGCTGAGTCAGACCCTCTCTCCACTGTGTCACAGTTACTTGTTGAAGCCTCTTTCCTCTGCAGATGTGTAGACACTAGGCCCCACGAGGTCAAAGACTGTATCTTAGTCACTGTTAAATCCCAGGGGCACACTGTGTGCAGTAAATATTAGTTCCTTTCTTTTCACTTTCAGGCAGCCCAGGGACCTGTTTCTAGATTTATCTCCTCCTAATAAGGTCGTGGAGTCCCTGGTTGACGCAAAGGGTTAATGTGCTCGGCTGCTAACTGAAAGACTGGAGGTTTGAGTCCACCCAGAGGTGCCTCAAAAGAAAGGCCTGGAAATCTGGCTCCACAAGATCACAGCCTTGAAAACCCTGTGGAGCACAGTTCTACTCTGCACACATGGTAGAGCATACATGGAGTCGCCATGAGTCAGAATCAACTTGACGGCACTGTTTTTTTTGTTTCCTTCAGTTAGGACTTTGAGTTCCTGCGTGGTGCCAGGTCCCTGGGTGATGCAAATGGTGTGTGATCGACTACTAACCTAAGCTGGTGGTTCAAACCTACTGAGCAGCACTGCAGAAGAAAGGCCTGGTAATCTGTTTCTGTAAAGATGACAGCCAAGAAAACCCTATGGAGCCGTTCTGTTCTGTAACGTGGGGTGGCCACGAGTCAGGATCAACTCAACAGCAATGGGTTTGATTTTTTTCAGGTGGTGCAAACAATTAACGTACTCAACTGCTACCTGAAAGGTTGGAGGTTTGAGTTCACCCAGATGCCTTGGAAAAAGGCAATCTATTCCAAAAAACCAGCCATTGAAAACCCTGTGGAGCACAGTTCTACTCTGACACACATGGGGTCGCCATGAGTCAAAATCGATTTAACGGCAACTGGTGAGTCAGGACTTGAGCACAGCTGGGACTGGCTTGGCCCCTGCCCTTTTTCTGAGCCCTAGACTCACCAGGACGTCTTTCCTCTCACTTCTCCTGGGTCTCGGTGGGACTGGAAGAGAGGGCTTGGTGCACAGCAAGCAAGTAGGCTGGGGACTAGGAGAACACCAGCAAACTCCTACTCATCTGCAAGGCTCAGGTCAGGCATTACCTCTCCCTAGACACCTTCCATGATGCCCCCGACATCTTCTGTAGCTGGAACTGTGTCCCCAGCCAGGTATCTGAGGGTCCCTCCTCTGTGCCACCACACATTCCAGACTTCCCAAGCAGAGCACGTGGCTTCCTGTGCTGTCACTGTTTATTTATTTCTCTCGCTTGCCCATGAGTGTTTCAAGGGAAGGCTTAGGTCTGATTCATCATTACACCCCCAGTACCTGACACGGGGCCTGGCACAGAGAACCCTCAAATGATCAGTGAATGAATACATGAAGGCTGTGAATTCCTGCTCCCAGGAGCTCTTCAGAGGTGGGGGGACCCCAGGAGACAGTTTTTGTTCGTCAGACTCAAGGTGCTGGGGTGTGGGAGCGGCCTCAGCTGAGCACCTAGCTCTCCTCTTCCAGCCCAGCTCCTGGTCCCAGATGGCAGTGGGGGAATAGTGGGCTGACGCAGAGGAGGCAGCTTCCTGCCCTGCAGCAACACCCCAGGTGAGGTCCGCGGGGCTCCCCAGGCTGGCTGGTGCCATCCCAGTGAGGGACAGAGTCAGGGTGGGAAATTCCTAATGAGAGCTTCAAACCAAACAAGCATCGATTTGAAGCCTCCAGGACCTGGGGGAAGAAGTTTGGCAGGTCCTGGAGCCCTCCTCACAGTCTCCCATCACTCAGGGGCAGATTCCGGATCCTCACAGGTCAGGTGCACTACCCAGACTCAGACCTTGGCCTTGACCCCTACACATGACCCCCCTCCTTGCCCGCCCTCACTAGCCCTCTGCTAGCCCCTCTGTTGTAGGCTCTACACTAGTCCTGCTGATATCTGTTTGGCTTCCTGAGGCTCAAGGAACAGAGGCACATATATCATCTTCTGGTATTTTCTTTTGATCCTTTTGGGGGACCCAGCCTAGTCTGCAGTCTTTGAGGAGGCTCTGGGTTTCTGAGTGATAATTTGGGACGAGGTGCCCATGAGGCTGAAGCAAGGGGCCAGTGTAGGCAAGGCCCCATCTCATATACCCTCCTGCTTCCAGACACGGCCTCCTACCCTTTCAGGCACAGGAGACCCTTCTCTGTACCTTTTAGCAGCACCCATTAAAGACCTTCAGGGAAGGCCCCTCACCTGCCCAGCTCAGTGTTTTCAAAATTCCAAAGTCGGGAAGCCTTTTCTTAAGTCTTACATAAATCCCAAAGGAAACGGCTTACACCCATGTCTTCTCTGTTTGCTTTAGGGCAGATGGTGATGTTGACCACTGTCTATACCACAAACAGGAGGAGGAATAAGAAGCAGAAAGTTCACCTAGCTTTTAGCCTTCCTTCCTCTTGATGTAAGATGCCCAGTCTTCTTGCTGGCCTGTCACGGGATCTTCACTAACAGCCCTTTGGTTTTCTCTCCGTGCCCAACATCAACAACATAACTGAAGGGCTGTTTCAGCCCTGGACATCCCTGGGGACCTCTTGGTCTCAGGAGTAGGAAGTGGAGGAGGGGACGATTTCCCAGCATCTCTAGATCATATTCCTATTTATACTCCTCCCGCGTTCCCCCCACCAACCAGCCTGGCCCACACTGCCCCAGGCCCACATTCCGACCAGAACTCCTGGCAATCTTCCCCAGCCCTTCCACTTTCCAACCAGCCTAAAAGAGCAGCTTCGTGTCACCCCAACAGCAACTCCTTCAGGCTCCTCTGACTTGCCCCAGGCCTCTGGTCATCTGGATTTCCCTCCTCTCCCTGTCGGGCGAGCTGGCCTCCTCATACTCGGCATGAGGCTGGGCAGGGGCCTGGACTACCTCCTCCTGCCTCTTCTCCAGCCACTCAGCCCTCTCGGCCTCCAAGGCCTCCTCAGGAAAGCCTCTGAATGTCTCCTAAACTTCCCCTGTGTCAGGACCACCCACCCAACCACAGCCCAGGCCCCTCGAGGGGGGGCACCAGTGTGCTTAGTCCCTCACTCATCTCACAAACACCTGCCCTGTGCTAGGCACTGTCTTCGGCCCTACGCCTCATATCCCCACTCCCTCGGCCTCCATGATAACCCAGCTCCTCGTTCTCCTACTTCTTTATCCCTCAGCATCTGTGGGCTCACTTCCTCAGCCTGCCCCTTGGATGCTGGCACTCCCCAGGGTTCCTCTTTGGCCCTTTCTTCTTTCCCCTCACACACTCTTCCTGGTTGATCTCATCCTCTCCCGTGGTGGAAACCACCACTCATGTGCTGATGACTCCCTGATCTACAGCTCTGGCCCCGCCAAGCCCCCGAGCTTCAGACACACTGGGCCAACAGCCTGCTGGGCCCTCTGTCTGCATGTCCCCCAGGGTCGGAGAGCTTAGAATCAACTCCACTGGCCACCTCCAGGGCAGTCCTTGACTGAGACGTATTTTTAAGTGAAAAGGGCAGATGTGTACAACCTGTAAAACGGCGTATGTGTCCAACTCACCCAGTGGTACTGCAAAAGAAAGGGCTGGCAATCAGCTTCCACTAAGATTACAGCCAAGAAAACCCTACTGATCACTTCTACTTTGTAACGCATGAGGTCGCCATGAGTCGAAATTGGCTTGCAACTAACATCAACATATTGGGAAATGTTGTGGAAAACCAAACCAAACCCGTTGCTGTCAAGTCAAGTCTGACTCATGAAGACCACATGTGTTACAGAGCAAAACAGCTCCATAGGGTTTTCTTGGCTGGGATCATTCCAAAGAAGATTGCCAGGCCTCTCTTTCACAGCACTGCTGGCTGGGTTCGAACCAGCCTTTAGGTTGATAGATAGCCAAGTGCAATGTGTCATATACATACACATATAAATACAAACCATATATGATCCAGAAAGACATAACTCAAAGCGCTAATAGCAGTTATCTCTGAGTGATAGAATTATGGGTGATTTTAATACCTTCCTTTTGTTTATCTGCACATTCTAATTTTTCATAATGAGCATTTATTGCTTATATAATAAGAAAACAGTAACACCTCTTTTTAAATGAAAAAAAAGTATTTTTAGATTGATATTCTAGAATTGTTTAGTGCAAGGGCTAGAGAGAATTATAATTATTTTGAGCAGGGCTCTGAACACTTTTTCTGTAAAGGGCCAGACAGTAAATATTTCAGGCTTTGCGAGCCATACGGTCTCTGTCACAGCTACGTAAAGCAAAAGAAGCCACAGACAATATGTAAAGGAATGAGCGTGGCTGTGTCTAAACTGTCTTTTTCATGGTAGATGCTCCAAAAATGTTCGTGTTGCATTAATAATTGACTGGCTGCGTGTATTAAGGGAAGAATGGATTAATGAAAAGTGTGGCTCAGGGCGTATCAAGGATGGGGGTGGACAGTGAAGGAAGACACCCTCTCCTCCCCTTGCCATGGGGAGGATGATTATTTTATTACTGACATTTTTAGAATGGACATTAAAATTTGAATTTCATATAATTTTCAAGTGTCATGAAATATTATTTTCTTCTTCTGTTTCCCCCACCCCCCACCCCAACCATTTAAAGATGTAAAAACCATTCTAGCTCATGCCGTACAGAAACGGTGGCAGGCTGGATTTGGCTGTGGACTGTGGTTTTCCAGTCCCTGCCCTCATGCATCCAATGTTCATGTGGTGGTTGGAATCCAGCACCCACTTCCTCCCGTCTGGCAGGGGTGAGGCCTTCTAGGGTCCCCTTGCCCATCTCAGCCACGGCAGGGCCTGGGTCCCTGGGCCTCAGCTGGGGGGAGTCCTGTGCTCCAGTGTGGAGGGCAGAAGGCTGACCCCTCCTGGGATCTCAGAGCACAGTTCCCCTTGGCAGCAGAGTTGGCAAAAGTTGAAACCATAAACCGGCAGTCTCGGACAGACCTTTAGAAACCCCCTGGTCTGTGCCTTCATTTTTCGGGTGAAGGAGGTGAGACTCAGAAAGGGAAGTGACCTGCCAAGGCCACCCAGGTTGACAGGGTGGAGCTGAGACAAGAACTGGGGGCTGTGTGCCTTTTCTGCGCCCCCAGGGCTGGGGACTGCAGGGCCTGCCCAAAGACGATGTCCCTTCCACTGGACTCCACCTCCAGGAGGTCAGCAGCCCACTCAACAACTGCCTTCCATAGGGAAGGAGCCATGTCAGGGCTGGCATCAGCACAGAATGCGGCGCCCAGCCCAGCCATGGCGGCCGGAGGATGCTGCCAGCTGGGCTCTGGGCCAGCGGCAGGGAGGTGCTCTGACTGACCCCTCTCCTGGCCTCATCCTGTGTCCTGCTGGGAGAGCAGGTTTGGAGCCCCAGCACTGTCTGCATCAGGAATGATGCTCTCCGGCACAGGACCTACTGTGGACCTGCTGCAAGGACATGGGAAAAGACAGCATGTCGCCTCCTGGGCCTAGTCACCTTTGCTGGGCGGCTGGGGGCCAAAGGAGAGACGAAACCCTGGTGCCTGAGGGGACCCACCAGGCAGGAAAGGGCAGACCACTTTGGGGAAGCAAGGTGTGAGGACAAATCATTCCAGAGTTTCATCAGACCTTCCCACGATCATGTACGATAGAGAGAGGGTTCAGAGTGAGAGATAGGAGAAATGTTTTAAGAAAAGAATTTCCTTCTCAATTTCGGGCCTGAGCCCTGGTTTCTACAGAGACCCTCACTTTAAAAATTACTGAGCAGAGGCCTAGGTACCAAGAACGGCCAGATGTAGCACACTATCCCTGTCTGCCACTACTCATTGATACTTACATTAACCTGTTGCATTGAGCTGACTCTGACTCATGGCAACCCCACGTGTGTCAGAGTAAGAACTATGCTCCATAGGGTTTTCAAGGGCTGATTTTTTTGGACGTAGATTGCCAGGCCTTTCTTCTGAGGCACCTCTGGATGGACTTGAATCTCCAGCCTTTCGGTTAGCAGCTGAGTACATTAACCATTTACATCACCCAATAATGACACTTGTGGTTGTTGTGTGCTGTCAATTCTGACTCATAGTGACCCTACAGGACAGAGTAGAACTGCCTCATTGGGTTTCCTGGGCTGTAAATCTTTATGGGAGCAGACTGCCAGGCCTGTTCTCCCGCAGAGCGGCTGGTGAGTTTGAACAGCCAACTTTTCGGTCAGCAGTCAAGCACAGACCCGTTGTTCCATCAGTGCTCCTGGGATAAGGACAGTAGGTAAGACAAGAATCTGGGAGGATCGTGAACACACTCTCATTGGAATCTTCACAACCACAAGAGTTACTACTATTATTCTCACCATTTTATAAATGAGGGACCTGAAACTTGGGTGACAGATTACTTAAGCTAAGGCACCCAGTTACTGGAATGGCAGAGGCAGGGTCTGAAGTGACCCCAAGTCCATAAACTGCCTCCACCTGTGGTGAACAGCAGGCACACAGTCAACATACAAATAATGAATGAGTGCACCAGCCAGCCACCACTGGGTCATCTTGTCTACCTGCACCCCTCCACTTCCAGGGAAGCCTTTATTTAAGATCAGAGGGCAGGGCACAGGGTGGGGGCCGTTATCAAGAGTTCCAGGAAAGAGGACCTCACCACTGTCCCACCAAAAGTTCTGGCCAACATCTCCCAGGCCAGTGTCCTCACCTGTCTCACCAGAGACACTCATGCCGTCAGGGAGCTTCGAGACCCTCTTCCATTCAGAGCCAAACCTCACCCTTGCTGCCCTACCCCTCCTCCTCCACAGACAGGAGCGAGGAGATTGCAGGAGCAGATGGGCTCCTTCAGACAGGAGGTCTGGCTGAGATGCGCCTACAGCTTTCCCTCTTCCCTGTCTATCTGCTGCCGCACCACTGGCCAGCTCCTGCCGGGCCCAGCCACCCACTCTGTAGTGATCCTAGAGTCCCAGGCCCTCTGCCTGAGCTGCTGCGAGCCCAGCCTTGGAGCTGGGTTGTGTGTCGTATGCGTGTGTTCTCACGTGCATGCAGCTGGAGGGGACAGGACAAGACAACCTTGGTCTGTTCCCTCCCCCTGGAGATGAGAAAGTGCCCACTCAGCAGCTAAGGCCTGGAGGGCGAAGGCGAAGGGTCCAGGGCAGAGAGAGACGGGGTCACAGTGGGACACAGCACCAGGGAAGAGAAACGTGACTTGTTCCAAAAGGAGTGAAGCTAACTAATCAGGTGGGTCTGGACCCAGGCCAGCCACTCCCTCATGGACAACAGAGCAGAACAGGGACTGCAATTAACGAAATACCAGGGAGAGTCCTCTTACTCCAGGAAGGCCCTGCCTGAGGCCCCTCGGGGCAGGAGCTGCTGATGGCCCACCCCCAGTGCCTACTTCACTGGCGCCCTGGAAACTAGAGAACAGAGGCCAGCACTGCATGGACCCCTGGTGCCCTCCTGGCAGGTTCCATTTCCCCCCTTTCTCTGTCCTTCCTGCCTTGGAGAGTCGGCAAGATACTGCCTAAGGGCCCAGCCTAGTGTGAAAGGAAAGCCTGCCTCAGTTTCTCCCCTGGAGCTGAGCAGTGTACAATCACTTGAAAATCCTTTCTAAACAACAACCACCACGACAGCTACCAGTATTTGGCATCTGCTACGTGACAGGTGGGAGTACCTGGATGATGCAAACAGATAACATGCTCGGCCACTATTGAAAGGTTGGTGGTTGGAGTTCACCCACAGGCATGTAGGAAGAAAGGCCTGGAGATCTACTTCCAAAAACTGAGCCATTGAAAACCCTATGGATCACAGTTCTACTCTGACACACATGGGGTTGCCATGAGTCAAAACTGACTCTATGATAACTTTTTCTTTTTAATGTGCCAGGAACAGAACATTAGTTCATTTAATTCATATAACAACTCTCCCCATTATGATCCCATTTCACAGATGAGGAAATTTGAGGCTGGGAGATGATCAGGAGTTTGCTGGGAGAAGGGGGTCACATAAGTAGTATATGCTGACAAAAGTCCCAAACAGAGTGACCCCAGAAAGGAGAGGCCCTGTTGAGGTAGGATTTGGGAGGAGCCGAGCCAGGCTCACCCAACAGTATGGGGCTTGCTCCCTGGGCACAGGAAAGCCCAAGCAGGCAGAGAATGGTGTCTGGGTTTGTAGAGGGAAGAAATGCAGCCTTAAAGGCAGCTCCGCCTCCTCTAGACCTGAGGGGGAACGCTTCCAGGCAGGCATGCCGATCCCACAATATCTCAGCCCAGGAGCCTCCTCGTTTCCCAAATCTGGTGCCCTCTCCTGCGGCCCACGGAGACGCCAGGCTCTGCCTGGCACAGGACGCACGGCAGCCTCACGGCTCAGAGCACCGCCCCACCAGCCGTTCTCCTGGGGACTGGTGCAGGCCCAGAGAACTCCAGGGGGGCTGGGGCCTCCCACTGCTGGAGCGAGGATCAGGAGCTGGGGTCAGATGGAGGGAGGATGGAAGTGCGACCCCGGGAAAGCTGGTCTCCCGGAGTCTGTTTCCTCGCCTGTAAACTGGGGATAATAATGCCTACTTCATCAGGTGGTTGACAGTGACACAGCGCTCGGCACACAGTAGACATTCAATAACCGGCAGCCACTAGCATATTCGGAAAGTGGATGTAACTTACTGCAGTCTACTCTGGCTTCTAGGAAGAACCAAGGCTCCATTCCGCTGGCAGGGCATGGGCAGCCAGTAGGGCGAGTCCTTGGAACCTAAAGGTCAGTGAGGTCCTGACACCCCACGCTGCAGAGGTGAGGGTGGCAGGTGGCAGCCCCACAGGCTCATCCATGCACAGGAAGTGGCGGGGGTAACCCAAGACAAGAACTTTGCTGTGACAAGGTGACCCACTCTCCAGAACGCCTTCAGGATGCCGACCCAAATTCTTCTAAACCCGGGAGCCAGTGTTGCCTGGGGCTCGCCCTTAGCTTCCCCTTACCCTATGGGACGTTTTCCCAGCCCCATCCCAGAGCCAGGCTAAGGCCGGGATCTCTGAGGGCAGTGCCTGCCAGACGCTGGGGCAGCCTTGAGGGTTCCGCGCCCCCGGGGCCAGCGTCCAGGAACATGCCGTGTGCCCACGCCCGGTGGGGAACAGCACACGGACACGCCAGATCTCAAAGGGCGCTGACACAGGAGGGGCAAGCTGGTGGCGTTATTGACTCAGGGCCCAGGCCGCAGTTGGGGAACTGCGAGGGCTGGGCTGGGGGTGGGGATGAGGAGGAGACAGCGCAGCCTCCCAGCGGAGGAATATCTGGGGAGCTGACTTTCCACTCCTCATAGCCCCAACTCTCCCACGCCTACCGCCAGGAGGGGCTTAGAGAGGCCACCGGTGCCTAGAGGGTGTTGACCCCCCAGCACAGAAAATGAGTCACTGTCTCAATAGCCTGCCTCCTGCTACAAGGCCTGTAGACAGCTCCAGGGACCCCACCACCCACAGCTTGGGAGACAGCAGCGCCTGCAGTCCATGCTGGATTTCAGATTCCAATCATCTCCCCCACAGAGGCAAGAGCAGAATCCTCAAGCCCTACTGGCCACCCACCCCCTTTTCCCATCACTGCATTAACCCTTTGCCTGGTCTGCGGAGGGTAGTGGGCCCCTGCCCCTTTGGTCTTCCCGGGTGGGCAGAGGGGAGACAGCAATCCCCAGAGAGATCCCCCCCACCACACACACACACACACACACACACACACACACACACACGCACACACACACATACACGCACACACCCAGCTCTGGGACTAACGGGGCTTCACGTG
>NW_004443971.1:10022442-10052961 GCF_000243295.1 Trichechus manatus latirostris
GGGCCGGGGTGTCGCGGAGCTGGGCGCCGTGCCCGGCGCCTTGCGCCCTGCGCCCTGCGCCCTGCGCCCTGCTGGGGTCCCCGCCCGGGCTCGGGGCTGCTTCCCCGGCTCCGTAAAGGTGAGCGGCTCCCCAGAGAAGCTGCAACCTGAGCTGGAGGAGGAGGAGGAGGAGGAGGCAGAAGGGGAGGGGAAGGGGAGGAGGTGGAGGAAGGTGGGGAAGAGGAGGGAGGAAGAGGAGAAGGAGGAGGGGAAAAACCCGGCCCCCGCCAGAGTTTTTCACACGTACCAGCTGACTCCTCCCCTGTCCCTCCCGCCTTGGCCACGGCCGCTGCCAATCCCCAGGGCTCCCCGTGCCGGGTGCCCACCCCTTTCTCCCACTCTGGGAACCAGGGTCCAAGTGCCTCTTCCTGTTGCTAACTAGGCCTGGCCTCCGCCAGCCCTCGGGCCGTCAGGGCTGGGTCGCCCCAGGACTGGGGCCAGGGGTGATTTGCTGAGAGTGCCTGTCTCTAAATGCAGCTCTCCCGCCTTCTGAGGCTGAGCCTGGTTGGACACCTGAGGAATTAACGTGTGGACAGGTCCTGTTGGTCATTTTCGCCTTCAGAATTCTTGACAACAGTAGCCCTGGGGCTCGCCCTCTATCCTGTCCAGTGGGGCTCGTCACTTACCTTCAGGGACGAAGTTCCCACCCCTGTTGGCTCCATGTCCCCAAGGCCTGAGTGAATCCCTCTTTACTGCCATCTGTCCTACTTCCTCCCCTGAAGGCAATTCAGTTTGTCCTTTGAAATTAAACCACCGGCCAACTGAGAACCCTCCAAGAAGTCTGCAGAATAGCTAGTGCTTGTCCAGCTTCCATTTTACAGACAGCAAAACTGAGGCCCAGACAGGAGATTTGCACTGGCCCAAAGTCCCACAATGAGTGGCGATCTATGATTAGAACCTCATCCAATGGCCATTCCACCCACACAACCTGTCTTCAGAGATCAAAGAAAAACTGGGGTGGGGTGAAGGGTAACAGTGCCTCCATCTGGGCTCCTCCCTGCCTGCTTCCTGCTGAAGGCTGGGAGGAGAGGAGGTGGTGCTGCAGCTCCGATGTGCACCCAAACAAGGGGTCTGTGTCCACTGCCCTGCCAGGGGCATGGCCTCTGCAGTCTGCGGGCCTGGCAAGGAGGGGCTCTCGAGGAGCCTTTCCCGACTGCTGATCTCATGGGACTGCCACCACTTGGTCTTAAGCTTTGAGCATGGGGCCTTTCCCTGGGGAGAAGAGTGGTTGAGAATAGAACAATTTCCTCTTCTAGAAGACTTGAGGCCAGCTCCCTGGCCCTGCAACATCAGCCCCATCAAGCCTGGAGCACAAGTTCGCATCCAGACTCCACAGGAGCTGGAAAACAAAAACCAAACTTGTTGACATAGAGCCGACTCGACTCATGGTGATTACATGTGTGTAGAGTAGAACTGTGCTCCATAAGGTTTTCAATGGCTATGATCTTTTGGAAGTTGATCTCCAGGCCTTTCTTCTGAGGCATCTTTGGGTGGATTCCAACTGACAACCTTCTGGTTAGTAGCTGAGCGCTTAACCATTTATGCCACCCAGGGACTCTTACAGGATCTGAAGAGAGGGAGAAAGAAGGAAGACCCTGGGCCCACGCATGATAGTAATTTGTGAGTAGTCACCCTTTAACGCCTCTGTTTTCTCTGCTAGAGAATGCAGATTTCCCGGGCACAAGCACTTTATAAAAGTAAAACTGCTGAGTTTTGAAGGGGTGCAGAGAGTAGAGGGGTCCAGAGCCTCCAGGATCCATAACCCGTGTGTGTTATAGGAAGACAGGAGAGCAGGGAGGCCATGTGAAGGCAGGGAAGGAGCAGGAAGGGAAGGGGAAAGAGATGGCTAAGGGGCTGAGTTGACTAGAGGATTCTAGAGAACGGGGCTAAAGGTGGAGGTTCAAAGAACCAGGCGGATGAGGCCAACAGGTCACAGCAAGCATTTTCTGAGCATCTCTTATATGCCAAATAATAGCTTGGGCTCTGGGCACAAAAGATGAATAAAACCCAGTCCCTAACCTCAAGAAGGAGCTCTGGTGGTGCAACGGTTCAGCACTGCTGACTGAAAGGTTGGTGCTTCGAACCAGGGCTTTGAACCAGTTTGAACCAACTCAGTCATGGCCGATGAAGCAAAACCAGATCAGACCCCAGTTTTTACAATTGTGGTGGTCTGGAATGATAAGCAGAAAGGGAAAGCCCTGGAATGGGAGACTTGAAAGAGGCCTAGCGAGCCCTTTCAGGAGCCTGATACGTGAGATTGGATTATTGGCAGGGCTGTGGAGAGCGACACACATTCAGAGCAGCACGTCCAACTCTGCTCAAATCCAATGGGCAAGAGATTTGGTTGCTATGCAATGCATACATTGCCCTCGTTTTCTAAGAGGGAGATTGGGTTTCTAGCAGGGCTTCAACTCATAAGTTTTTCCATTCTGGTTATCATTCCAGTTGACCAAAATTTTAAAAAATTCGGGTCTGTTCTGGTTTTGCTTCCTTGGCCATGACTGAACTGGGAAGAACCGGTCTAAAGCTCTGGTTCTAACCTACCCAGCAGCTCCACGGGAAAAAGACCTGGTGATCTGTTTCTATAAAGATTAGAGCCTAGAAAGCTCTATGGGGCAGTTTCACTCTGTCACATGGGGTCGCTATGAGTCAAGATCGACTTGATGGACCACAGCAACAACCTGAAGGAGTTCGTGGTCTAATGAAGGCGGGTCGAGTAAACAAATTACAATGCTATAGGATACAGCTTAGCGCAGTGGTTGCCCTGGAGGAGGTGCTGATGCTTGAGCTGAGGGTGACAGGATAAGAGGACAGTGGGAGGGGGAACACCATATGCAAAGTGCAGGAGTGAAGGCATAGGCCCCATAATTTCCGGAGGCCAGATCTTGAGGCGGGAGGTGGCGCTGTAGAGGGGGGCAGGTGCCAGGTTCTGAAGGCCCTTCTGTGCTGTGACTAAGGAGCCAGGACTCTATCCTGAAAACATGGCACAACATGGGGACATTTTAAAGGCAAGGGACATCACCAGGTTTGCGATTTAGGATGATCCTTCTAGCAGCTGCGTGGAGGATTGATGGTGGGGTAAACCTGGAGACAGGAACCCAGTTTGGGGCTGATCTTGGTGAAGAATGATGCAGGCCTAGGCAAGAGCACCGGCAGTGGGGAGGAGAGGAGGGAGCTGATTTGAGAGCTACTCAGGAGACAGTCATGGAACTTTGTGCCCATCTGCATCTGGGAAGATAAGGGTGCCAAGAGTGTCAGCCCCTGGTGTGTGGATGGAGCTGGGCCTTGGAGCTTCTTAGGTGTGCCTTGAGTCCCAGCACCTCCTTGTACTGGCTGTGTGACCGTGGACAAGTGGCTTAACCTCTCTGAGCCTAGTTTTGCAATCTGTAAAACAAAAGATACTAACACTGATCTTGTACTTTTGTGCGTATTAGAGATAATATATGCTAGTCCCTGGAAGTGCAAATGGTTAACATTCTTGGCTGCTAACTGAAAGATTGGAGGTTCAGATCCACCCAGATGTGCTTCAGAAGAAAGGCCTGGCAATCTACTTCAACTATCAAAAACACTGTGCAGCACAGTTCTACTCTGACACACGTGAGGTCACCATGAGTCAGAATCAACTCAATTGTTTTTTTGTTTTGTTTTGTCGTGTTTCAGGGCCTAACATAGGGCCTGGCTTATAACAGGAACTCAGTAAATGGCAGGTATCATTGCCATTTTTTGTCCATTCAGCAAACATTTACTGAGCACCTGCTATGTGCCGGAACTGTACTGGCTCCTTGGGACATAGGGATGATGTCCTCAGGCAGCTCACCAGTGGGAGAGACAGATGTGCAGAGAAGCAGTCAGCGTATCAGACAGTATGGGCCAGGACAGAGCAGGAAGCCCCTCACTCTGCCCAAGAGAATGCGGGACAATTTCAAAGAGGAGAGATGACAGCTTACATGATGCAGGCTCAGCCACTTGCTCAGAGACTGTCACATCACCCTCCACCCCCCACCATGGGATTGTCGGAGAGAGTTTTAGAATCTCTTTTCTGAGTTTAGAAAGCATCATCCTGCACCGCCGGGGTAGGAGGAGGGGCTGGGCTGCAGATGGGTGTCTGTAGGGAGCAGGCTCTTCCAGCCTGAGAAATGGTGTATGGAGCCTTGGCAACCTGGCAGCCCCAGGGATGGGGATGAGTAGACCGCAGATGGGCAGGTAGAAGGGGGGAGCCAGGTGAGGGTGAGAACATGTGTGAGCGTGGGGCTACTAGCTGAGTAGGGAGCGCATGATGTGCAGTGTGTGTGTGTGTGTGTGTGTGTGTGTGTGTGTGTGTATACGCGGGCCATCCTAATTTTTCTGCTCCCTCTCTGTACCCTTCCAAAACTTCCCTCTGGACCCTTTGGTGTCCCCTGTCTCCAGGCCATTTTTTCTCTCCATGTGTCCCCCAACAAGCCCAACTCAACAGAAGCTGCACTCCCTGGTTCCTCCACCAGGGAGGGACATCTGTACCACTTCCCTGCCAAGGGAAGATCTTGGGCTTTAAAGCCACCTAAGCTGTGTGACCTTGAGCAGTCACTCACACCTCTGATTTCAGCTTCCTGTTTGTAACATGGAGAAGGTAATAGGCCCTCCCTCACGGAGCTGTTGTGAGGTTTCACTGTGCTAACAGATGTAAACTTGGTGCCCAGTCAATGCTCCTTTCCCTTCTTTGCAGCCCGTTAGCTCTCCCCTTGCAGAGGGTCAGACAGGGCCCTCTCAGCTGGGTGTTTCCCCAGTACCCTGAGTCCCGGGGCCCCTGACCCATAGGCCCTGCAATCCCTTTCCCCTGTGCAAGCCTGGGGGCCTGTGGCATTCCTGGGAGGCCCTGGTGGCCCTTGCGGTGGGGTGCTGGGAGGCCTGAGCAGCGTGACAATGGGGGCCCCAGCAGCAGCCCAACCCACTCCCCGCTTGGATCCTGTCTCTCCTCACCGCTGCCAATGACTTGCCACTGCTCTGACGATAGGACAAGCATCCCTGGGTGTTGGAAGGCTGAGTGGGGAAGCTGAAACCGCTCTCCCTCACAGACTGTGTGGGCAGTGCATTCAAATAGCTTCGGAAGAACCAAAGTTCAAGCCCGCCCCACTTTCCTGGGGAGGCGTAGCATCCAGACATGGAGAGTTCAGCCAACAGAGAATCTCTTCTCAGCACATTGCCGCACGCTCTTCTCCTCTCTGGCCCTACCCACACTGTGCATGCAGTCTCCTAAAGCACTGCAGGGACAATTGGGAGGTCCAGGGACCTGATTCTGTCTGTAAGGTGCAGAAGTCGTTTCGTTAATCTGAGCCTCAGTTTTCCTCTTCAGCAAAATGGGAACAATGCTAATGCCTGCCTCTGGGGATGTGAAAGTGCTTTGTAAACTGTACAAAGATCTGCAAGTGTATGAGATCATTAGCATTTGGCCGGAGGCTCTCTCTTCTCAGGATTCTAGGAGACAAGGGAAAACAAGAGAAATGAGAAACTAACAGCTAAACTCTCTGCAAAGGCATGCACGTGCTTGGCAGGGAGTCAGGAGAGTGACAGCAGAGACCTGAGCTGGGGACTGACCCCCTGTGCCTCAAGTTAAGGGGTGTGTTAGTGAATGGGGGCAGCAGGACTTGCGGGGACTCAGCCAGTTCTTACCCCTCCTCTGGCTAAACCCAGGCCATTGGTTTTCAGTGACTTGTGGGGAATAGGGATGATTAAAGAGCCCTGGTGGCACAGTGGTTAAGAGCTTGGCTGCTAACCAAAAGGCTGGCAGTTCAAATCCACCAGCTGCTCCTTGGAAACCCTATAGGGCAGTCCTACTCTGTCCTATAGGATTGCTATGAGTCAGAATCAACTCGATAACAACTTTTTAATAAAAAATTATTATTACTAACATATTAGGAGCCCTGGTGATGCAATGGGAAAGTGCTCAGCTTATAACCAAAAGGTTGGCAGTTTGAGCCTACCCAGTGGATCCACGGGAGAAAGACCTGGCAATCTACTCCCTTAAAGATTACAGTCTAGAAAACCTCATGGGGCATCTACTCTGTCACACGGGGTCACTACAAGTCAGAGTCCACTTGACGGCAGTGGGCAGTGGGTAGGGATGATTAAGAGAAAAATGCGATTTAATTGCTTCCAGTGTGATTCCAGTGGGGAGTTTCTGCTTTATCACTGCACCAAGTGTCACATCCTCTTCTGTTTGTGCTAAATACACAGGCGTGCATGCACTTGTGTATGTATACACACACACACATGCACACACACATAGGCACACACACCATGTAGGACTAATCCAGACTTCAGATGGGGCAACAGCTGCATCCCCAGAGGGTTCCAGGACAGAGTGGGCACATAAACAGAGTCAGCCAATCACAGACCTGTTGACCCTAGCAACCATCAAACCAATTAGAACCCCACTCTAGCGTCTACTAGTGCCTCCAAAACACACCACACACACACACACACACACACACACACACTTCAAGTTGCTGCATCTCCACAGCAACAAAACTACCACACAGAGATGGAGAAAATGGAAAGTGTCCTTTAGTAACAAGACTGGACCAGTCATTGGGATGAGGATGCAGGCAGTGCTGGGTTGGGGCTCTGAGAAGGTCCCATGCAAGGTGGGGAGAAGAGAGAAAGCTGGTTCACCTGGGCTTTCTAAACCCATATTTTAGCTCTGCGCCTCTGTTTCCTCACCTACATAGTAAGTCAGAGACTTCTATGTATTTGCATTATAGTATGCCCAAAGTATGCAATTATTATTCAATTAATAACTGGGGGTAGGAGCTATAGATTTTCTTCCCAGAAAACCTTAAGAATGTTGAGATCTCTGAATTAGAGTGGATGCCTTAAGGGGTTCTGAGTTTCTGTTTAGAGAATGAAAAACATTTGAAAATAGATGGCGGCAATGGTTATACAACATGGTGAATATAATTAATGTTACTGAATTGTATACTTAAAAAGAATTAAAGTGGCAAATGTTTTGTCATATATTTTACCACAATTAAAAAAAAAAAAAAGAGTGATCACCAGAAAGACCTAAAATCAAATGCTAAAATCCAGCTCATGAGTTCATTGTAGAGTTGGACCTTAACTCAATTTGAAAACATTTACTGGATCTCTCCCATGTGCCAGTCACTGTGCTTGGTGCCAGGAATACAAACATGAGTAAGCTAAAAAGCTGTGTTTATAGGGAATGAAAGGAATGCAAACACATGATTATGCCCCAACGTGTCAAATGTTACAACAGAAGCATGCATGAAATACTATGGGAATGGAAATTTCTCTCTGGGAGAAGAAGAGCGTGGGAGAAAAGGTGGCAGGGACCAGAGAAACTCACAGATAGGAACTAGTATTTGGGCTGAGCATTCAAGGGTGACTAGGGCATTTCTCAGATTAATAAAGGTTTGGAAATGGATGTCAGCAGTGGGAACACCATATAACCCAGCAATTCCACTCCTAGGTATATGCCCCAAAGAACTGAAAGCAGTGACTCAAACAGATACTAGTACATCAGAGTTCAGTGCAGCACTATTCACAATAGCCAAAAGGTGGAAACAATCCGTGTCCATAAACAGATGAATGGATAAACAAAATGTGGTACATACACACAATGAAATGCAATTCAATCATAAAGAGAAATGAAGTTCCGATCTATGCTACGACATGGATAAACCTTGAAAACATTATGTTGAGTGAAATAAACCAGACACGAAAGGACAAATATTGCATGGTTTTGCTTATGTGAAATGTCTAGAATAGGCAACTACATAGAGACAAAAGTTTATTAGTGGCAACCAGTGACTGAGGGTGGAGAGAACGAGAGTTATTGCTGACCAATAAACCACTGTTGTCATGTCAATTCCAACTCATAGCGACCTGATACGACAGAGTAGAACCGCCCCATAGTTTCCAAGGAGTGGCTGGTGGATTTGAACTGCCGACCTTTTGGTTAGCAGCTGAGCTCTTAACCACTGCACCTCCAGAGCTTTCTTTCTTTTTTTTTCCCCTAAATTTCCTTTATTTTGCTGTTGTTAAGAATATGCACAGTGAAACATACACCAGTTCAACAGTTTCCACATGTACACTTTAGTGACATTGATTACAGTCTTCAAGTTGTGCAACCATTCTCACCCTACTTTTCTGAGTTGTTCCTCCTTCGTTAACATAAATGCACTGCCCCCTAAGGTTCTTATCTAATCTTTCAAGTTGCTGTCGTCAGTTTGATCCCATACAGACAGATAGTTCTTAAAAGAGCATAATGCTCAAGGCAGACCTTTGTTACTAGTTAAGCTAAACCATTGTTCAGTTTTAGGATGACTTCAGGGGATTATTTTTGGTTTAAGGTTTAAAGATTATCTCAGAGCAATAGTTTCGGGGGTTCCTCCAATCTTTGTGGCTCCAGGATGTCTAGAGTCCATGAGAATTTGAAATTCTCTTCTGCATTTTCCCCCTTTTGATCAGGATTCTTCTCTGGAATCTTTGATCAAAGTTTTCAGTAATGGTAGCCAGGCACCATCATGTTCTGGTCACATGGTAAAGGAGGCAGTAGTTCATGGAGGCAATTAGCCACATGTTCCATTTCCTCCTTCTATTCCTGACTCTCCTTCTTCCACTGTTGCTCCAGGTAAATAGAGACCTTGTGCCTTGGACTGGCCGCTTGCAAACTTTTAAGGGCCCAGAAACTATGCAATGAACTAGGAAGTAGAACAGAAGTACTAAACATGATATCAGGCCCATTGACTGGGATGGCCCATGAAACCATGACCGTAAACCTCCAAACGAAGGAATCAAATCCCATGAGGTGTTTGGTTGTCCATAAGCAGCCTCAGCAGCTACTTTTGTTTTGTTGTTGTTGTTGTAAATATATCTGTTATGGATTGAATTGTGTCCTCCCAAAATGTGTGTCAGCTTGGCTAAGCCATGATTCCCAGTATTGTGTGATTGTCCACCACTTTGTCATCTGATGTGATTTTCCTATGTGTTGTAAATCCTACCTCTATGATGTTAATGGGGCAGGATTAGAGGTAGTTATGTTAATGAGGCTAGTCTCAATCTACAAGATTGGATTGTATTTTGAATCAATCTTTTTTGAGAATAAAAAAGAGAAGCCAGCAGAGAGGCAGGTGGACTTTATGCCACCAAGAATGAAGAACTAGGAGGAGAGTGCTCCTCTGGACTCAGGGTCCCTGCACTGAGAATCTCCTAGACCAGGGGAAGACTGATGACAAGGACCTTCCCCCAGAGCCATCAGAGGGAAAGCCTTCCCCTGGAGCTGGCACCCTGAATTCGGACTTCTAGCCTCCTAGACTGTGAGAGAATAAATTTCTCTTTGTTAAAGCCATGCACTTGTAGTATTTCTGTTACAACAGCACTAGATAACTAAGACCATATCTATCACGCAACTATTGCCAATTCAACTTTTTACAAGTGTACAACTTACTGACGGCAATTACAATAATCAGCTGTGCAACCCTTTTCTCCCTCCCTCCTGCCCCTTGTAACTACTAATAAACTTTGTTCTCTATACATTTGTCTTTTCTTGTCTTTTTCATTTATCCTTTTGTGATTGGCTTGTTTCATTCAGCATAATGTCTTCAAGCTCCATACATACTGTTGCATGTATCAAGACTTCATTTGTCCTATTGGCTGAGTAGTATTCCATTGTGTGTCTGTACCACATTTTGTTTATTCATTCACCTATCGATGGACGTCTAGGATGTTTCAACCTTTTGGCTATTGTGAATAGTGCTGCAATGAACATTGGTGTACAAGCCTCTTTTGGAGTCTCTGCTTTCAAGTCTTTTGTGTATATACCTAGGAGTGGAATTGCTGGGTCATATGGTAGTTCTATTTTTAGTTTTTTGAGGAATTGCCACACTGTTTTCCACTATGGCTGTACCATTTTGCATTCCCACCAGCAAAGGTTCCAATTTTCCCACATCCTTGCCAACATTGTTATCTTCTGATTTTATACTCTTAGCCATCCTAGTGGGAGTGAAATGGTGTCTTACTGCGGTTTGATTTGCATCTCTGATGGCTAATGATGCTGAGCACTTTTCATGTGTTTGTGGCCATTTGAATGTCCTCTTTGGTGAAATGTCTATTCAAGTCCTTTCCGCATTTTCTGATTGGGTTATTTGTGGTTTTTGTTGTTAAGTTGTCAAAGTTTTATATATATTTTGGCTGTTAAGATTCTTATAGGATATATGGTTTCTGGAGATATTCTACCAGTCGGTAGCTTATTTTTTCACTTTTTTGGTAAAGTTGTTTGAGGAACAAAAGTTGTTAATTTTTATGAAATTTCCATTCATTTATTTTGTCTTTTGCTCTTTGTGCTTTTGTTGTTATATTAGATAATCCATTGCTGAAACCTAGGCTTGACGGCATTACCTCTGCTTGTTCTTCTAAGAATTTTCTGATCTTTGGTTGCACATTTAGGTCCTTAATGCATTTGAATTTGTTTTTGTGTATGGTCTGAGGCATGTCTCCTATTTCATTTTTTTGCACGTGGAAATCCAATTTTCCCAGCACCATTTATTGAAGAGACTCTTCTTTCCCCATCGAATGGACTTAACACCCTTGTCAAAAATCAGTTGACTGTAGATGTGTGGGGTTATTTCTGGACTCTCAACTCTATTCCATTGGTCTATGTGTCTGTTGTTATACTAGTACCAGGCTGTTTTGATTACTATAACTGTACGTTGTTGTTGTTGTTAGATGCCGTTGAGTCGGTTCCACCTCATAGCAACCCTATGTACAACAGAACAAAACACTGCCCAGTCCTGCGCCATCCTCACAATGTTGCTATGTTTGAGCACATTGTTGCAGCCACTGTGTAAATCCATCTCGTTGAGGGTCTTTCTCTTTTTTGCTGACCCTCTGCTTTACCAAGTGTAATCGTTAAGTCTGTGTGTCAACTTGGCTGGGCCATGATTCTCAGTGATTTGGCAGTTATAATGTAGTTTGGCAGTTATGATGTAGTTTGGCAGTTGTATAACGATATGATCACGTTCATGATGAGATTCGTTATAATGTGATCACCTCCATGATGAGATCTGCTGTGAGTGGCCCATCAGTTGAAAGGGAGTTTCCTTGGAGGCAGGGCCTACATCTAATGTAAGTGGACTTTCTGGCAAGGCTCATGGGCTTTTGCTTGCACTGGATGCTGTAGCTGGCTCCTGTTCATCTGATCTTCGGTCCTTGGGTCTTGAGCTAGCAGCTTGCCTGCCGATCTTGGGATTCGTTGTTCCCACCCTGTGAGCCAGAGCCCTGCTTTCTGACTTGCCAATCTTGGGTTCACCAGCCCCTGTGACTACGTGAATCAGGAGAAGCCTCCAGCCTGACCCATGTTCCAGCCTCTACAACTGCATGAGTCATTTCCTTAATATGAATCTCTCTCTACATATATTTATACACTTTACAGGTTTTGCTTCTTTAAAGAACCGAACCTAAGACAATCCCCAAGACCAGAAGTCTTTCTCCCTGTTGTGAACTTCAGAAGATTCAGCTATGCTTTTGATTTGAAGGCTAGCATTCTACTTGAAGTGTCATAGTCAGGAGAGAGGCCATATCTGATTCTTGAAAGCCCCTAGGGCCATCACTGGGCCTAGAATGAGTAATGAGTACATTGAATTGATTGATTGAGCTGAACTTGGAAGTAGGGGGTATGTTTCAGAAGTTTTAGAAAGTGATCAATGTTAACTTTATACTAGGTGTTTATTCTATACTTATGTACAAACCCACGCATGGAGTGCCCAGAGGACACACCTTTTACCACAACGATGAGGAACAAATTTGTGACGGGAGCCACAGCATCCTATTTGCTGTAATTGCAATTTTATGTAAGTCAGATTTGACAGTGGGAACTGACCTAACTGAATTAAGACACCTAACTACAATGGGGCTGACTGGACCCAGTGGTGGTAGGGGCCAAGTGGCGGCACTCCATCGACAAAGACAAGGCGGTGTGGTTACCATAATGGACAGTGGAGTCAAAGCAGTGATCAGAACAGTCTGACGTGTATGGACTTATGGCGTTGGCTACTTAGTCATGGTGTCCCTAGGAGTGATATAGATAGGAAATCTACTAAATATTTACTTGACTGTATAAGCGGAAGAATTCTAGGTCAAGTGAACAACAGTTTAACTTGAATCGCCAGAATGGAGAGTCACGGCCCCTTAATCAGTTCCCAGATTTGGGCAAGTTTACAGACCCACAACCCCTTGAGTGAAGGGGAGGCCAGGTCCCCTTGAGGAAGGACCCCAACACATTGCCAAAAATTTATACAGTTAATCATTCCCCCAGCCTTCCCCAAAGGGATCTACAACCTTTTATGAGAGTGTTCATTGGGGACAAGAAAATAATCATACTTTTTGGGGATTACTAGATACTGGCTCTGAACTGACACTAATCCCAGAAGACCCAAAATGTCACTGTGGCCCACCAGTCAGAGTGGGGGCATATGTACGTCAGGTTATTAATGGAGTCTTAGCTCATGTCTGTCTCCCAGTAGGTCCAAAGCATCCCTGAACCCATCCTGTAGTGATTTCCCCAGTTCTAGGATGCATAATTGGAATAGATATACTCAGCAACTGGCAGAACCCCCACATTGGATCCCTGACAAATAGAGTAAGGGCTATTATGGTAGGAAAAGCCAAGCGGAAGCCATTAGAACTGCCCCTAGCTAGGAAAATAGTAAACCAAAGCAATACTGCATTCCTGGGGGGATTGCAGAGATTACTGCCGCCATCAAGGACTTGAAGGACACAGGTATGATGATTCTCACCACACCCCCATTCAACTCGCCTATTTCGCCCATGGAAAAAACAGATGGATATTGGAGAATGACAGTGGACAATCAAAAACAGCCAGGTGGTGACTCCAATTGCAGCTGCTGTTCCAGATGTGGTTTCATTGTTTGAGCAAATTAATACATCTCCTGGTACCTAGTATACAGCTGTTGATCTGGCTAATGCCTTTTTCTCCATACCTGTTTCAACGGACCACCAGAAGAAGTTTGCCTTCAGCTGGCAATGCCAGCAATACACCTTCAGTGTCCTACCTCAGGGTTATATCAACTCTGCAGCCCTATGTCATAATTTGGCCTGCAGGGACCTTGATTGCCATTCCTTTCCTAGAGATGTCACAATGGTCCATTACATTGATGACATTATGCTGATTGGACCTAGTAAGGAAGAAGTGTCAATGACCCTGGACTTATTGGTAAAACATTGGCATGCTAGAGGGTGGGAAATTAATCCCACAAAAATTCAGGTGCCTTCCACCTCACTGAAATTTCTAGGGGCTCAGTGGTGTGGGGCATGTTGAGATATTCCTTCTAAAGTGAAGGATAAGTTATTGCATATGGCCCCTCCCACAACTAAAAAGGAGGCATAACCCCTAGTGGGCATCTTTGGATTTTGGAGGCAACATGTCCCTCATTTGCTTCTCAGGCCTATTTATCAAGTGCCTCGAAAAACTGCTAGTTTTGAGTGGGGCCCAGACCAAGAGAAGGCTCTGCAACAGGTTCAGGCTGCTGTGTAAGTGGCTCTGCCACTTGGGTCACATGATCTGGCTGATCCAATGGTGCTTGAAGTGTCAGTGGCAAATAGAGATGCTGTTTGGAGTGTTTGGCAGTCCCCTATTGGTGAATCACAGTGCAGATGTTGGAGCAAAACCCTGCTATCCTCTGCAGATAACTACTCTCCTCTTGAGAAACATTTTTTGGCTTGTTACTGGGCCTTAGTAGAGACTGAATGCTTAACCATGGGACACCAAGTGACCATGTCGCCTGAGCTGCCCATCATGAACAGGGTGTTGTCTGACCCACAGAGTCATAAAGTTGGACATGCACAGCAGCACTCCATCATTAAATGGCAGTGGTACATATGAGATTGGGCCCAAGCAGGACCTGAAGGCACAATTAAGTTACATGAGAAGGTGGCCCAAATGCCCATGGTCTCCACTCCTGTCACATTACCTTTTATCTCCCAGTCTGCACCTATGGCCACATGGGTAGTTCCTTATGATCAGTTGACTGAGGAAGAGAAAATGCCTGTTTGGTTTACAGATGGGTGACCTCAGCAGAGGAGGATTTTAACAATCAAGTGGATAGGATGTCACGTTCTGAGGAAACAAGTCATCCTCTTCCCCCAGTCACTCCTGTCATTGCCCAATGGGCTCATGAACTAAGTGGCCATGGTGGCAGGGATCGGGACAATACATGGGCTCAACCACATGGACTTTCACTCACCAAGGCCGACTTGGCTACAGCCACTGCTGAGTGCCCCACCTGCCAGCATCAGAGACCAACACTGACTCTCTGATATGGCACCATTCCTCAAGGTGATCAGCCAGCAACCTGGTGGCAGGTTGATTACATTTGACCACTTCCATCATGGAAAGGGCAGCATTTTGTTCTTACTGGAATAGACACTTACTGTGGATATGGATTTGCCTTCCCTGCATGCATTACTTCTGCCAAAACTACCATCCGTGGATTACAGAATGCCTTATCCATTGTCATGGTATCCCACGCAGCATTGCCTTGGATCAAGGGACTCCACAGCAAATGAAGTGCGGCAATGGGCCCATGCTCATGGAATTCTCTGGTCTTACCATGTTCCCCCATCATCCTGAAGCAGCTGGCTTGATAGAATGCCTTCTAAAAGCACAATTACGGTGCCAGGTAGGTGGTAATACCTTGCAGGGTTGAGGCAATGTTGTCCAGAAGGCTGTATATGCTCTAAACCAACATCCAACATATGGTGCTGTTTCTCCTATAGTCAGAATTCATGGGTCCAGGAATCACGGAGTGGAACTGGGAGTGGCACCACTCACTATTACCCGTAGTGACCCACTCACAAAAGTTTTGCTTCCTGTCCCTGCAACCCTATGCTCTGTGGGTCTAGAGGTCTTAGTTCCAAAGGGAGATATACTCTCACCTGGAGACACATCCCTGATTCCATTGAACTGGAAGTTAAGAATGCCACCTGGCCACTTTGTGCTCCTTATGCCTCTGGATCAATAGGCAAAGAACGGAGTTACCGTATTGGCTAGTGTGATTGCTCCTGGAAATCAGATTGATATTATTATGTAATGGAGGTAAAAAAGAGTAGATTCTGTAGGATGTCTCTTATTATTACCATGCCCTGTAATTAAATCAATGGAAAAACTACAGCAACCCAATACTAACATGACTACTAATGGCCAAGCCCCCTCAGGAATGAAGGTTTGGGTCAACCCGCCAGGCAAAGAACTACAACCTGCTGAGGTGCTTGCTGAGGGCAAAGGGAATACAGACTAGGTGGTGGAAGAAGGTAGTTCTAAATACCAGTTATGACCATGTGAACAGTTGCAGAAATAAGGATTATAACTGTTATGAGTATTTCTGCCTCGTATGTTTGCATCAAATATTTTTGTTTTCTTCACTTATAAAATATAAGATATAAACAGGGCTAGCATGTTTTCAGTTGTATGTGTGTTAGTTTTGTTAGGCCCAAGTATTACTTTATAATTGTCTTCATTCAGAGATTATGTATGGTTTAAGAGATGTGTACAGGTGCCAAGTTGGCAAAGAGTGGACTGTGATAGTTAAGCTGTGTGTCAACTTGACTGGGCCATGATTCTCAGTGGTTTGGCAGTTATGATGTAGTTTGGCAGTTGTATAATGATGTGATCACTTTCATGATGAGATTTGATATAATGTGATCACCTCCATGATGGGAGCTGCCGTGAGTAGCCCGTCAGTCATAGAGAGTTTCCTGGGAGGTGTGACCTGCATCCAATATAAGTGGACTTTCTAGCAAGGCTCGTGGGCTTTTGCTTGCCCTGGATCCTGCAGCTGGCTCCTGTTCATCTGACCTCCGGTTCTTGAGACTCGAGCTAGCAGCCTACCTGCCGTGTTGCCTGATGATCTTGGATTCATCCTTCACACCCTGTGAGCCGCAGCCCTGCTGTCTGACTTACTGATCTTGGGTTCACCAGCCCCTGTGGCTATGTGGATCAGGAGACTCCTCCAGCCTGGCCCACGTTCCACCCTCTACAACCACATGAGTCATTCCCTTAATATAAATCTTTCTCTCTATATATTTATATGATTTACTGGTTTTGCCTCTCTAGAGGACCTAGCCTAAGACAACAAGTATGATGTCCTTCTCCAGGGACTGGTCCCTTCTGATAATATGTCCAAAGTACGTGAGATGAAGTCTCGCCATCCTTGCTTCTAAGTAGCATTTTGGCTGCACTTCCTCCAAAGCAGGTCTGTTCATTCTTCTGGCAGTCCATGGTATATTCACTATTCTTCACCAACACCACAATTCAAAGGCATCAATTCTTCTTTGGTCTTCCTTATTCATTGTCCAGCTTTCCAGTGCATATAAGGCAGCTGAAAATACCATGGCTTGGGTCAGGCACACCTTAGTCCTCAAAGTGACATTTTTGCTTTTTAGGAATTTAAAGAGGTCTTTTGCAGCAGATTTGTCCAATGCAATGCATCGTTTGATTTCTTGACTGCTGCTTCCATGGGTGTTGATTGTGGATCCAAGTAAAACAAAATCCTTGACAACGTCAAGCTTTTCTCCATTTATCATGACTTTGTTTTTTGTCCAGTTGTGAGAATTTTTGTTTTCTTTCTGTTGAGGTGTAATCCATACTGAAGGCTGTAGTCTTTGATCTTCATCAGTAAGTGCTTCAAGTCCTCTTTGTTTTCAGCAAGCAGGTTGTTAATAAGTCTTCCTCCAATCCTGATGCCGCGTTCTTCTTCATATAATCCAGCTTCTTGGGTTATTTTCTCAGCATACAGATTGAATAAGTATGCTGAAAGGATTCAACCCTGATGCACACCCTTCTTGACTTTAAATCACATAGTATCCCTTGTTCTGTTTGAACGACTGCCTCTTGGTCTTTGTACAGGTTCTGCATGAACATGAGTAAGTGTCTGGAATTCCCATTCTTCCCAATGTTATCCATAATTTGTTAGGATCCACACAGACAAATGCCTTTGCATAGTCAATAAAACACAGGTAAACATCTTTCTGGTATTCTCTCCTTTCAGCCAAGATCCATCTGATATCAGCAATGATATCCGTCATTCCTTGTTCCTGTAGCTGTATAATATGTTTTAAAATCAGGAAGTGTGAGTCCTCCTACTTTGTTCTTCTCTTTCAACATTACTTTAGCTGTTTGGGACCTCTTGTCATTCCATGCAAAGCTGAGGAGCGGCTTTTCTATTTCTGTAAAGAGGACAGTTGGAATTTTGATCAGAATTGCGTTGAATCTATAGCTTTCTTTGGGTAGTATTAACATCTTAACAACACTAAGTCTTCCAGTCCATGAACATGGAACTTCATTCCATTTATTTGTCTTCTTTAATCTCTTTCAGCAATGTTTTCTGGTTTTCATTGTGTAAATCCTTCACATCCCTGGTTAAATTTATTCCTAGATATTTATTCTTCTAGATGCTATTGTAAATGAAATTGTTTCCCTAATTTCCCTTTCAGATTTCTTACTGCTAGTGTATAGAAACCCAACTGATTTTTGCTTGTTAACCTTGTACCCTGAAACTTTGCTAAATTCCTCTATTAGCTCTAGGAGTTTTCTTGTGGACTCTTTGGGATTATATATATACAGTATCATATCATCTGTGAATACAGATAATTTTTACTTCTTCTTTTCCAGTCTAGACACATTTTATTTCTTTTTCTTGTCGTATTGCTCTGGCTAGGACTTCTAATACAATACTGAATAGGAGTAGTTAGAGCAGACACCCTTGTCTTGTTCCTGATTTCAAGGGGAAAGCTCAGTCTTTCTTTACTAAGTATAATGTTAGCTTTTTACTTTTCATATATGCCCTGAGTCATGTTGAGGAATTCCCCTTCTATTCCAATCTTCTTAAGAGTTTTCATCAAGAAGAGATGTTGGATTTTATCAAATGCCTTTTCTGCATCCATAGAGATGATCATGTGGTTCTTTTCCTTTGTTCTATTGTTGTAATTCATTGATTGATTTTCTAATATTGAACCATCCCTGCATTCCTAGAATAAATCCCACATCATAGTGTATGACTCTTAATATGCTGTTAGATTCTGTTTGCTAGTATTTTGTTGAAGATTTTTCCATCTATGTTTATAAGAGATATTGGCCTGTCATTTTCTTTTCTTGTGGTGTCTGTCTGGTTTGGATATCAGGGTTATGGTTGCTTCATAGAATGAATTAGGGACTGTTCTTTCCTTCTCTATCTTTTGGAAGAGTTTAAATAGTTTTGGTATCAATTATTCTCTGAATGTTTGGTAGAATTCCCCAGGGAAACCATCTGACCTAGGACTTTTTTTGGGGGGAGTGGGGGAAGTTTTTTCACCACTGATTCAATCTCTTTACTTATTATGGGTCTGTTGAGATTCTCTATTTCCTCTTTAGTCAGTTTGGGTAGGTTGTGTGCTGTAAGAATTTGTCCATTTTTTCTAGGTTATCCAGTTTTTTGCCATACAGTTGCTCATAATATTCTGTCATAATTCTCTTTATTTCTATCAGGTCAGTTGTAATGTCTCCTCTTTCATTTTTTATTCGCATGCTTTCTCTTCTTTTCTTTGTCAGTTTAGCTAATGGTTTGTCAATTTTATCGATCTTTTCCAAGAACCAGCTTCTGTTTTTATTGATTTTATTGTTTTTCTGTTTTTTATTTTATTTATTTCTGCTCTAATCTTTGTTATTTTCTTTCCTCTGGTAAATTTAAGCTTAGTTTGCTCTTTCTAGTTCCTGGAGTTGCCAAGTTAGGCTGTTAATTTGAGATCTTTCTTCTTTTTTTATGTAGGTATTTATTGCTATAACGTTCCCCCTGAATACTGCCTTTGCTGCATCCCATAAGTTTTGATATGTTGTGCTTTCATTTTCATTTGTCTCTAAGAAATTTGTGATTTCCGTTTTGATTTCTTCCTTGACTCATTGGTAGTTTAATAGTGAGTTGTTTAATTTCCATATGTTAGTATATTTTCCAGGTTTTTTTTTTTCTTTTTTTCCTGTTATTGTTTTCTAGCTTCACTCCATAGTGGTCAGAGAAAGTACTTTGTATGATTTTAATCTTTTTAAATTTATCAAGACTTGCTTTGTGACCTAAAATATGGTCAGTCCTGGAGAATGATCCATGTGCACTGGAGTAGAACGTATATCGTGCTGTTTTTGGGTGGAGTGTTCTATACATATCTGTTAAGTCTAGTTGGTTTATAGTATCATTCAGGTCCTCTGTTTCCTTGTTGATCTTCTTTCTGGAATATTGAAAGTGGTGTATTGAAGTTTCCAACAATTAATGTAGTACTATCTATTTCTCCCTTCAATTCTATCAGGTGACCTGATGTTTATGATTGTAAAATCTTCTTGATTAATTGACCCTTTTGTCACTATATAATGTCCATCTTTATCTCTTCTGATAGATTTTGTCTTAAAGTCTATTTGTCTGAAATTAAGATTGCCACTGCAGCTCTCTTCTGGTGATTATTTGCATGGAATATTTTTTCCATTCGTTCACTTTCAACCTATTTGTGTCCTTGAGTTTAAGGTGTGTTTCTTGTGAACAGCATGTAGTTGGATCATGGTTTTTCTTTTTTTTTAATCCATTCTGTCACCCTGCCTTTTGGCACCAACTTAACTTCAGTAACATACAATAAATTGTATATCTATACCATTCCTCTCCCATCCCCTTTTGTTGTTATCACTAATTACACCTTTTTATTTCATGTGCCCTGTAACATAATTTTATCCTTCCCTTTTATATATTTGTTATTAAAAAACATGAAGGGCAAGACATTTAGAATGATCAAGCATGAATACCTTCTTACTAGCCCTTATACTTGTCCATGCATTTCCCTTTATTAGGGATCTTTCTTTTTATGTATAGCTTTGAATTACTTTCTAGTGTCTCTTCCTTTCCATCTACAGAATTCCCATTAGTACTTTTTGTAGGGCTAGTCTGGTGGATATGAACTCTCCCAGCTTCTATGTGTCTGGGAATGTTCGTGGCCCTTGTGGCTGGGGGAAGGGCATGGATGGTCAGAGAAGCAATTTTCCTACCATACACTACTGTTGTCGATTTGTTGATTCTTGCCTGTCTGCATTTCCCCACTGCTTTCTTCTGCTCCCTGGTTCAGAGTCCCTCAAAGCTGAGTACAGTTTCCTTGTTGTATTTGTGGGGGGGGGGGTAGGAATGATGATCTGTTTCTGCCACTACCACTATCTTCCCAAAATTCCCCTGAATTTCTTTCTTTTTAAAAAAAATTTTTAACTTATTTTTGGTGTCAATATACATAACCAAACAAACATCTATTCACAATTTCTACACGAACAGTTCAATAACATTGGTTACATACTTCATTCACATTGTGTCACCATTCTCACTATCTCTGCCCATGTTGTTTTATCACCATTAATTTAGACTCTCTGGCCCTTAAAGTTTTCATCTGTAATTTAGATTAACTGATGGAAACCCTGGTGGCACAGTGGTTAAGAGCTACAGCTGCTAACTGAAAGGTCGGCAGTTCAAATCCACCAGGCGCTCCTTGGAAACCCTACTGGGCAGTTCTGCTCTGTCCTTTAGGGTCACTATGAGTCGGAATTGACTCGACGGCAACGGGTTTGGTTTTTTTTGGTTCAGTTGTTATATTAAACTCATATAAATAATTCTTTGTAAGAGTGCTATGCTCAAGGCAAATCTTTTTTATTAATTGGGCTAAACTTGTTTAGTTTAACAATGGCTTCATGGGATAGTTTCGGTTCAAGGTTTAAAGATTATTTCTGGGCATTAGTTTTGGGGGTTCCCTCAGTCTCAATGGATCCAGTAAATCTGGTTTCTGTGTGAGTTTGAAGGGGGTACTGAATTTCTGTTTAAGGTGATGGAAAACATTTGGAGATGGATAGTGGTGATCGTTGCACAACATGGTGAGTGTAGTTAGTGTCGCTAAATTGTACACTTGGAAATGATTAAAATGGCAAACATTTTATTATAAATGTTTTATCACAATGACATATTTAAAAAATAAAAAACATTTATAAGGAAGTGGAGATAAAATGCATGAAGGTATGAAGGAGCAGGGACTTTCCAGTTAGTACTCATGTGCTTAGAGTGTAAGGTGCTGTTATGGATTGAAATGTGTCCCCCCAAAATGTGTTGTAAATCCTAACCCCTATATCTGTAGTTATAATCCCATTTGAGGATTTTCTTTGTTATGTTAATAAACTGTATTAGTGTAGGGTGTGTCTTAAGTCTATCTCTTCTGAGATATAAAAGAGATTAAACAAGCAAGCGAGCAAGCAGAGATGGGGAAGACAGGTGCCAAGCCACATGAAGATCACCCAGGAGCAGAATGTCAGACAGATAAGGACCTTCATTTGAGCTGACAGAGAGAAAGCTTTCCCCTAGAGCCAGCACCCTGAATTTGGACTTCTAGCCTCCTAAACGGTGAGAAAATAAATTTCTGTTTGTTAAAGCCACCCACTTGTGGTATTTCTGTTATAGCAGCCCAGATAACCAAGACAGGCACGTCTGGGGAGTGCCTGGAGAAAGGCTTGAAAAGTTAGAGTTGCTAGGTGGCCTGGTTGCTGTGCCAAGTACCTTGTTTCCAGCTCTGGCAGTGCAGAAGAGGGAATGCCAGGGAAGCAAGAGGCCCTTCAGGTAAGGTGGGTTAGTTGGTCCAGCTCTGAGATGATGAGGGCCTGGTCCAGGGCAGCGGGGTGGAAGGTAGAGGAGACTTCAAGACTAGAATTGACAGTTTGGGTGACTGATTGGTTATGGGGCTGAGCAAGAGGATTTGTAACCTGAGCCATTGTGTGGTACCCTTCGTGAAGATGGGGAGAATGGGGGGCAGGGCACCAGGTTTAGGGCAAAGAGGACTCAAGATGCTGATTCCAGCTGTGGTCAGGTGGGCTTTGAGGGGTCTGTGCAACATCCTGGTCTGGAGGTGTCCAGGAGGCCTGGTAGATGGGCCTGGAGACAGGTGTTTATGGATGGCAGACTGCCTCAGGGAGACTTTGCCCAGGGCCAAAGAAGAGGGCTAATGCTCGACCTGTGGACCCCATTGGTAGACTGGCCTCCAGCTCCCACACCCCACGATCCTCTCTTCTGTCTGCCACCAAAGATCTTAGTTAAAACGGAAATCTAACAGTGGGGCTCCTCTGCCATTGCCTCCAGTAGGTCCCCAGCAGTGGGCCTTTGGGACCCCAAGGCTACTTTCAGAATCTGATGAAAGCTGAAGAGCTGTCTCCCCCAAATAAAAAAAAACACATATGCACAGCATTTTTCATTCAATTTCAGGAGCCGTGGATCTCTTCAAGCTATCCTGGGCTCCCTATGGAGTCTTGGCATCTGAGGGCCCTCATGACCTGGCCCCTGCCTCCCTTGTCAGCTCGTCTTGATTTTCTCCCCCTCATGGGGTCTGTCCAGCCGCATCACACTATGGGAACTTCCCTTGCACACGCTGCAGTTCTTCACTACTCCATGCCTTTGTACATGTTGCTTCCACCAGCTGCAGAGGCTTCCTCCCTTATTTGTTACCTAGAAAACTCCTATTCATTCTTCAAAATCCAGCTCAAGAGTTACCACCTCCTTGATACTATCCTTGGTGCTGTCTAGACAGCGTGTCACTCCCTCCTCTGAAGCACTTCTGCTCCATCTATGTATTTCTATTTCCCCAGTATACCGGGGCTCTGTGTCTGTTTCCTTTACTGGACTGTGAGCTTCCTGAGGCCATGGACCACGTCGTTAGTACCTCCAAACACCAGGGTTTCGAGAACCAAGATGGGCAGAACTGAATTGACAGACAAAGTGGAGCTCTCAAAGAAGGAGAACGAGCAGACCCAAAGTTGCGACAGGAGAAAAGAGGGGATCAAGAAGGAAAAGGGGGTGTCAGAAGGAACCTGGAGGTCGTTTGTTACGGACTGAACAGTATTGAATTTGGCAACTCGGAAGCCATTGGTAGGGTGACCAGCTGCCTCAGTTTGCCCAGGACTCTCCCCATTTTAGCACTGAAAGTCTTCAGTCTGGGAAAACCTCTGCACCGGGTAAAGGAGATGGTTGGTCACCCTAGACTGATGCCCTTAACGAGGGCAGTTCTGGAGGTGGGGGTGGGGCGGCAGCCAAAATGTGGAGGGCTGGGGGTGAGGGGAGGGTGAAGGAGGGGTCAGGAGTACTGCTGAGCTGTTTGGCAGGAGCCCAGGGGAGCCAGCCTCCCACCCACCTCTCCTGCCCCCACTGCCCAGGAGAAAAGGCAAACAGAGCCCTTATCAGAATACTGTATACACCCTTAATCACTTCCTGAAGCGCTCCAGGCCTGTCACCTATCAGCTGACATGTCCTCCCACTGCGCTCGGCCCCCAACATCAGCGCCCTCCAGCCCCTTGCTAGCAATCTGTGTATTTGTCCAGTTGGCACAATGGATCCTGGCCTGTGTGGACTGGTGACGGCTCTTCTCTTCTTCAGAACTGTTATTTAAAAGTCTTCCTTTACTTTGCAGAGCTTGTCACTCTAATTAGATTCTGAACTCCTTGAAGGCAGGGATCATGCCCTGGCTCTCTCCCTGGCTGCCGCTGTCTTCCCTTCCTTCAGCAAACACTAATGAAGTGCTGTGTGTCTAGCGGTCAGGATGACAACACGTTCCTGCCCGAGAGTCTAGGTTCTCCTAACGGTGGGGGTTTTATACCCCTGAGAAGGGGGAGGGGTCCATGCAGGCCTCCAGGGGGTCTGTGAAAACCCCTAGGGTTATATGCAAAAACTGACTCTGTGTGTGTGTGTGTGTGTGTGTGTGTGTGAGAGAGAGAGAGAGAGAGAGAGAGAGAGAGACTCAGTGTTTCTAAAGAGAGTCTCTACAAATTGACATGTTAAAGTGAAGTCAGTCTGCTTGGATTCAAGTCCTATCTGTGTGATACGGACAAATTATTTACTACTCTGTGCCTCAATTTCCTAATCTGTAAAATGGGTATAATATAGCACCTTTCTCATTGGATTTTGGAGGGGGTTAAATAGGACATGTGTGTAAATAACTTAGCACAGTTCTTAGATCATAATAAGAGAACAATTAATGTTATCTATTATTCTTTTTGAGAGAGAGAAGTTTTGTAAAATTCTCAAAGATTTCTGTGTTCCTGAAAAGGCTATGAGTCACTGGTCCAGTGGGTCAGGCTGACCTGTAGGCTGACTGTGTGTGTGTCAGGTACTAACGGGAGTTAGTGCAAGGTGCAGTCCGGGCATTTTGAACGTCTCTGGACAGGGGCAGATTATCTAATAGTCAAGGTAAGCACAGCGCTTACCTTGCTTACCAGGTCATCTATAGTGAAGATGTGGTGAAATCCATGTGAAATTATTCACTACAGATTAGTAAGTAAGCACAGGTAAGCCCATGCTTACATTGCTTACTGGGTAATCCGCCCCTGTCAGGGATTGTAAATTTGAAAAGAGGCTTTGATTCTGTAGGAAGGTGCTGTGAGGTTGGGAGAGAGACAGATGCCAGCCATACTTAGAAGCAGAGTCTTTGATGTGGTGAAGGAATGTGAAATTGTTCACTACAGCTGACCTGGTAAACAAGATAAGGACTGTGCTTACCTTGCCTCCTGGATAATTCACCCGTCTGTGCATGTTCCTGCAGCCCCAAATTGCTCAGGACCTAGTTCTCAACAGCTGCTCAGGCTCAACCCTCCAGCACGGCGGAGTAGTTTGTCTAGGTTGAATCAACATGTTAGAAGAGGCCAAAATTCCCTCTCTCCCTGTTGTGTAGGTTGCAAAAAGAAGAGGAAGGCCTTTGCACTTGATTGCATTAAAAACAATAGCCTCCACGGCAATTAGGCAACCGTAAATTACCGAGCCTGCCTCCGTCAGCTGGCGCCGCACTATCTCATTAGCCAGGGTGCTGAGAGATGCTTGCACGCCCTGCTGGGAGTCGCCTCATTGCCAAGTTCCTGCTCCATAATTAAACACAAAATCCTGACCTCTTCCAGGCACCCACCGTGCCTCCTGCGAGGGATAGGGAGGCCGTGGAGAGGGCCCAGGAAGGGTGGGCTGCAGGCAGGATTCTGCTTCCGCAGGGCTCTGGCAAGGGAGGGGAAACTGGAGAGGTGTGAGTGGTGAGTGGTAAGCCCTAGGGCCATTCTGTGACCTTGAGAGGGAGATTTGGGAAGCCCTGGGGGAAAGGAAGTGAAAGGGCAAGGAAGGAGAGGAGGAGGAACACAGCCTTCTTCCTGCCTGAGCACTCAGGACCAAAGGAAAGGAAAGGGCCAGACTGGCTCATCCAGAGGGCTCTGAGGCTGGACTTCAGGAGATGAGGGGGATTATGAGGTCTTTGGATTTCCTTTGGAAACGCTGGTGGTTAAGAGCTACGGCTGCTAACCAAAAGGTCGGCAGTTCGAATCCACCAGGTGCTCCTCAGAAACTCTATGGAGCCGTTCTACTCTGTCCTATAGGGTCACTATAAGTCGGAATCAACTCAACAGCAACAAGTTTTAGTCTGGAGTGACTTTGTGATGCAAACAGTTAACTCACTCAGCTGCTAACTGAAAAATTGGAGTTTTGAGGCCACCCAGAGGTGCCTTGGAAGAAAGGCCTGGTGATCTACTTCTGAAAAATCAGCCACTGAAAATCCTATGAAGCACAGTTTTACTCTGACACACATGGGGGAGCCATGAGTCGGAGTTGAGTCAACAGCAACTGGTTTGTTTATTGTTAATGAAGTCAGCTCCAGGTTCATCTAAGAATGTCTAAGCCCCCCACACCCCTCACCACACACACACACACACACACACACACACACACACACACACACACACACTCACACACACACTCCATTGGTTTGGAAGGAAACAGAGGCTGACTGGAGAAGATACTGTGGCAATCAGGGGGCCTAGACAAGATGACACCCAGAGGCCCTTGTAGCCAGAACTGGATTAAGGGCTGGGCTAGCTACGCAGGCTCAGTAAACATACCTGGGAAGGCAACAAGGTGTGTGGTAGGAGGAGCAGTTTGCAAGCCTCTTAGGAGGGAGGTGAGCCCCTCTCCGTAAGACTGTCCTCGTGACAAGACAGGAGGCTGATTACGGGCTACGCTGCAGGGCCTTTGCTGAGTGGGGGACACAAACCAGATTGGAGAGGTGAGGGGGTCAAGGCTGCCTCCACACCTCTTCTCTGCTGCCCCCACATAGCCCTTGGCTCTTCTAGATCCACTGTGAACAAATATTTAAAACATATTCCTTGGAAAAGGAGCCAAGCAATTAGCCTGCCCTGGACACCCAAGCGTCTCCAGCCAACCATGGCCGCTAGCTGGAAAACAGAGGAGGTGCTCCGGGGCCTCGAGATCCAACTGCTGCTGCCCAGTGCCCAGATTGAGGATGGGAAGAGGGCAAGAGAGAGGGTGGGCAGCGGCCTGGGGCCTGGCGAGGGGAGTGTCTCCCCCTCCGGAGTTCTCCGCCCCCTGCCTGAGCAGCTTGGACCGGGACTGTGTGCGCAGTGCTCCAGGTCAGCGCTGGATCCTGATTTGGAGGGACAGGGCCACAGAGCGGATCACTCAGCCCAGGCAAGGAGGTGAGTTCCCTGGAAACAGGCCTGGAGGGTGATGGCAATGCTGTCTGGCATACATTCACATGGCATTTTATGTTAGAACCGAGGGGCGGATTGTAGGCCAGCTCCCAGCAAGAGCGCAGGGAACTCTGCTGACTGGTCAGAAGGGAGCACAGAGATCCCTGCAGCCCCGGCCCCTCCCCTGGGAGCCCTATGCCGACCCCCCATGCCTTGTCCCCACAGTTTGCTCGCAGCAGTGAGCAGTGTGACTCTCAGTGTTGTCCTCAGAGGTCAGCCCAATCCGGAGAAATGCCTGGGCAGGCTCTGCTGTCTCATGCCCTCACTCAACATCTCCGCTCTTCCCTCAGCCCGGGCGGGGACGGGGGTGGGGGGCTGCCGGGGGGCATATGCCCAGGGCGCTGGGAAAGCAGCTCCCCCTGTTAGCTGAGCAGAGCCTGTCCTCAGCCCTGGATGTAGCCTGCCGGACCACAGGAGCCCTTTGCCTCCACACCGTGTGAACCCAGCCCTGGGGACCGTTGCTCCCTGGGGGTTCCTCCCAGATCAGCTTCCCCTTTCCTACAGCCTGGGAGGGGCCGGGGTCAGAGAGCAGGCAGGTGTGGTCTGAGGCAGGGAGTGGGGCCTGGGAGTGGGGAGGGGTCAGGAACCAGCAGCAGTCTGGGCAGGCCCAGGGCGGGGGCACATCTGGGGGCGTGAGGATGAGGTAGGGACTTTTGCTTACAATGCCTTTTTGTCTGGAGTGAGCCCTGTGGCCAGCATGGTATGGGTCCCCAGGGCCTCCTGGGAACACACCCTGACTGAGTGATGGAGCAGATATCAGGCCTGCTCAGCCTGGACATACCTGAATGGTCAGGTAGGTCCAGGGACCCTACACCAGAATGAACAGGTATGTGCAATCAAAAGACATCTTAAGGTGCTGTTATCTCCAGGTGAAAATGCCCCTGATTGGCCAGGCTGTGGTGACTGATTGAACAGATGTGACCAGGTACAATACCTGACTACACCAGGCTGCCCCAAAGCAGACCAGTGCGCCAAACAGCCTGGCAAGAAAGACCGACTCCAGGGGACCAGCTACTCCAGGTGTCAGCCCAGCTGGTATCTGGTAGTGCCAGGTGTACCCACGGCCCCCAGGCCATTGATATCTCTCAGCATTTCTTCCCCAGGGTCCCAGCCATTTATAAACCTAGAGCGTCTTGCTAGTTAAACATCTGGCGACTGAACCTGATCTAATATTTACTCCTGGAGAGAGGGCAAAGGGGCAGGCATCACCCCAGGCACCCTGAAGCTGCAGTTGGCTGGGGCCTGGGGGAGGGGAAGGGAGAGAAGAGAAAGGGTGAATTTGTTCTCTTTTCTCGAGTGCCAGGAGGTTTCTCTGTCTTATGTATCCCCCACCCTCTACTCAGCCGTCTAGCTTCTCTTCCCTTTGTGGGCCAGGGAAGGACTGGAAGGGGACTGTGAGGCGATGCCCCGAGGGACGTCCCTGGGGGTGAATGCCAAGTGGTGAAGGACCTCAGGTATGAGTTGTCTGGAACCCAAACCACTCCCTTGAGACAAGAAGGCACCCGGATCCTGCCAGGTACCCTAGTGGGAAGCCTCCCAGAGGAAGGAGGGCTTCCTGTAGGAAGGGGCCAGACTCCTCTTCCCTGAAAGGGGATGGGAAAGAGGAAAGAAGGGGGCTTCGGTGTGAAAGTGGGTGGTGCATGAGCACCAGGGTTAGTATCTGCTGCCTCGGAGGGAGTCGGGGCTACGGGGACTCTGTGAAAATTCAGAAGCTTGGTCATCTCCCCATGTTTGGCGTTTTAATTCTTGCTGGCATGATTAGCAATAAACCCTGAAACCCGATGAACCCTGCCAGCTTATTTAAGGGGGAAGCAGCTGAGGAGAACTCCAACCAACTAACCAACCAACCAACCACCTTCTTTGGCCTAGAGGGGATGCCCTAGGGCTGCAGTGAATTTAGGCTGCTTCAAAGAGGGGCAGAGAGCAGGGGGAGAGCGGGACCTGCTGAAGGGAGAGAAAAAAGGTCAGAGCTGGGCCCGGCCTGTGGGTTTTCCTGACCAAAACTGACCTCACTGGCTGCCTATTATGTGCCAGGTACTTTATATAGCAGCTCACAGTTAATCCTCATGATAACATGAGGTAGATATTGTTATCCCAGTTTACAGATGAGAAAACCGAGGCTCAAAGAGATTAAGTGACGTTCTTAGTCACTCAGTGAGAGGCTGAGCACAGAGCTGAATACAAACCCAGGCATGTCTAACAGCGGAACACACATGCTCCCTGCAATGCCTCTCTGCTCAAGCCAGGCTCTGGGCCCCACCAGAGCCAACAGCCCAGCACAGGGCAGGTCAAACTAGGGGAGGGGGCCTCTGCTACAGCCTCAGCGTGCCCACCTGTCAGATGCCCATGCTTCCTGGCAGTCCCCCTCTGGACTCCGTGGGTCACAGGTAGCACCACACAATGGAGGAACACAGGCTCTGGCCTCAGAAGAATCTGGATTCAAATGCCACTCACTTAGCTGTGTGACCTTGGGCAAGTGGTTTAACTTCTCTGAGTCTAAGTTTCCTTATCCGTGTTGTTGTTGTTAGATGCCATCGAGTCGGTTCTGACACACAGTGACCCCATAAACAGCAGAAGAAAACACTGCCCGGTCCTGTGCCGTCCTCACAATTGTTGCTGTGTTTGAGCCCATTGTTGCAGCCACTGTGTCAATCCATCCCGTTGAGGGTCGTCTTTTTTGCTGACCCTCTACTTTACCAAGCATGATGTCCTTCTCCAGGGACTGGTCCCTCCCGATAACATGTCCAAAATATGTCAGATGAAGTCTCACCATCTTCGCTTCCAAGGAGCGTTCTGGCTGTACATCTTCCAAGATAGATTTGTTCGTTCTTCTGGCAGTTCATGGTATATTCAATATTCTTTGCCAACGCTAAGTATTGCTGTGATGCTGGAAGCTCTGCCACAGGTATTTCAAATATCAGCAAGGTCACCCATGGACAGGTTTCAGTGGAGCTTTCAGACTAAGACAGACTAGGAAGAAGGGCCTGGCGACCTACTTTTGAAAAAATTGGCCAGTGAAAACCTTATGAATAGCAGCAGAACATTGTCTTTATCCATAAAGAGAACTTAATAATGCCTGCTTTGTAGGGTCTTTTGAGAATTAGATGAGACAATGCATGTAAAGTGTCCAGCACATAGTGGGTGCTTAAATGATGGTTATTGGCAGGACTGGTTTCGCTGGTGTACCACTGTGTGGTCACACAGGGCCCCACTCTCAGAAGGACCCCAGGCTTAGTTTAATACTCTACTGTTGCTTTCTTGAAATTCTTAATAATTTTTGAACGAAGGGCCCACATTTTATTTTGCATGGGCCCTGCAAATTATGTAGCCCGTCCTAGTTATGGGTCTCGGCTCAGTCTCCTGAATCCAGAAAGGGTTAACTGCGCCTGCACTCTGGAACAGGCCACCAGCTCATCATCGCGTGGTTTCCTATCCCCAGCTCATGCTCCATGCAGCCTGCTGTCACTTACAAGGAATCAGGGAGAGCCAGAACCCTGTCTCTCCTCTGGCTTCCAGCACCTCCAGGGTGGCGGGAGCAGGTCATATTTCTGCTGGTCGAAAGGAGAGGGACTTTGGGGGAGAGCTTTGAGCCCTGGCTCCTGGCACTCCAGGCAGGAGTGGTCTCCCTGATGCCACTGGCCTCATTAGGTGTCAAATACCCTGCAGTGTTGTTGTTGCTGCGTGCCCTCAAGTCAATTCCAGCTCATAGTGACCCTATAGGACAGAGCAGAATTGCCCCATAGGGTTTCCAAGGCTGTAATTTTTTTTTTTAACTGTACATCAGGTGAAGGCTTACAGAACAAATAGTTTCTCATGAAACAGTAGTACACATATTGTTTTATGACATTGGTTAACAACCCCACAATATGTCAACC
>NW_004443971.1:10053563-10083311 GCF_000243295.1 Trichechus manatus latirostris
AGACGCTACTCACCAAGGTAGAATGTAGAACATTGTCTTTATAAACTGTGTTATGCCAATTGAGCTAGATGCTCCCCGAGACCATGGTCCCCACACCAAGGCTGTAATTTTTATGGAAGCAGACTGCCACACCTTTCTGTCTCAGAGCAGCTGATGGGTTTGAACTGCTGACCTTCCATTTAGCAGCCTGGCGCTTAACCGCTGTGCCACCAGGGCTCCAAGGTTAGGAGACTCCAATTTCCCCAAATTCACTTCCTCCACTGGGGGCCAGCAGTGTTGTGTGGTTCCCTCCCTGCGCACAGGGGTGAGGGTTGCAGGCCAAAGCAGACCAGAGCTCTGGGCAGCAAGGCCAGGAAGTGACGGTCAGGGCAGGCGCTCCAGAAGGAAGCTGCCTGGCCCAGGACTGGAACCGCAGGAGGAGCCAGAGCGCAAACCCCCACCCTCCCTTCAACTTAGATGCTCTGAAGCATCTGACCTCCACAGTGGCTGCCTTTTAGCTGTTTTTAGCCTCCCACTCCCAGGGGCCCAGCTGTTTGCTAAATTGTCATGCTGGGCCCACCTCCTGACCCATTTGAAGCATCGCGGCGGCCTGCAGGTGAAACGTACATACACACACGATCACTTAACCCATTTCTAGGATCTAGCCCCTTGTAAGGACACTGGGGTGGTGGTGGGGGTGATGGGAAGGTTGAGAGAGAATTCAGTGGAAGAGGAGTCTGGAGTAGAGCTGCCCGGACTGGGGGAGAAGATTCATAAGCTGACTCAAAGATTATTAAATATCAGAGCTAGAAGGCACCCCTGAAAAACTAAGGTCAGAAAGGGAAGGTAATTCACTCAAAGTCACCGGGCCAGGACTAGAACCTGGGTCACCTGGTGTCCAGCCCAGGGGCCTTTGCATGTCATCGTTTGATTTCAGGATCAGAGACAAAGTGGGGTAGCAGGGGAGGGAGAGGCTGTCTTTTGCTCCCTCCCCGCATCTGCACACACACAAGCGCATACACACACACACACACACACACACACACACACACACACACCTGGGCCTATTCTAGCCCTCATGGAGACAGGTGAAGGGGGGCGTTGTACTTGGCCAGGTGAAAGGGCAGTAGGGCAGGAGGAACGTGCCCTCTGACCCCACCACCGGCATGGCCTCTGAAACCAGGCTCTCGGGGCAGCGTGACCAGGAATGATTCTGCCAGGCCCTTTCCCGAGGGCTGACCCGACATGACTGCTGCCTTTCTGAGTCTTGGGCTTAGATCTTGGGGGTTTCTTCATGAGAAGGAGCGGCCTGGAGGGTTTCCCATTCAGCGTGGGATCCTAAAGACAATAATAATAATAATTGTAGTATTTATTATGCACCCTTTATGTGCCAAACACTGTTCTAAAAGTGAGTACTAACACATCTAATACACAGCCCTGTAGAGACAGACACTATAATTGTCCCTACTTTATAGCTGAAGAAACAGAAACACAGAGAGCCTAAGTAACTTGCCCAAGGTCACACAGCTAATAAACAGTAGACCTGGGATTTGAACCTAGGCAGCCTGGGAGTGGATAACCTGTGCTCCTCTACCCCTCCCCAAATAAGTGCTACCCTTTGGGCTCCTAGTTTGATGCTCTTGGCAATATAACACCTGCTTGATCCCCAGCCAGTGACTTTTCACTTGTAGGAAGCTACATATACTTACTTCTCTCTGATTCGGCCTCCCTCACCTTCCACACCTGGGTGCCAGGCGCTACTGCCCAACCAGGAGGTAAATGTAAAGTTTGGGAGGAATCTGCTTCTCTCTCTCTCCAGCTCTTCTTTCCTCCCCGCTGAGAACACCACCCCGTAGTGGCCTATGCTGCCACCTCCTGGCCACAGAGGGTGAAGCCTGGCCCTGTGGGTGGTTTTCAGGATTCTTCCCTCTCCTTCCTCTTCATTCCCTCTCTCAGCGATGTCATCCACTTCATGGCTCTGGGACCATCCATAAGCTGTCAACTCTCAAATCTTTCTCTTTCCTGAGCTTCAGGTCTGGGCATCCTAACGTGAACGGCTGTGACACTCTAGTTCCCTGTCCCTCCCCTCAAGTCCCAGGGCTAAATGTGGGCCTGGAACTAGACCCCAGGGCTCCTGGCTCCTAGCTCAGTGCTCACATGTCATGGCACCACACTGCTCCTCCAACAGCGCAGAATAAAATGTGGACAGAACTAGCTCCCAGAGAAGGAGAAGAGGACGATCACATGCTAGCTTGTGGCAGAGCCAGGATTTAGACCAAGTCAGGGTGGTGGCAGAATCAGTATGCCTTCTCCACCACGCCATGTCACTCCTGGGGGCTTGGAGAAGGGGAATGAATGGCTTCTAGAACACACCGACATGGGAGGTGGAAGGCAAGCTGAAGGGCTGGTGAACGGTCCGGGTGGCGGGACAAAGGCTCTGTGGCTAAGGAGTCTGGGAGGCGGGTGCGTGCTGGGACTGCCCACAGCAGACTAAGGGAACCATGAAAGAATGTGGGTCCCTAGGGAACGAACAGAGGGCAGAGGGTGGGCCTTGCGTTCTGGCATCACTGAGGACATTGGAGGAAGAAAGGGAATAATGGAAAGGGGCAAAGGGGGAACAGTCAGATGAGAGGAGATTGAAGCATGAATACTTTAGAGACAAACTCCCACATCTTAGAGCAGGGAACAGGGAAATTATGGCTCGAGGGCCATATCTGGCCTGTTGCCTGTTTTTGTGTGGCTCAGGAGCAAACAATGGTTTTTACATTTTCAAATGACTGACAAAAATCAAAACAATAATATTTTATGACACATGAAAATCATACAAAATTGAAACTTCAATGTCCATAAATAAAGTTTGACTGAAACACAGCCACGCTCGTTCATGTATGTGTTCATTTATGACTGCTTCTCGGTACAACGGCAGAGCTGAGTAGTTGCAACAGAGACTGTATGGTCCCAAAGCCGAAAATATTTACTATCTGGGCCTTTACAGAAAAAGGTAGAGGAAGAGTCCCTGGGTGGTGCAAATGGTTAACCTGCTCAGCTGCTAACTGAAAGGTTGGAGGTTCGAATTCATGCAGGAGTGCCTCGGAAGAAAGGTCTGGTGATCTGCTCCTGAAAAGCCAGCCGTTGAAAACCCCACAGAGCACAGTTTTACGCTGACACGCACTGGATTGCCATGAGTAGGAGCTGACTTGGTGGCAAGTGGTGTCTTAGAGGAAAAGAGATATGAGCCACAGGCTCCATCCTCCATGTTGGGGGTGAAGCTGCCTGGGGGAAGTTCAGGCTGCAGGCAAAGGGGTGAGAAAGGAGCAGGAGGGAGTGGGCCCTGGCAGGGGGAAGGAGGGCTTACCGGTGCAAACTGCTCCGATGTTCCCATGAAAACACTCTCCCCGACAATGAGCCTATACCCTCCCAGCCCCTAGCTTCACAGAATCTGGCCTGCCTCCCCAGTGGGGATCCTGAACAGATCCAAATCTTTCCACACACCCTCTGACCTGGAGCGGAATCCAGCTCCATCATCATGAACTGTGGTGCCTTGAGCAGGAGTCCCTGGGAGGTGCAAATGGTTAAGTACTCGGCTGCTAACCAAAAGGTTGGTGGTTTGAATCCACCCAGAGGTGCCTTGGAAGAAAGGCCTGGTGGTCTACTTCTGAAAAATCAGCCACTGAAAACCCTATGCAGCACAGTTCTACTCTAACACATGAGGTTGCCATGAGTCAGAATCGACTCTACGGCAATTGGTTTGGTTTTTGTTTCTTTTAGCCTTGAGCAATTCCATAACCCCAAAGTCTCAGGATCTCCACCTGTAAGATGGGGATAAGAAAGCAGACCTTGAAGGGCATCAGAGTTCTTGGTGCACAGAGGTATACAGACCATGTTGCTGGTGGGGTAGCTGGCTCAGCTCTGGAAGTGGGTGCACCTCCTAACTGTGTCCACTAGAAGGCAGGAAGGCTCTGCTGGCGGCCGAGAGGATGTCAGATGGAGCTAGTCTGCAGGTTCCCCTGCCTGGGGAGAGGTGCCCCCACTGCTGTTTACAACTCTGCCCTTTGATCAGCTCTGCTCTCCCTGTAACCTGCTGAGGGCCAGACGGGTGCAGAGCTTCCCGCTGGAGTGGGCCAGGCTTCTTTCTTGCCTTTTCTCTGTGCCCCAGGGCAGGACAGGCTGAGTTTGCCCAGATCACTGGGTAACAGTCCTTGTCAGTCTATTTGCACAGCGCCACAAAGCCGTTTCTCACATATCACCTCATGTGATCCTCCAACTGCCCTGGGAGGCGTGTGGGGTGACAGCCCTCACCAGGTGAGGAAACCGAAGCTTGGCGAGGTTAAGTGACTTGCCCACGTTCCACAGCCGGTCAGCAGGATGGCCGGGATTGTAGCTCGTAATGCTGACTCTGTGGCTCCCTTCTGTATAACAGGTTGTCCTTAGTGGCCACCCTCTCCCCAAGGCTCCACCTTCGGCAGCTTCTTTCAGCCTTCCCGCTCCTGCCCTCCTTCTTCTACTCTCACAGTCCTCAGAAGGTGTCAAGGTGCTTCCACACACAGAGCTCATTTCTGCAGAGAACCAGCTCCCTGGGGATTTGAGGACAGACCGTTTTTTCACAGGGCTTTTGATGCAGTTGGGAACCTAATGGCAGGCAGGCAGGCCCAGTGCCTGTGCACGCGTGCACACACACACACATACACACACACACTGATGTGTGTCTTTAGGCAGGCCCTGTGCCCATGTATACACACACACGCACAGAGACACACACAAGCCCTGGTATGTGTCTGTAGATCAGGCAGTGGATGAGCGGCCAAGTGACTCACACAGACAGGGACACAGAAGATGCTGGGCTGAAGTGGTCAGGGAGGGTGGGGACCTTGGGGACGCTGCAAGGGGGTGAAGAGGCAGGAATGCTCATTGTCTTTCAGGGTATGCAGTGAACAGACAGCTGAGAGAACCAAAAACCAAACCCACTGCTGTCGAGTTGATTCCACAGTGACCCTATAGGACAGAGTAGAACTGCCCCATAGGGTTTCCAAGGAGCAGCTGATGGATTCAAACTGCCGACTTCTTGGTTAGCAGCCAAGCTCTTAACCACTGGGCCACCAGGGCTCCAGACAGCTGAAAAGAGGGTAAACGAGAGCCCAGAGAGCTCATGGAGCCTGATTCTCAAAGGGTCTCAAATGCCAATCTAAGACAGGCAGATTAGATTCTGTGGGCAATGGAGAGACACTGAAAGCTTTTCAAGAAGGCTGTTGGAAAGTGATGAGGAGACCGGCCTCATCTGGGAAGGGAGCAGAGGAAAACGTTTCCACGGCTCAGGCTTGAGGTGACTGTAGACGCAATGGAAAGGGCATAACTTAGGAAGAACTGCTAGGTGTGGAGCTGATGTGATGCGGGAGGTGAAGGAGAAGGATTAGCCCAAGATGGGAACGACTTGAGAGGTGGGAAAGATGATTCGTTCTCTTTATATTAGAATGAGTTTGAAGATATCAAGTAGAAATGCTTTGTGAATAGATCAAGATGCAGGGTGGGGTGTTAAAGGAGAATCGGGGCTCCAGATGTAGAGAAGGGGATCAGCCACACGAAAGTGATCTCTGAGGCCTGAGAGGGAGTTCCACCACCAGGTGAACCAGTGTAGAGAAAGGCCGAGGCCAGGAAGGAAGAGACACCGTGGTGGAAGGTCCCCATGGAAGAGTGTAAGTTGGTGCCTTCTGAGTAGCCAATCCCTTTCCTATTCCAGCAGGTCCTATTTCCTCTGGGGGATCCAGACGACTCCAGGGACTGAAGTCACCTATGGCTCTTGAGTAGAGCACATGGCACCCCTCCGGCAACTGTGATTGGTTCGGGGTCGGGGGGATGTCTCCTAAGTCAGACCAATCAGAGAATTACAGGACTTTGATGGAAATTCTGGACTGGAGAAGCTCTTCCCAGTAGTCCATGAACAAAGAGGCTAGTAGCTCCAAGAGCAGTTGATCCCATCTGGGACCACCAGGGCAGCCAGCCTTCTGGTGAAACCGAGGCTGAGGAAGATAAAGGGGAGAAGTGGAAAGAAACCTGGTCCTTGGTGACACCCCTGAGTTGCTCCATCAATACTTGCCTGAACAATGAATGTTCTTTCTTGTTTACGCTGTTAGGTAGAGTTTTGTTTCCTATTGATGGGAGATTCCTAACTCATAGTGAGGAAGGGGGAGAACCTGAATACTGTCACTTTTCAGAGGTTAAGAGAGAAGATTTCAAAATGGAGGGAGGTGTGCATAGTACCAAATGCTGAGAGAGTCAGGTCAAAGATGTTTACAGTCCAGAAGCTCTGTGTGACAGAAGAGGGAGCTGGTCAGAGCAAGGTCTATCATCAAACAGCCCCCACACGCAGGACCCAGGACTCACAGTCAAGACCACCACCTCATGGGGAAGGGGAGTTATTCCTGGGGGTCTTCCTCCTCCATGTCTTTGGTTAAGTTCCCCAGCCCCCACTCAGCCCCTCTCTAGAACACCCTGGAGGTTTAACCAGCCATTCCCCCGCCTCCAACCAAACCTCCACTCCGCTAACTTCTACCTCAGAAAAGAAAATGTCTTGTGTTTTTAAACTCTGCAGGCAAAGGGAGACTACATTTCTCCTTACTCAACCACCCCAGCACTGGCACAGTTCTTCCTGCGTCCAACATGATCCCCTCCAGTTAGTTGAGAGGGACCCACCAGCCCTCCCGCTGAGCCCCCCTTGTTGGTGGGACTGTGGGACATCTGAAGGGACACAATGGGTGGGGGGCGAGGGGGGGTAGGGACAGCGGGAGGCACGTGGGTAGGCGCGGCTGCCTAGGCAATTGTATGCCCTGCCCCAAACATGGCGCCCAGGGCTGCAGCAAGGGCAGGCTCTTCTGAGCAGATTACCACTGTGGTCTAAGTGACTGAAGCTACCAAGAATGCTATTGTAGTAGGAGGCTTACTGAAATGTAGACACCCAGCCCTGGCATGTCCCGACACACACACGGGGGAATAAGCAGAATGAGCTCCCAACACTAAGCCGTTCTATTGTCCTGCTTGTTGCTAAAACACCTTGCTGAGCTTTCTGCCAAGGCCCTCCTCCCCCTCCAGAGCTGTGATCTAGGAGGGAGAGACTGAGAAAGTGTGCAGCTGAAAGGCTGTGTCCCTCAGCCTGAGTATTACGGAAGAGGCCTGAGCAGGCAGATACGGTGCCCAAGGTCACTGGAAGTTCCTTAGCCGGGCTAAGAGCAGTTGATCTTATCTGTGACTACAGGGCAACCAGATTTAGGGTGAAATGGAGGTTGAGGAAGACAGAGGGGGAGGGGTGGGAAGGTCCTCGTCTTCTGTCTCCCAGTGACAGCTTTCTCCCGTGCCCCTTGGGTTCTATCCCTTCCCATCCCCAGTACTGCTGGCACGGTGCGTCCCCTCCCACCCCACTTCCAGTCTCCCCCACCTCCCACCCCTCTAACACGCACTCAGGTCTTCCCCCGACAAACAGACGTGGGGGCTGCTCCCTGGAAGCCCAGATGAATGAGCTGGCAACTCCCACCGTGGACCGCACAGGGTTTTCATTCATTTGGCGCTGGCCCACTTATTGGGTGGAGTCACAGGCCATGGCCAGGTCACACGGAGGAAGATAGCGTCCACTGGGGGAAACCAGGGCAGGAAAGTCCCATCCCATCCTCTGAGGACCTTAGGGACAGGCAGGAAATGGGGGAGGGCCTGTGTGCACTCCCCCCCAGGAAGCTGCTGCAGGGAGGGACCGGGCTGGGCGGGAGGGGGAGAGGCTGGGAACTGCGGGGCTTTGGGAATCCAGAGTAAGCCCTGGGGCTTTCCAAGAAGCTGGTGGCTCTGGGATGGAGACATGGGGGCTGTGGAAGATAGGGCTAGGTGGTGGAGGGCTGGGGAGAGGGCAGGGTGGGTGGGAGGAGGTGGGGCTTCTATGTAGCTGCTGCGTATCTCCAACTGGGTGTCCCAGGGCGCCTCAAAGGCAACATGTCCCAACACGAATGCACCATCGCTTCCGACCATAGAGCAGGTCTGTATCCTGGCTGGTGGCGCTGTCCTCCCCCAGACACCCAACCAGAAATCAGGAAGTCCCCCTCTTCCCAACTCTTCAAACTTACCTCCTCCCAGCTCTTCACTTCCTGCCAGTCACCGCGTTTGCCAAGCTCCCCCTCTCAGTTTTTTCTCAAATCTGCCTCCCCCTCGCCCTCTTTCCACCTGCCTTGCAGCAACAGCCTCCTCACTAGTTTCCTTGCCCCTAAAACTCCTCCTCCACTTGGCTGCCAGGCTCACCCCCACAAAGGGCCAACCTGACCAGTTCTCTCCCATTTAAATCCACAGGGTCTTCCATTGTCTGTAGGATCCTGGTGGGCTCCTTAGCATGACCAAAAAGACATGTGTGACTTGACTCCTGCTTGTCAGGGCACTGCAGTGTGGTGGGTGGGAGCATCAGTGCCGTAGCCACACTTCCCGGGTTCAAATCCTGACAGTTACTTTCTCACTGTGTGACCAAAGGCAAGTTACTTAACCTTTCCGTGCCACAATTTCCTCACCTGTGAAACCAAGTGTCTTTAGTCATCTAGTGCTGCTCCAACAGAAATACCACAAGTGGATGGTTTTAACAAAGAGAAATTTATTCTCTCACAGTCCAGTAGGCTACAAGTCCAAATTCAGGGCATCAGCTCCAGGAGAAGGCTTTCTGTCTCTGTTGGCTCTGGAGAAAGGTCCTTGTGATGCATCAGTCTTCCCTTGGTCTGGGAGCTTCTCTATGCAGGAATCTCAGGTCCAAAGGACGCGCTCTGCTCCCAGCACTGCTTTCTTGGCAGTATGAGGTTCCCGTGTGTCTCTGCTAGCTTCTCTCTTTTATATCTCAAAAGAGATTGGATTAAGACATTATCTAATCTTGTAAACCTCATCAGTATAACCTGATCACAGTGATAGAATTTACAACACATAAGGAGATCATATATAACCTCATCACAACACATAAGGAAATCACATCAGATAACACAATCATACAATACTGGGAATCATGACCTAGCCAAGTGGCTACACACATGTTTTGGGGGACACAATTCAATCTGTGACACCAAGATTTTACGAGTACCTGCCTCTAGACTTGTTGTGAGCGTTAAGTGAGTTTTACTGTGTAAAGCAGGGGGCAGCGGTGGTTCAGTGGTAGAATTCTCACCTTCCATGCGGGAGACCCCAGTTCAATTCTCGGCCAATGTACCTCATGCGTAGTTACCACCTGTCTGCACTGGAGGCTTGCGTGTTGCTATGATGCTGAAGAGGTTTCAAGAGAGCTTTCAGACTAAGACAGATTAGGAAGAAAGGCCTGACAATTTACTTCTAAAAATCAGCCAATGAAAACCCTATGGAGCACAGTTCTACTCTGACAAGCACGGGGTCACCCTGAGTGAGAATACACAACTGATCACTCCACTGTGCATGGGGTCACCAGGAGTCGGGGGTCCACTCTGCCCCTTCCTGCCCCTACTGGGCAAAACCCTTGGAACTCTCCCACCAGCTCCCCACCTGCCCCTCCCTGCCTCATACACTTCCTTCAGCAGCTTGGCTTTGCTTGTAATAAATAATCCCCTGGCTATAAATTGTGCTGTATGTCACCCATCAGGGCCTGTAATCCCACCTTCACATCTTTTCAAAGAAAGAACCCCCTTCTTGCCCTCCTCAATGTGCACAGCACCCTGGGTACCCTGACCTTAGCCTTGTTTCACTGGCTTCTGATGGCCTGCTTTCTTGTCTATCTCCCCTGCTAGGCTGGCTGACAGCTCCTTGGGGCAGGCTGGGTCCCTGGCGCTAGAACTCTGAATGTACACTGTAGGCCCTCAGTAAATGGGAGTTGAATAAATAAATGAAATGCTATTCCCGGAGAGATCTGGGGTTGAGTCTTCTTTGGAATGGGGGTGTACTGCAGGAGGACTCTGTGCCACCACAGTCCCAATGCACACCTTGACATATCTGTCCCTCTCCTGGGCCACAGGTCTCCTCTACTACTGGGGCATCAGGAACAATGGCCCTACTGAACATTTTGATCAAAGAGTCTATAAGAGAATCCTGATCAAAAGGGGGAAAATGTAGAACAGAATTTGAAATTTTCATGGAAACCAGACTTTCTGGAGCCATTGAGGCTGGATGAAACCCCGAAACTATTACCGTGAGATAATCTTTAAACCTTAAACCAAAACAAAAAATATCCCCTGAAGTCTTCTTTAAACCAAACAATAGTTTAGCTTAATTCATAAAGAACGTCTGCCTTGAGCATTATGCTCTTTTAAGAACTATCTATATGGGATCAATTGATAACAGCAACTCAAAAGATTAGATAGGAAGCTTAGAGGGCAGTGAGTTTATGTTAATGGGGGAGGAAAAAATTGGACTATGAGGGTGAGATTGGTTGCACAACTTGAAGAACGTAATCAATGTCACACTGAATTGTGCATGTATTAATTGTTGAATTGGTGTGTGTTCTGCTGTGTATATTCTCAACAACAACAAAAATAAAATAAACAAATAGAGAAAGAACAGGGACCCACCCCCACCTCACATTGCCTTCCCCTAAGGCCAGACCTCCCATCTGCCTCTCTGCACTGGGCGTTTCTCCCCAGTGGTGGCCCTCCCAGGGTCACCCTGCCTTTCTCCCCGTCCCTGACCCTTAGTCCTGTTTTCTGAGGTTGTGGCTGCTGGGGACACCAGTGGAAGGAAAAGGCTGGGTAGGGGGTGAGATGAGGGTCAGCCAGGCGGCTGGCATACAAAGGCCCTGCCTGTGGTCATTGACTTCAGAGTCACCCTGAGAGGTAATCTGGGCGGAACACTCAAACCCAGAGGGGCCAAGAGCCTTCACTCTCACCATGATAATGAGCGGCCAGACTCAGACCTGAACCCAGTCACTCTCCCATCTCCAAATTTCCTGCTTTTCTCCTAGTACGAAGAGGGAAGTGACCCCAGCAGAAGTTTTTGGGATGGTCTTCCAGGGTTCTTGGAACCCCCTGAAACCATATGCAAACTGTGTATATAGTTTAAGACATTCATTTGCCTGGAAAAAAGATTCATAATATGTAACAGATGCTCGAAGAGGTCTGGAGTCCCTGGGTAATGCAAATGATTAACATGCTCGGCTGCTGATAGGTTGGAGACTGGAGTCCACACAGGGATTCCTCAGAAGAAAGGCTTGGTGATCTACTTACAAAAAATCAGCTGTTGAAAACCCTGTGGACCACAGTTCTCCTCTGACACACACGGGATCTCCATGAGTCAGAACTGACTTGATGGCAACCAGTTTCAAAGAGGTCTATGACCTAACACAGGCTAAGAAACCCGGCTAGAACACACCAAGAGGATGGGGCAAGGGCTGAGCCACCTAATGTGCAAAATCATCTCCAAAGCAACACTGGGGAGAGTTTGCACTGTTTTGTCTCAACCCAGCGGCTACTCTAGGGCCCGCTGGACTAGCACACTGGGGTGGAGGAGGTCAGCAGGACATCGCTGGTTCTGGCATGTGAACATTAAACCAAGGCCAACCCAGGAAAGGGACGAGAGCCACTTCGGGTGTGTGGGCTCTGCCTCCAGTGCCATGGTGGCTGGAGAAGACCAAGCAGAGGGAAGAGACAAAGAGGAAGGAAAGTGGATCCTGGGCTAGTGAGAAGTCTGTGGTCTCTCAATTTTCCTTGGGCCTTGAGCAGTTCCTGTGGCCCTGGGGTCCCGCCCCTGGTGTGGCCCTGCAGCTAGGATCTGGTCTCATAACTGCCAAGCATTGGGCAAATCTGTTGCAAAAGACCTCTTTAAAGCAAAGATGTCAACTTGAAGACTAAGGTGTGCCTGGCCCAAGCCATGGTGTTTTCAGTCACCTTATATGCGTGTGAAAGCTGGACGGTGAATAAGGAAGACTGAAGAATTGATGCCTTTGAATTGTGGTATTGGAGAAGAATATTGAATATACCACGGACTGCCAAAAGAACGAACAAATCTGTCTTGGAAGAAGTACGACCAGAGTGTTCCTTAGAAGGAAGGATGGCGAGACTACATCTCACATACTTTGGACATGTTGTCAGGAGGGATCAGTCCTTGGAGAAGGACATCATGCTTGGTAAAGTAGAGGGTCAGTGAAAAAGAGGAAGACCCTCAACAAGATTGATTGACACAGTGGCTGCAACAATGGGCTTAAGCATAACAACAATTGTGAGGATGGTGCAGGACCGGGCAGTGTTTCGTTTCGTTGTACGTGGGATTGGAACCGACTCGATGGCACCTAACAACAACAATACCTGTCCTACCTTCCAGGACTCTGGAGCCCTGGGGGGCAGTGGTTAAGAGCTCGGCTGCTAATCAAAAAGCTGGCAGTTCAAATCCACCAGCTGCTCCTTGGAAACCCTGCAGGGCAGCTCTACTCTGTCCTATAGGCTCGCTATGAGTTGGAACTGACTCGACAGCAACGGGTTTGGTTTTTCATTTTGACCTTCCAGGATGATTCTAAGAATCAAATTCATCCAACCATCCATCTATCTGTCCGTTCATCCATCCATCCATTCATTCAGTAACTATTATTGAGTATCTTCCATGCCAGGCATGGAGTTAGGTGCAGGAGACACAACCGTGATTAAGATACATGCATTCTCTGCTCTCCCAGACTTGGAGAGTTATAGACAGACGGGCAATGAAGCAATGACGCTGAAGCTTGATGAGTTATAATCAGGAAGGTGTAGAGTGTAAGGGGGTGAATAAAATCAGCAGGGAGCAGCCTCTTTGGGACCTCGGGGCTGCCCTCTGCTTATGCAGTGGTGTTGTGTTGTTGTTGGGTGCCATCCAGTTGGTTCAGACTCATAGCAACCCTATAGGACAGAGCAGAAGTGCCCCACAGGGTTTCCTAGCCTGTAATCTTTAAGGAAGCGGACTGCCACGTCTTTCCTCTGTGGCGGCTGTTGGGTTCAAACCAAGGACCTTTCGGTGAGCAACCAAGCACTTAACTTGCGCCACCAGGGCGCCTTTCATGCAGGGTTGTTGTTAGGCGCCGTTGAGTAGGTTCTGACTAATAGCGACCCTACAGGACAGAGTAGAATTGCCCCATAGAGTTTCCAAGGATTGGCTGGTAGATTTGAACTGCTAACATTTTGGTTAGCAGCTGAGCTCTTAACCACTACTCCACCGGGGCTCCCAGGTGTCCAAGATGAAGAAGAAGACGTGGTGACTTGTGTGGTCTCTCATGGCACCCTGTTCCTTCCTTGTCCCCACTCCCACCCAAGCCCAGGGCAGACACTGCCTCCTTTCAGTACGTGAAATGGCTTTGATCCATTAGGGGTTTAATACTGTGAGGCTTCAAGGCCCCTGTCAATTCCTTGTGTTTAGAGAGATGTTTAAGGTAGTGTGAGGTCTCTGGGAAGGGAGGGTGGACTGTCCTGTGATCCTCACCCACCCCTCCAGGCTGCTGAGAGGTCCCGGGCCCTGTGCTTCTCCCCATTGTATTCACCCGGAAACAATCTAACATGGTGTTTAAAAGCTCTGACTCTGGAGCAGGAAGGCCTAGATTTGAATTGCACCACTCCTCTTAACCAGCTGAGTGACTTTGGTCAAGTTACCTAAACTTTCTGAGCCTTAGCTTCTGTATCTGTGATAATATCCATGTGACGCTGTTGTTGCGAGAGTTAAATGACTTAATATATATAAAGTACTTAGAACAGCGCTTATACACAGTAAACTCTGTTTTATTAATACTATCCTTACTTTTGGAAACCCTGGTGGCATAGTGGTTAAGAGTTCTGGCTGCTAACCAAAAGGTCGGCAGTTCAAATCCACCAGGCGCTCTTTGGAAACCCTATAGGGCAGTTCTACCTTGTCCTATAGGGTCACTATGAGTCAGAATAGACTTGACAGCAGTGGGTTTTTATCCTAACTTTTAGGAGTCCTGGTGGCACAACAGTTAGGTGCTCAGCTGCTAACTGAAATGTTGGCAGTTTGAACACACCCAGCAGCTCTGTGGGAGAAAGTCCTGGTGATCTGCTACCGTAAAGATTATAGCCTAGAAACCCTATGGGGCAGTTCTACTCTGTCACGTGAGTCACTATGAGTTGAAATTGACTTGATGGCACCTAACAACAATAACAACAACATCCTTGCTTTTGCCACACTATGGTAAAAGGTCCTTGAAAGGCAGGGCCTCCGACTTCCTCATTCGTCTTGGTATCCCCAGGGCCTGGCAGAGTGCCTGGCTCAGAGCAGGCAGGCGAAAAATATTTCTTGAGTGACGCACTGACGGAATGCTCAGCACAAGCTCTGGGATGGCTGAGGCTGAGAGGCTGTGCTGCCCTGGAGGCGAGTGGCGGCTCTGTGCTTGGGGAGGGTCCGAGGGAAGATGCCAGGTTGCAAGAGGCCAAGTCAGGGAGGCCTGGTCCGGGTGCCATGCCCCTTCCTCTCCTGCTCACAGCTCCTGCCGGCTCCGTGGCCATCTGCCGGGAGCGGGAAGGCAGGCTTGTCCTCCAAGACAGGTGCCCAGGGAGATAGAGACCAGAGCCAGCCCAGAGGATTTACTGTTCTGCCACTGAGCTCCTGGACCGGGGACAGCTAGAGAGAGCGTCCACATGGCCCTGTGGAGTGGATGGGGCGGCAGGCCAGGCCAGGGGAGGGGCTAAGGGCACCCCTGGAGCTGCCTGGGGTGCGAGTGAGGAGGGGATGGTCCTGGTGCCAGGACGGGGGAGGAGGGCTGTCCCATGTGGGTCAGGATATGTGATGACGCAGACATCACTACGCTCTGAGGAAACTGGGGTCCCTGCAGAGCCAGGGCCACACTCCAGTCCCGTGTGCCTCCCACTCCGTCTCACTGCCTCTCAACATACACAGTTGGCCTCTGGGATCTTAGTCCTTGCAGCTTAGCAGAGCCCTCGGGTGGGATGGAGCTGGGCAGGGGACCCTGAGGGTCTCACTCAGATGGGTGGAAGGATGAACTGTAGATAAATGGAAGCGCACTCCAATGGTGATTGTGTTCTAAGTGGATTAAGAACTGGTTTTATTGCTATATAAGAAGGTACTCTAGAAAGCAAGGTTATGGTGAGTGTGTGCCTCTGCTCTCTACACCTGCTTAGAGCTGGGACAGATCCTTCCTCTCCTCCCAGCCCTTCATCCCCATTAGATGGCACCCAGCCAAACAGTGAACAGGCTGAGCATGTTGGCCAGCCCCCGGCAGGTGGGGACATCCTGCAGAAATGACAGAGACCTGTTACAGGGACCCCAATGGGCAGAAGTCAAGCATCTGGGAGGGGCTTCAGGGACCACTGGAGGCCTGAAGGGGGCTGGGAGGGCACTCCTGGCTCTAAGAAATCAGGAGGTGGTCTTCTGTTCCTCAGATACACCCCCTCCACCCACCCACAACTGTGAGATTCCTGAGGCCTCCTACTCCACAACTCCAGCACCTCACACACACACACACACAAACACACACACATACACACACACACACAAACACACACACATACACACACACATACACGCACATACACACACAAACACATACAACACACACATACACACAAACACACACACATACACATACACACACATACATACACACACATACACACACACACATACACACACAAACACACACACATACACATACACACACATGCACATACACACACATACATACACACACAAACACATACACACACACATACACATACACACACACACATACATACACACACAAACACATACACACACACATACACACACGCACACCTTTTGCTGCCCTCTCCATCTCATTGATGCACATACACACTCCACACTGCACCCTGAACAAACAATTCCACACAGACATGCCTGTTGGACTTGCCCCCAGTGGGGAATGAGGTGATGGCTGGCTGGGACTGGTGGCTGAAGGTCTGTTTGAAGTTGTTGGTGTGGCTCTCATGAAGCCCATGTTTGCAGTTATTTGCCATTTACTTAGTCATTCAGCAGGCATTTCCATATTGTTTGAACACCCACTATGTGCCAGGCATAGTTCTAAGTTCTGGGGATTTTAGTTTTGGGTTCCCCAAGAAATGCACCCCAAGAGAAGGGTTAAAAAAAAACAGCTTTACTAAAATATGATTCACATATCATGCAATTCACCCATTTAAAGTGTAAAATTCAATGGGTTTTAGTATATTCACCAAAAACCAAAAACCCGTTGCCATCGAGTTGATTCCGACTCATAGCAACCCTGTAGGGCAGAGGAGAACTGTCCCCCAGGGTTTCCAAGGAGGGGCTGGTGAATTCAAACTCCTGATCTTTTGGTTAGCAGCCTGAGCTCTTAACCACTGTGCCACCAGGTCTGCTTAGTATATCCACGGAGTTGCGCAATCATCACCACAATCAATTTTAGAACAATTTTCGTCACCCCATAAAGAAACCCTGCACCCATTAGCAGTCACTCCCCACTCTCCCTTTCCTCTGTTCCATGACAACCACTAGTCAACTTTCTGTCTCCATGGATTGGCCTATTCTGGACATTTTGTAGAACTGGAGTCATAAGATATGACCTTCTGTGTCTGACTTCCTTCACTCAGCATAATCTTTTCAAGGTTCATCCATACTGTAGCATGTATCGGTACTTCATTCCTTTTTATAGCTGACTGGTATTCTACTGTATGAACACAAGCCCTTTTCTTGATCCATTCATCTGTTGATGCGTTGTTTCCACATTTTGGCTATTATGTATAATGCTGCTATGAACATTCACGTTTAACATTTTGTATGAACATATGTTTTCATTTATCTTGGGTCTATACCTAGGACTGGAATTGTTGGGTCATGCGGTACTTCTCCATGTTTAACACTTTGAGCAACTGCCAAACTGTTTTCCAAAGTAGAGGCGTGGGGTGGGGGGGTGGCAGAGAGGGGCACGTGCCCAGGGTCTCAAGTCCAAAGGGGCGCCAGATGAGGCGCGGAAGGATATTCTGAGGCGCCACAAATATGACAGATCCCTGACTGAGGCAGCCAGACAAGAGCCGGGAGGGCACTTCTGCTGTTGCGTCACCGGTATCAACATCTATTCATCTTGAAACTGGGGTGGGGAACTGGGGAGCCCAACTTCAAGATGACCCCAGGGCGCTCGTTATCCTCACTACACCTTTGTTCCGCAGCACTGACGCTATTTTACATTTCCATCAGCAATGTATGAGCGTTCCGATCTAAGGTTTTAACTGTGGTCTGTAGGATTTTGTTTGGGAACTGAGCTCAGGAAACTCCAGTAGGGCAGCAGGGAACAGAGAAAGGGAAAGGGAGGCAACAAAGGATCGTAATCAAGCAAATTCCCACTGCGAGTAACTGAAGCCTAAGGCCACTGAGTAACTCTGGGAGCGGTGGGAAACTTGCACAGCAGAGTTACCCCACCTGAGGGGCAAGGGAGCCGGGGTATGTAGACACCAACTTCCAGTAGCCATTGGGTGAGTGTTGCTGGGAGTGGGTTAATCTCCTGTTAATTCCTATTGCCTGATGCTGGGGCAAGCAACATACGCAGAGCAGGAGAAAGCCACCAAGCAAAGAAATGCAGAAGCTGGCAGATGGAGTCAGCCCGCTGTGCGCCGACTGTGGTGAGGGCAGGGGAGAAGGCAGGCACCAGCAGCACCTGCTACATTGGGTGAACCAAGGTTCCTGCCCGCAGGAGCTTACACTCTACTGAGAGATACACAAGTAACAGTATATAGTCAGGGAGCACCATGAAGAAAATACCGCAGGGTGAGGGGTTAGAGGGGGATGTGGGATCCTGTGTTAACTCACGTGGTCAGGGCAGACATCTCTGAGGAGGTGAGTCTTAAGCTGAGAGCTGGATGAAATGAGGGACTGGCTCTCTGCAGGCCTTTGAATGTCTGATGGGAGACAGCACTGGAACCTGGGCTGTGGGAACAGCGAGTGCTAAGGCCCTGAGCAGGGAACAACCTTGGCGTGTGGGAGGAACTTCGAGAGGCCCAGCATGGCTACAGCGGGATGAGTGAGGCAGACAGCGGCAGGAGCCAAGATCAGACACGACCAACAGCCACATCCAGTTGGGCCAAGTTGGGAAAGGAGTTTGGATTTTGCTCTAAGGGTAACACAGGTTGCCGGAGGGGCCAAAGCAGGGAAGTTTCTGATTCACTTGTATTTTTTGTTATTGAAGGCATTCTGAAGTACTTAAAGCTCCTTAACCCAACATTTCCTGAAGCTGTTAGGCCCCTAGAAGGTGCTAACACCCTTCTGCTGGGCATCGGAACCCTGTCCCCACAAAGTTCATTCATTCTAGTTCTTATGTTCCAGGCATTGTCTATGGTTTTAAGCTTGGGTATGCAGCAAGGAACACATTTGATGTAAGACCCTGCCTTCATGGGGCTTACATTCTAATAGGAGGAGAGAGAGAAACATATAAATAGATTCTATAGGTTATCAGACATGGGGCCCTGGTAGCGCAGTGGTTAAGAGCTCAGTTGCTAACCAAGAGGTTGGCAGTTCGAATCTACCTGCCACTCCTTGGAAACCCTATGGGGCAGTTCTCCTCTGTCCTTTAGGGTCACTATGAGTTAGAATCAACTCTATGGCAATGGATTTGGTTTGGGTTTTTTTTTTTTAATAGGTTATCAGAACATGGTCTGATTCACTTGCTTTAGACACGTCATCAGGAAGGATCAATTACTGGAGGAGGACATCATGTTTGGTGAAGTAGAGGACCAACAAGGGTGAGGGAGACCCTCGGTGACAAGAATTGACACAATAGCCACAACAAGGGACTCCAACATGCTGGTGATTGTCAGGATGATGCAGGACCAGACACGTTTTGTTCTGTTGTACGTGGAGTCACCAGGGGTGGGAGTCACTATATGGCAGCTAACAACATGGGTTATGAATCTGTAACCTGTATTAGGAAATGACCAGTGCTTTAGACCAGAGAAGAATGAAGCAGACGTGGGGATATGGAGTGCTTTGAAATTTTAAATAGAGGAGTTGGTTGGGGGGGAGGGTGGCCTAACAGAGGGGCTTACAACACCAAGACAGCACCTCTTCACCTAGCTGGCTCCGGCAAGTCCCCTCCGCATCTCCAAGGAATCTGTCCACATCCTTCCCAGCAGGGACCCTGCTGCCTGTGAGCTAGAGAGGGAGGGTATGGCTGGATGTCCCCAGATGATCAGGGACCCTAGAGTGGAGAATGGTGGGGGGTGGCCTTATCTGATGGTCCAGGCACATAGCTAGGGAGGAGGAGGAGCCCAAGGTGGGGGCAGAGGAAAAAGGGGGCTGGGCCTCCGAAGCCACAAGGGAATATTGATGAGTTTCCTGGCGAGAAGTGATGGAGCTGGTGGGCATGGGTAATGAAGACAGATGATCCCAGGCCAGCTCTGCTTGTCATCCTGGGAGGAGGGAGAGCTGTAACTGGGCGGGAGGAGGCAGGAGGGTTCGCCAATGGCCTTGCTCCAGCTGCCCCAGAGCCCCCATGCTCCCTCCTTCTCCCTTGCCGCCCCCACCACTAGTCCTCCCTCCTGTCTCCTTCCTGCACTTTCTCCTGTGATAAGGCCCTTTCCCCCTTCTCTCCAGGCTCATTGTCCTCTTTCTTAGCCCCCACCCCCAGCCCCCTTACTATGACCTCCAGAGCACCCTTTTCCTGGGGATTTCCTCCCCTCTGGCAGCTCTTTGTCTAGGTCCAGGGACCTAGGAGTCCCTGCGTGGTGCAATTGGTTACGTGCTCATACTAACCGAAAGGTTGGCAGTTTGAACCCACACAGCAGTGCCTTGGAAGAAAGGCCTGGTGATCTGCTTTCAAAAGGTCACAGCCATGAAAACTCTGTGGAGCACAGTTCCACTCTGCACACACGAGGTCGCCATGAGTTGGAATTGACTTGATGGTAACTGGTTTGGTGGTTTGGTTTTGGCAGCTCTCTAAACAGCAGCCAGCCCCTGCCATTCCATCAGCAGTTTATTGAGTGCCCACTGTGTGGTAGGCACCCACCGTGCCAGGCGATGGGCTATGGCTGCAGCAGGGCCAGGGAGGAAAGAACACTGATTTCTTCCTCCCCCGTTTTATCTTTATTTATTTATTTTTAATCGGGGTAAAATACACGTAACATAAAAATTTACCATTAGTGGCATTTAGTATAGTCACAATGTTGTGCAACCTTCACCACTATCTAGTTCCAGAACATTTTCTTCACCCCGAAAGGAAACCTCATACCCATTAAGCAGTCACTTCCCATCCCCCCTGCCAATCCCTTGGCAACCACTAATCCACCTTCTGTCTCTATGGATTTGCCTATTCAGAACATTTCATAGAAATAGAATCATACAGTATGTGGCCTTTTGTGTCTGGCTTCTTTCACTTAGCGTAATGATTTCAAGATTTGTCCACGTTACATGTTTGTATCATGTATCGGCACTTCATCCCGTTTTATGGCTGAATAATATTCCATTGTGTGGATGTTCCACATTCTGTTTATCCATTCATCAAGTTGGCAGACATTTGGGTTGTTTAGGGCGCTGAATTTTTGAAACAGAGGCCCTAGGATTGAGTCCCACACCACTGCCTAGCTGTGTGGCCTTGAGCAGTTATGTTATGTCTTTGAGCCTCAACAATTTCGCCTGTAAAATGGAACCATAAATTTTATTTTATTTTTTTGGAATCGTAAATTTTAGAATCTCTAGTGCCCTTTAAGGAGCCCTGGTGGTACAGAGGTTAAGCACTCAGCTGCTACTGGCAAGATCGGTGGTTTGAACCCACCGGCTGCTCTGCGGGAAAAAGATTAGGTGGTCTGCTTCCGTGAAAGATTTACTGTCTTGGAAACCTTGTGGGGCAGTTCTACTCTGCCCTATAGGGTCGCTATGAGTTGAAATTGACTTGATGGCAATGGGTAGTGCCCTTTATGGAGTCCCTGGGTGGTGCAAATGGTTAAGTGCTTGGCTAACTAACTGAAAGGTTGGTGATTTGAACCCACCCAGGGGCACATTGAAAGAAAGATCTGGCAGTGTGCTTCTGAAAGATCACAGCCATTGAGAACCCTATGGAGCACAGTTCTACTCTGAAGCACATGGGGTCGCCATCAGTCAGAATTAACTCGATGGGCAACTGGTTTGGTTTTTTGGTTTTTGGTGCCCGTTTAGAGCCTAAGAAAAACGAACTATAGTCCTCGTAGCTTGATAAATTCGAAACTGCCTCTCCTCTCTTTCTTTTTGTACCCCCTTCCCATTTGCTATTGACATTAGGATAAACATTCAGTAAAAAGATTCATATGCCAAAGCTGGGTGCACTGATGTTCACTGTTGTGTTCTGTCATTTATACCGTTCCATCGATTTTAACATGCATCGTTTCTCAAATTTTAGTATCTTTGAAATGATCATGCGTCTGCCCATCGTTGGTTGCGTAGTACTTGGCAGTGCTCCCTTTTTTCTTAGTAGTTTGTTAAATAACAGTGTTTCTGACCATCGGTGGCCCTAGGTTTGGGTAGTATGCCAGGTGTAGGTCAGTGAATATCACCTTGAACAATAAGAGAAATGAAAACTGCCTACTTAATGAAACATTTTTGATGGTGAGATCATGTAAATTAACCCATAGCATGGCCTGTGAACTGCCAGCTGAGTGAGTTGGGGGAGATGGAAATACTCAGGCTGACATAATGTCAACATCATTTTAAAAACTCCACAGGCACACCTTGCTGGCACAAACGGTTCTCAAATGCACTGTCACCCTGACAGAGCGGAGGACTCACCGAGAAAATATATGCGAACAGGCTTTGTGAACGGAGACGCGAGATGGGAGTGGGAGATGGGCTTATTACTCTTTCATTCCCCAAAGCACCACCTCCCTGCCCTGCCCCCTCCATCCCTTGCCAACACAGAAGAAGCCACACACAAATACTGAATATTTTTGCCTTCATTAAAGCAGGACAGATATTGTAATTATGTCCCAGGGAGCAGAGGGCTCCATCTGAAGGGAGGAGGGGCAGCGGATGAAAGCCAGTTAGACATGCAGAATTCACGAGCTTGGTAAGTGAGCACCTCCACTGTGGAACATATCTTAGCTGCCCGGGGAAGACAATTGTCCCCAGTTGTCCTGTTGTTAGTTGTCATTGAGTCGGTTCTGACTCACGGTGACCCTATCTGGGCAGAGTAGAACTGTTCCATAGGGTTTTCAAAGCTGTGACCTTTCTGAAGGAGATCTCCAGGCCTGTCTTCCAAGGCACCTTTGGGTGGGTTCAAACCGCCAACCTTTCAGCTAATAGTCGATCCCTGCACAAACCCTGCCTCCCACATCCCTCCGATCCCACCCTCTCTCAGACGGGGCCAGCTCTCCGCTAAGCCCTCCTAATGCATGCCATCACGCAGGACCTTGTGCTTCATTGCCCTGGGGAAGCCTTCTTTCTCCCCTGGACTGTGAGCAGTTTGAGGGCAGGGGTGTTTTTTAAGTATCTTAGAGTTGCCTCCGAGGTCCAGGCACATAGTAGGTTTATAGAGAGGAGCTGCAAATCAGAGCAGTGCTTCTCAAAGTGCCCCCAACCCCTGAGACCACCTGCCTGGGGTGTTACTGTTGGAGCTTGTTACACTGAAATTCCAAACCCCAGAGATTCTGATCTGGTAGGTCTGGGTGGGGGCCAGAAATCTGCATGTTAACAAAGTCCTCAAGTAATTCTGTGCTCAGTGAAGTTAGAGCCCGCTGGGGCTAAGGGTTGAACTAGGTGATCTCTTGGGTGCCTTCCAATCCTGACAGCCTGTGATGTACATCCCGCCTTCTGAGCATTCAGCCCCTGTCCTCCTTGTCACTAGGAGCCCACTGTGTGCCTCTCTGCCAGTAGAGGAAACTTCTGTGACTAATGCTGACCAGGGCTCGGGAAACAGCTGTAGTGGGGCTGCCTCCATGTCCCTGCTCCCAGCAGGAAAGCAGGGAGGGTGGGGGAGACGGAGAGATGGGGCGGGGCTGGGGGCGGCTGGGGAGGGGCGAGGCGGGGGCAGGAAGGGCCAAGTGGGCAAGCAGGAGGTGAACTTGGACCTGGCGGCCACTACCCCTTGCTGGTCCCTGCCCTCCTACTACCCCACCCACTGGACCAGCCTGCCCCGGGAAGAGAGAACTCCCTTAGCTAGAGACCACTCTGCTTTGATCACCAAGAGGAGTAGGCTGTTGAGGTTTAACAGGATGAATGTCAGGGGCTGAGGAAGAAGATCCAGGGCCTGCAGACTCAGGGCCCCAAAGTTAGTGGTTCCAAACTGCTGTGCATGGAGACCCCCGTCCTTGACCCAGTCATGTCTCTGAAGGTTCCCTTTGTCTGCGTTTTAGTAACAAAGCGTTTTAGTAACAATACTGCAAACAACGCTAACAAACGCTGCAAAGCGTTTAGTAACAACGCTGCAAAACAAACAAACTCGTTGCCATCTAGTAGATTCCGACTCATTGTGACCCTATAGGACAGAGTAGAACTGCCCCATAGGGTTTCCAAGGAGTGGCTGGTGGATTCGAACTGCTGACCTTTGGGTTGGCAGCTGAGCTCTTAACCACTGTGCCACCAGGGCTCCAACAACCCTGCAGCTAACATTTACTGTGTCAGGCTCCGAGCTAAGCACTTCACATGCATTTTCTCATTTAATTTGTGTGATGTCACTGCTATTAAACCCCTTTTACAGATTAGAAAACTGAGCCTGCAATATATTGCATAACTTGCACAAGATCACCTGGTCCTTCAAGTGTTCACCACTTCTCAGAGGTCCATCTCTGTCCTGATTGCTCTCCTCTGTACCCTCTCCAGTCTGCCCTGTCCCTTTTACAGTAAGGGCCTGGAGCTCAACACCACATGCAGGGGTGCCCCAGGGAGTTCTCACCTTCCTAGTTCGGGACACTCCCCTTCTGTTGATGCAGCCCTGTGGTAAGCTTTTCTGGAAGCCTCACCCCACTGACAACTCAAGTTGAGCTGGCGGTCAGGTGAAGCCCCGAAATTGTTGCTATTTGGCTCTAACTCCCCCTTTCTAGCCTTACGCAGTGGGGACTCTGTGCCCAGGTATAGGAGCTTACATTCATTGCTATTGAGTATTTTTACCGAGGTGTTTTGTGTCCCTGTGTGGCACAAATGGTTAAGTGCTCAACTGCTAGCTGAAAGGTTGGCAGCTCGAACCCGCCCAGAGGCACCTTGGAAGACATGCCCGGCAATCTGCTTCCGAAAGGTCACAGCCTTGAAAAGCCTGTAGAGCAATTCTACTCTGCACACGTGGGGTCACCATGAGTCAGAGTCAACTCAATAGCAACTAACAGCACCAATGTGCTTTGTGGTTCTGTCACATCTCCTACAGATATGTGTGCGCGCGCACACACATACACACACACACACACACTTGTCTTCTCTCCTCTGGAGAACAAGTATGCATTTTGGATAATCTGCTCCTTGGGATCATCTGCTCTTCAAAGCAGAGAAACAGGAGTTGTGTACGCGCTCCTTCCATTGTTCTCCCGACCACGTCTCACACTCAGGCGAGACAACCTCATGGTCAAGAGGGCAGGCTCCAGATTAGGCTGCCTGGGTTCGTATCCCAGCCTGAGCACTTGTTGGCTCTGTGACCTTGGGCAGTGAATATAGCCTGTGTGCCTCAGTTTTCTTCTCTGTAAATGGTAATAACTGTATCTACCTTATTTATTATTATGGGGATTAAATGAGATAGTACTTGGTCAATAAATGTCTCTTCCTCCTTGCCTCCTCCTGGCTCCTCCGTGTCCCCCAATCCTGCCTTCCTATCCTGATATCTCCCACATCCACTGGATCAGGCTTGACCTTAGTGACAAAGCAGAATCCAGAACTTCTGTGATGAAAGGGCTTCAGGTGCATTCGAATACAGCCTCTTTGTTGTACAGCCAGGAAACCCTAGCCCCTCCTGCCCAGGCCTCTGATGCTTCATTTTGTTCCCAAACAGTTGCATTTCCAGCACGCCACGTACCTCCTTTTCTCTCTCCATCTCACTTAGCAGTCAGATCTGACTGTGTTTTCCCCAGTGCAGTCAGTGAGTTCCCAGCATCGAACTCATCGGATTTATGGCTCTTTGCTGTCTTGTGGGGGCCCTTAAGGGTCTATGCAGCTCCAGAGATATGGGAGAGCAGAGACGGCTTTCAGTGCACTTGACCCAACTTGTCAGTCATCTCCTGGGGCCAGCTGCATGGAAAAAAGAAAACAAAATACCAGGACCAATATGCTGATTACATCTTCATGCTCCTTACTCAAGTCCAGAATTTTCCCCTGGATCAGGCTGGGAACCATTCAGCGGAGAAAGGCAGAGACCATTCTAGAACTGGCCAGGGAGGGAGTATTACAGGGAGGATGCAGCATATGTGAGCAATTTGGTGTTCCTTCTCAGAAGAGGCTGGGCCTCTGCACCAGGGAAAGGCCGGACAGAGAGTGGCTGGTAGTGAGGCTCTGAGTTCTCTGAAATCTCCTTTAATCTCCCCAAACCAGGGTTAATCTCTATGCAGCCAACTTCAAGACAATTCCCCAACCTCTTCCTTCCAGCAAAGCCACCACCTCTAGCCCCTCTAATACAGGGATTCTGGGGCAGCCCTCTGCCTGAGGTGTATGGGCGCAGTCTGTATAGGACACTTGAGGCAGCTTTGTTTAACAGTGGAGATCGATGATGTGAAGCTAACTTTTTCCAAGTACGGAAAATACTACTACAAATTACTTCCTGAAAGAAAAGCCATTCTAACACACCAAAGACAGAGACAGAGAATGGACGTAAACTCGGACTAAAGAACACTCCCTTAAATTGAATTAGTTTGGCTTTCTTAAAAAGTCTCTAGATTGTCTTTATGTTTGCTTTTTGCTGCAGACCACGCATGAGGGCTTGGCAGCCACTGACGGGGGCCTGGAGCCGTGGGCCTGGAGTCTGAGATCTGATTTGATTCTGGGTCTGCTGCTTACTTAGCAGGGTGTGACTTTGGTAAGTTAATCAGTAGACTTGAACATCAGTAGACTTGGTTTCAGTTGTTCCATCTATAAAACAGGAATGACAACGCCTAGCTCATAGAGCCATGGGGAGTTCTGCTGAAGGAGGAGGAAGAGAAGGAAGCATTTACTAAGCATCTATGAGAGCCAGGCACTTGACATAGGCTGTCTTGTTTAATTCTCAGAACAACCTAAAAAGGTCGGGGTTACCATGACCATTTACAGATGAGGAAACCGAGGGTCAGAGAAGTTAGGTAATTTTGTCCAAGGTCACTCACAGCCCCTGGGTTGGCACCCACGCCTGCCTAAAGGCAAAGCCCACACTCTTCTCACAAGGGCAGGCAGGAAGAAGGAAAGGGAAGGAAGTAGGAGGTTGGGCAGGAGTTTCTCGTCCAGCTGTGGATTTTCTCTGTGAGACAGAAAACAAGGTTACCTACTGAGACTGGGGAGGCAGGGAAGTGTCAGGGTGGTGTAGGTTTGGAGAGGCTTCTGTGGTACAAGAAGTGCTGGAAAGAAGTTGTGCAGGAACTGGGTATTTCTGCACATGCTCCTCAGGGGAAGGGTGTTGTCTTGTTCAGGGAGAAGAAACAAAATTTGCTTTTTGATCACCACTAAATATCAGAGCCTGGCACAATGCCTGGCATATAGGAGTACATTTATTTACTTAATGACTGTGGAACACCTACTATGTAGTGGCTTTGTTGTAGATGCTGGGGGATCCGTGATGACAAGGGAACCCCTGCCCTGTGGCACCTACATTCTAATAGGAGGACTCAGAGAGGAAACGCCACCACTGGTTGCCATGGAGTCAACTCCGACTCATGGTGCCCCATGTGTGTCAGAGTAGAATTGTGCTCCATAGAGTCTACAATGGCTGATTTTTTCAAAAATAGATCGCCAGGCCTTTCTTCTGAGGTGCCTCTGGATGGACTCCAACTTTTTGGTTAGCAGCCAAGCATGTTAACTGTTTGCACCACCAAGGAGCTCCAATAGTAAACACAGAAAGCAACAAATGAAACGATCAGATAGTGATAACACTATGACAAGATGAAATGGAGTAATGGGATAGACAATGCCTGTGGCATTGGAGGGCTCATCTGAGGAGGTGACATCTGAGATATGACTGGAATGAGGAGAAGAAGTGATTCATGCCAAGATGGGGGAAGGATGTTCCAGGGAGAAGGAACAGCAAGTGCAAAACCCTGAGGCAAGAACAAGCTTGGAATGTTCAAGGAAGACAGAGGAAGGCCTGTGTGGTTGGAGATTTGAGTGTGAGAGTTGTAAGAGATGAGAGGAGAAGGGTAATATGGTTTGAACTGTGTCTCCCAACAACATGTGTTATAAATCCTAACCCTTATACCTGTGGTTATAATCTCATTTGGGAATTGATTTTCTTTGTTATGTTAATGAGGCAGTATTCATATGTGGTGTGTTTTAAGTCAATCTCTTTTGAGATATAAACCAAGCAGATTAGGTACAGAGAAGCAAGCAGAGACCGGGAAGAGATGCCAAGCCACATGAAGATCATCCAGGAGCAGAAGCTCAGAAGAGACAAGGACCTTCCCCAAGAGCCAGCAGAGAGAGAAAGCCTTCCCCTAGAGCCAGCACCCTGAATTTGGACTTTTAGCCTCCTAAACTGTGAGAGGATAAATCTCTCTTTGTTAAAGCCATCCACTTGTGGTATTTCTGTTATAGCAGCGCTAGATAACTAAGACCAGGGGTCGGGTCATGTAAAGTCTCAAAAGCCAAGTTAAGAAACTTGGGTTTTTTCTAACTACAGTAAAGAGTCTTTGGAAGGTTTTAAGCAGAGGGAGGGATGTGATCTGATTTATGCTATAACACAGTCACTCTGGCTTTCAGATGGAATGTGGACCGTAGTGGGGTGATGAGAAGAAGCAGGGAGACCAGTTAGGAGGCTGGTCCAGGAGACAGAGGAGATCACTGGAAAGGGCTGGCTTTGAACAATGGGGTTGCTGAAAGAGTCAATGTAGACAGTGAAGAAAAGAGAGGAACCAGGGATGTTCCCTAGGTTTGGGGGCAGAGCTGGTGGTGCTGCTGAGATAGGAAAATGCGGGGAGGAACAGGTTGGGGGCAAGAGGCACAGAAATCAAGAGCTCCATTACAGACATGTGAAGTTGAAAATACCTATTAGATATTCAAGCGGACATCTGGATATGCAGACCTGGCGCTCAGAAGACAGGTTGGTTTTTAAAGTCATAGCGCTAGAAAGTGAGTGAGAGAGTGACAAGGAGAGAAGGGAGCCCAGGAAGGGTGAGGGAGCGCTCAGGGAGGCTGGGGTGGGGCTTGGGGGGTTGTCCCAGAAGAGGAGAGTCATTGTGATGAACACCAGTGATAGGTCCAGTCAGACTGGCTTTGGCCTTTCAGTTTGCAAAATGGAAATGATCAATAACCTTGACAAGAGAGGTGTCAGCAGAAGCCAGACTGGAGTGAATGGAGGAGAGAAGGTAGGTAAGGAAGTGTAGAGTGATTATAGACAATGCTTTTGAGGGAGAGCTGAGAGAGAGATGGGGCTTTACCTGGGAGAAGATGTGAGGGTCAAGGGAATGTTTTTTTAAGATGGGCAACATTAAGATACATATATATAGTGGCAATATACACAACCAAACATGTATCTGTTCACAATTTCTGCATGAGCAGTTCAATGACATTGGTTACATACTTCACATTGTACCACCATTCTAACTATCTCCACCCATGTTGTTCCATCACCATTAATTTAGACTCTCTGCCCCTTAAAGTTTTCATCTGTGCTTTAAATTAGCTATTCTCAGTTTAAACTCACAGATATAATTCTTTATAAGAACACAATTCTCAAGGCAAACATTCTTCATTAATTGAACTAACCTGGTGATATACTGGTTAAGAGCCAGGGCTGCTAACCAAAAGGTCAGCAGTTCAAATCCACCAGATGCTCCTTGGAAACCCTATGGGCAGTTCTACTGTGTCCTGTAGGGTCGCTATGAGTTGGAATCGACTTGACAGCAACAGGTTTGGTTTTTGTTTTTTATTGATGTAATTAAATGAAGTTTACATTTCAAGTTAGTCTTCCATACAGAATTTTTTTTTTTTTTTAACATACATTGTCATCAGATCCCAACCGCTTACCCCATTCTGTGACAGCACACTCCTCCCCTCTGCCCCGATTCCGCTTGAACACTCAATCAGCTCCTAACTCTCTCTGCCTTCCCCTCTCACCTCTGGACAGAAGCTGCCCCTTTGGTCTCTTGTATCTACTTGTCTAAGAGGCACATTCTTCACGAGTATCACTTTATGTCCCACAGTCCAGTCCAATCCCTGTCTGAAGAGTTGGCCTCGGAAATTGTTTTAGTTCTGGGGTGATGGAGGGACCAGGGGCCATGCTTTCTGGGGCGCCTCCAGTCTTAGTCAGACCATTAAGTCTGGTCTTCTTACTATAATTTGAGTTCTGCATCCCATCGTTCTACTGCTCCATCAGGGGCCCTCTGTTGTGTTCCCTGTCAGGACGTTCATTGGTGGTAGCCGGGCACCATCTAGTTCTTCTGGTCTCAGGCTGATGAAGTCTCTGGTTTATGTGGCCCATTTTGTCTCTTGGGCCAATACTTGCCTTGTGTCTTTGGTGTTCATCGTTCTCCCTTACTCCAGGTGGTTAGGACCAATTGATGCATCTTCAATGGCCGCTTTCAAGCTTTTAAGACCCCAGACGCCACTCATCAAAGTAGGATGCAGAACATTTTCTTAATAAGGTTTGTTATGCCAATTGACATAGATGTCCCCTGAAAGCATGGTCCCCAGACCCCGCATCCCTGCTACTCTATCTCTCAAAGTATTTGACTGTATTGAGGAAACTTCTTAGCTTTGGTTTAGTCCAGTTGTGCT
>NW_004443971.1:10089061-10092077 GCF_000243295.1 Trichechus manatus latirostris
AGCCAGGCAGGGGGCTGACGGCTGCCCCTGAGAGCCTGAAAGAAAAGCATGTCTCTATTCTCTAAGGTGAATAGGTAGGTGAGTTTTGCAGCCGGGCTAAGAGTGCCAACTATGTTGGCTGCAAAGACTCGAGGGCACCACTTTTTCTTGAACTCCTAAAGCAGGTGACTAGGCACTTTAGGAACTATCACCAGTCCTCAAGACCCTGCTGCAGATGGATAAAAGTGCCTACTTGAGGGGCAGGGCTGTTCGAAGATCACAAATCTGCCCATTCACAGCTGAAGCAGTTGAAGTTAAACTTCAGATGTTTGCCCTGTTGTACTGTGGTAGTGAGGGCTAACGCTGTTGAGATGGGTCCCCATAAGTCTATATAGGGGTGTATGGCACTCAGAGTCTGTGGACCCCGGATTTCTATGGCCAGCAAAGGAGTTGTGCTGACCCTGTGTTCCTGGCCTAGGGGAGCCAGCAGCTTATTTGTTCCCTCTCCAAGGCCAGGAGAATGGGTCAGGGCACCTTTTGGGATCTATTTCTGGCCCAGTGGACTCCTGGTGCAGAGCGGGGAGGGAGGTGGTAAAAGGAAGAGAGGTTTATCCCAAATCCTGTGGAGAGCGCAGAGGTAAGAGGCAAAAGGGAGAGAGGTTTTTCCCAAATCTGGTGTAGAGCATGGAGGTAGGAGGTAAAAGGGAGAGAGGTTTTTCCCAAATGGGCTTTTTTTTTTTTTTAACTCGCCGAGAAAGGGTGCGTGCATGTACTTATCCTAGCCTCTTGGGACCTGCTCTTCACTGGTTCGGAGTGTCCAAGCAGAATCTCTGCTGCCGGGTCTCTCTAGATGTGGAAACTGCTTCTCGAGCACAGCTGTTTGCTGGCTTCACCACGGCCTGGCGTAGCTGTGTCTCTGCTGTGTGGCCTCTGTGGCTCTAGCGCTCCTCACCTCTTCCAAACGGTCTTCCTCTCCGGTATGACTCAGATGGATTTCTTAACCTTGCCTTGTTCAGGGCTGCCAGATGTTCACATAGAATCAAATCACTTGTTTTTCCAGGTCTTTGTTGTAAGAGGGATATAGGAAGCGTCTAACTAGTCCGCCATGTTGACCACGCCTCCTGTTTTTGTTTTTTGATTGTTTAGTGTAACAATGGCTTCATGGCATAGTTTCTGTTCCAGGCTTAAAGATTATTTCCAGGCATTAGGTTTTGGGGTCCCCTCAGTCTCAATGCATCCAGTGAGTCTGGTTTCCATATGAATTTGAAATTCTGTTCCATGATTTTTCTCCTTTTGCTCAGGATCCATCTATTGGGTCCTTGATCAAAATGTTCAGCAGTGGTACCTGGGCACCAATCATTTCTTCTGGTCTCATGGTAATGGAGTTAGTAGTTTATGGAAGCGATTAAACCTGCAGTCCATTTCCTTTTCCAGTTCCTGGGTGTTCTCCTTCCTCTGCAGCTCCAGGTGAGTAGAGACCAATTGTTGCATCTTGGGTGGCCACTCCCAAGTTTTAAGACCCTAGTAAGGCATATTTTTACGTAAGTGGGTATGATCTAGTTTTGAAAGACAGAATGATGATTCAGGAGAGAGTGGGGATAATTGCAGGAGCAAAGTCAAAGAAGACGCAAGAGAGCATGGGATCCAGTGCACAAACGGGGGGAATTGGCCCTAGAAAAGAACAGAGGCTCTTCATCTATTTTAACTGGAGAGGATGTGAGTAGAGATGACACAGATGGCATGGTGGTTTTGGTGGTAGGAAGATGAAGTACTTCTCATTTATTCACATTTATTTCTATTTATTATATGAGTGAAATATGAGGCCGAATCATGTGGATGAATGGTGTTAGTGGTTTGAGAAAAGAGAGAAATTATGAAATAGTCTTTTGAGAAGAAGGAAGATGCATACACTAGGGAAGTGTAGAAGGCTTACTTCTGAGATTTAAAGCTATACATTTAGAGTGGGCCCAGTTAATAGCATGGCTGTGTGATTTTTCTTCAGCAAGGTTCAGCTGCTTGGGTGCTGATGAAAGGAAGGTGCTAGCTGGGTTTAACCAGGATTGGGATTTTTCCAGATGAGTGCAATGGAGGAAAAATGAGGCAAGGAAGATGAGGGTGTTTATGATGAAGACAGCATAGTAATGGCCCATGGAAACCAAGCAGGATAAGGAGAGAAATGGGCACATACAGGTCATGATGAGCAATAAAATCTTGTTTAGTGGATTAGGTCCCTATAAGATCAAAGAACCGTTGGAATGCGAGTTCCAAAGAAAATTAGTTGGACAGGACAGGAGACACCAGTGACTGTGATGCCTGAAAATGAGATTATTGGAGGTGCAGCTATCAGTGAGGACAAGATTCAGGTATGATCATGTGAGTGGGTGGAGACAGCCACGAGATAGCAGGTGGTGGGGTCTAACCCCATTCATATCACAGATGATGGAGTTTCTGCAGGAGGAAGAAGGAGAAGTGGTTTAGTAACACATCTATGGGCCCTGAGATATGTGGGATATGAGAGAACAAATAGCCTTCACTTGAGGGCTGTTGGGGAGGCAGTATCTTCAGGGGACAGCCAGGTCTCAGCAGAGCAAGACAGTGAAGGGAAGGCTCAGGGAAGGGTATGAGGACAGAGGGACATTTGCTGGTGGCGACTGTGAGTTCCACAGGGTACAGTAGAAACGTTTGGGAGGGCGGGGAGAAGTGGGAGATGGGATTCAATTAGTAGCTGTACGGAATGGTTTGGGGATTCAGGTCTGTGAGGTTATGAATGTTGTGGGAGGCTAGGACTTGTGATGTGAGAAGTGGTGGGGTATGTCCTAGCACTGTCACTGAGGAAGGTGAGTGGTCAGTTTAAGCTATAGTCCAGAGTACTGACGTATTTAGCTGGCAAGTATGAAAACTTCACTGAAGAAAATGATGAATGAAATGAATCCTATATCCCCAAAGTGTCTAAGAGTCTAGTACTGTGCCAGGCACATAGAATATTCACACTCACAAATACATATGCATGTGTGTGTATATATACATATATATATAT
>NW_004443971.1:10092314-10129486 GCF_000243295.1 Trichechus manatus latirostris
ACACACACACACACACACACACATCCCGTATTTGATGCTCCGATGACTGTAATAGGAGCAGGCTTTAACCCAGCACACTGTACTCAATAGCTACTCAGAATCATGTCAGTGATGACAATCTCTGAGTACCTTTTTTTTCCCTAAATTTTATTGATTTTGATGTTGTTAATATACACAGCAAAACATACACCAATTCAACAGTTTCTACATGTACAGTTTAGTCACACTGATTACATTCTTCCAGTTGTGTGACCATTCTCACCCTCCTTTTCTGAGTTGCTCCTCCATCATTAATATAACTCACTGCCCCCTAAGGTTCCTATCTAATCTTTTTTTTTTTTAAGCTAAACTATTATTTGGTTTTAAGAAGGTATCAGGGGATATTTTTGATTTAAGGTTTACAGATAATCTCAGGGCAATAGTTTCAGGGGTTCAGCAAACCTCCATGGCTCCAGAAAGTCTGGAGTCCACACAAATTATAAATTCTGTTCTGCATATTCCCCCTTTTGATCAGGATTCTTCCATGGAATCTTTGATCAAAATTTTCAGTGATGGTGGCCGAGCACCATCCAGTTCTTCTGGTCTCATGGCAAAGGAGGCAGTTGTTCATGAAGGTAATTAGCCACACACTCCATATCCTCCTCCTATTCCTGACTCTCCTTCCTCTGTTGCTCCAGGTGAATAGAGACAAATTGTTGTGCCTTGGATGGCCACTTGCAAGCTTTCAGATTCCAGGCACTACACAACGAACTAGGAGACAGAACAGAAACACTAAACACGTTATTAGGCCAATTAACTAAGATGTCACATGAAACCATGACCCTGAACCTCCAAACCAAAGAACCAAATCCCATGAGATGTTTGGTTGTACATAAGAAGCCTCAGTGGCTACCCCCTTTTTTTTTGTCATTATTGTAAATATATCTATCACACAACTTTTGCCAATTCAACTTTTTACAGGTGTATAACTTGACAGAAATTACAATAATCAGCTGTGCGACCCTACTGTTAAGCAATGCGATATTTCCATCCCGCCCCAGCTCCTCTCCCCATCCCAGTAGGTGCGAGAGTCCAAAACCCCGGCTTTTTAAACAAGAGGCTCTGAAGTTCCCCCTGATGTTATGCCCCAGTGTCTGAGGTGACCTAGCCTGGTCTCCGTGGGGCTGAGAGAGCGTCTCTTTGTGCTGGCAGATGAATGGCTGCCCTGTCCTGTCCGGGAACCTCAGTAGCTAGAGGGTAACAGGAGAAAGCCCACTCCTCTCCTTGGGCTCCGCACCTGCTGCTCTCAGCTTTCCTCAGGGGCCGCAGGGGGCTGGGCAGAAGCAGCCCTGCAGAAGCAGACCCAGGATCCCTCGTTGCCCCGCTCTCTGCGGACAGAGTGGGGCCTACGGAGGGGCTGCCCAGACTTCACGGCCTTTCCTTTCCGCAGACCTACTCCATCCACACCCAGCCACTGCGGCCTCCAGGGATTCATGTCTCACTAGAACTGAGAGACTGCTGGGAGGACATTTCCCTTTGTGACCGAAGTTTCAACTCTGCAGTTTCTAGGCTGGAAAATACCTTACCTGGTTAGCCATCTTGCCTTTAGACCAGCGTCTGGCCAGAGTCACCTTCCGAAGGAGACTGTGATTTTTCTTGATAACATGCCCTGATATGTGTGTGTGTGTGTTTTGATGCATTTTACTTTTTAGAATAGTTTTAGTTTACAGAAAAATTGTGCAGAGTACAGAGTTCCTATACGCCCTTTCTCCCCACTTCACGTTGTTTCTTCTATCACCAACGTCTTGCACTGGTGTGGTTGGTACATTTGTTACAATTGATGAACCAATATTGATACGTTATTGTTAACTATAAGGATCCCAAGTGGCGTAGTGGTTAAGCACTTGCCTGCTAACTGAAAGGTCAGCGATTCAAACCCATCAGCCACTCCTCGGGAGAAAGATGTGGCAATCTGCTTCCGTAAAGATTTACAGCCTTGGAAACCCTACGGAGCAGTTCTACTCTGTCCTATAGGGTCACTATGAGTCGGAATTGACTCGACAGCAACTGAGTTTATTATTAACCATGTGCGGGGTTTACATTGGGATTCACTCTTTTTGTTGTAAGGAGCTCTGGTGGCTAACCGAAAAGTTGGCGGGTCAAACTAACCTAGCATCTTTTCAAGAGAAAAACCTGGTGATCTGCTTCTGTAAAGACTATTATTATTTATCATTATTAGGTGCTGTTGAGTTGGTTCCGACTCACAGTGACTCTATATACAACAGAATGAAGCAGTGCGTAGTCCTGCGCCATCCTCACAATTGTTTTTATGCTTGAGCCTATTGTTGCAGTCACTGTGTCAATCAAGCTTGTTGAAAGTCTTCCTTTTTTGCTGATCCTCTACTTTACCAAGAATGATGCCCTTCTCAAGAGACTGGTCCCTTCTGATAACATGTCCAAAGTATGTGAGATGAAGTCTTGCCATCCTCACTTCTAAGGAGCATTCTGGCTGTGCTTCTTCTAAGACAGATTTGTTCTTTCTTTTGGCAGTCCATGGTATATTCAATATTCTTCTCCAACACCATAATTTAAAGCCATCAATTCTTCTTTGGTCTTCCTTATTCATTGTCCAGCTTTCACATGCATATGGGGTGATTGAAAACATTATGGCTTGGGTCAGGCACACCTTAGTCCTTAAAGTGACATCTTTGCTTTTGAACACTTTAAAGAGGTCTTTTCCAGTAGATTTGCCCAATGCAATGCGTCATTTGATTTCTTGACTGCTGCTTCCATGAGCATTGATTGTGGATCCAAGTAAAATGAAATTCTTAACAATTTCAATCTTTTCTCCATTTATCATAATGTTGCTTATTGGTCCAGTGTGAGGATTTTTGTTTTCTTTATGTTGAAGTGTAATTCATTCTGGAGGCTGTGGTCTTTGATCTTCATCAGTAAGTGCTTCGAGTCATCTTCACTTTCAGCAAGCAAGGTTGTGTCATCTGCATATCACAGGTTGTTACTGGGTCGTCCTCCAATCCTGATGCCATGTTCTTCTTCATGTAGTCCAGCTTCTCGGATTAGTTGCTCAGCATACAGACTGAATAAGCATGGTGAAAGGATGCAACCCTGATGCACACCTTTCCTGACTTTAAACCACACAGTATCGCCTTGTTCTGTTCAAACGACTGCCTCTTGGTCTAAGTACAAGTTCCTCATGAGCACAATTAAGTGTTCCGGAATTCCCATTCTTCACAATGTCAGCCATAATTTGTTATGATCCATACAGTCGAATGCCTTTGCATAGTCAATCAAACACAGGTAAACATCTTTCTAGTATTCTCTGCTTTTAGCCATGATCCATCTGACATCGGCAATGATATTCCTTGCTCCAAGTCCTCTTCTGAATCTGGCTTGAATTTCTAGCAGTTCCCTGTCGATGGACTGCTGCAGCCGCTTTTGAATGATCTTCAGCAAAAGTTTACTTGGATGTGATATTAGTGATATTGTTCGATAATTTCTGCATTCTGTTGGATCACCTTTCTTTGGAATGGGTACAAATATGGTTCTCTTCTAGTCGGTTGGCCAGGTAGCTGTCCTCCAAATTTCTTGGCATAGATGAGTGAGTACCTTCAGTGCTGCATCCATTTGTTGAAACATCTCAATTGGTATTCTGTCAATTCCTGGACCCTGTTTTTCGCCAATGCTTTCAGTGCAGCTTGGACCTCTTCCTTCAGTACCATCGGTTCTTGATCCTATGCTACCTCCTGAAATGGTTGAACGTTGATCAACTCTTTTTAGTATAGTAACTCTGTGTATTCCTTCAATCTTCTTTTGATGCTGCCTGTGTCGTTTAGTATTTTCCCCATAGAATCCTTCAGTATTGCAACTCGAGGCTTGATTTTTTTTCTTCAGTTCTTTCAGCTTGAGAAATGCTGAGTGTGTTCTTCCTTTTTGGGTTTCTATCTCCAGGTCTTTGCACATGTCATTATAATACTTTATATTGTCTTCTCAAGCTGCCCTTTGAAATCTGTTCAGCTTTTTCACTTCACCATTTCCTTTTGCTTTAGCTACTCGACTTTCAAGAGCAAGTTTCAGAGTCTCTTCTGACATTCATTCTGGGCTTTTCTTTCTTTCCTGTCTTTGTGATGACCTCTTGCATTCTTCATGTGGTCGTGATTTTGGGACCTTCATTTGCTGATTAGGCACGACTCAAAATAAGAAGAAACAGCTGCAAACATCCATTAGTAATCAGAATGTGGAATGTACAAATATAAATCTAGGAAAATTGGAAGTCATCAAAAATGAAATGGAACACATAAACTTTGGTATCCTAGGCATTAGTGAGCTGAGATGGATTGTACTGGCCATTTTGAATTAGACAATCATATAGCCTACTATGACAGAAATGACAAATTGAAGAGGAATGGTGTCACATTCATTGTCAAAAAGAACATTTCAAGATCTATCCTAAAGAATAACATTGTTAGTGATAGGATAATATCCATACGCCTACTACAAGGAAGACCAGTTAATGTAACTATTATCCAAATTTACGCACCAACCCCTAAGGCCAAAGATGAAGAAATTGAAAATTTTTACCAACCTATGCAGTCTGAAATTGATCAAACATGCAATCAAGATGCATTGATAATTGAGAAACTATTTTGTTCTGTAAACTTTCATCTAAAGTACAAAAAGAAAAAAATGAGATCAAATTGACAAAAGCAACTCGAAAGGTTTGATGGGAAGCCTAGGGGACAGTGAGTTGAAGACAGTGGCAAGGGAATAATTTGGACAAGGATAGTGAGAATAGCAGCACAACTGGAAGGATGTAATCAACGTCACTGAATTGTACATGTGGAAATTTTTAAAATGGCGTATCTTTGACTATGTATATTTTCACCAAAAAACCAAGGTCCTCCAAGGTCGTGAAGGGAGAGTGTTGACATGTCGTGGGCTTGTTAACCAATGTCATAAAACAATATGTGTACTGACTGTTTAATGAGAAACTATTTGATCTGTAAACCTTCACCTAAAGTACAATAAAAAAAAATTTGTTTAAAAGATGCATTGATAATTACTGGCGATTGGAATGGGAAAGTTGGAAACGAAGAAGGATTGGTAGTTGGAAATATGGCCTTGGTGACAGACATAACTCCAGAGATAGAATGATAGAATTTTGCAAGGCCAATGACTTCTTCATTGCAAATAGCTTTTTTCAACAACATAATCAGTGACTATACACGTGTACCTCACCAGATGGAATACACAGGAATCGACTACATCTGTGGACAGAGACAATGGAAAAGCTCTATATCAGCAGTCAGAACAAGGGTAAGGGCCGACTGTGGAACAGACCATTAATTGCTAATATGCAAGTTCAAGCTGAAGAAAATTAGAACAAGTCCATGAGAGCCGAAGTATGACCTTGAATATACCCCACTTGAATTTAGAGACCATCTCAAGAATAGATTTGATGCGTTGAACACCAATGACTGAAGATCAGATGAGTTGCAGAATGACATCTGCAAGAAAACCCTATGGGGCAGTTCTACTCTGTCACGTGGGGTTGCTATGAGTCAGAATTGACTTGACAGCACCTAACAACAACTTTGTGTTGTACAGTTCTGTGGGTTTTGGCAATACATAAAGTCATGTATCCATAACATTATGAATAATGTCGTGTATCATGTATCATACAGAATAGTTCCACTGCCTTAAAAATGCCCTGGGCTCCACCTATTCATCCCCACCCCCCAACCCTGGCAACCCCTGGCAAACACCAGTCTTTTTACTGTCTCTATAATTTGCTTTTTCCAGAATGTCATATAGTTGGAATCATACAATGTGTAGACTCTGGTATTTCAAACTATAAAACTTAAGTTCAACAAATGTGCACGGAATATCTGTTAAAATAAACTACTTTATTGTTGGTGTTATGTGCTTTATATATTTCCTCATTAAAATATTTCATTATTCATTTTGTATGGGTAATATATGCACATGGCACAAGTACAAGAGGGTAAACGAAAAGTAAGCTTCTCCTGTCGACTGTCCACCCAGCTCCCCTTCCCCGAAGTAACTGCTGTTGCCAATATCTTGTGTATTTTTCCATAGACATTCCATGCATGTATAATTTCATTTACTGTTCACACTAGCCCTCTTGAATGTGTATCATCAATCCCATTTGGAAGATGAGGGAACCGTTGCTCAGATAGGCTAAGTGCACAGGGTGTGTTAATAACTATGTGGAAATTCCAATCGCGATATGTGTAAATCCAAAGCCCATACAGTTTCTGCTACATGGTCCCAAACCATAGTGATGAGAGATCATTTTATTATTATTTCCTTACCTTCCACCGCAGCTAGTCAGTCAACATGGCTGGCTTGGGACCTTGGGTTGCTGGGCTCTGTCCTAGGTGCTGAAGATTCTTGTAGTGGCAGGTGGATCACTTAGTCTCTGGCCTCACCAGGCTCACCTTTGAGCTGGGAAGGCAGACAAATACCTGAAGTCTAGTAGAGAGAAGGCAGAGAGTCACAAGCTGTGGTTTGGTTACTGAACTGGTGAGTGGCACTAAGGAGGCCACTTCTCCTTTTCCGACTGTCAGTTTCCACATCTGTCTGATGGAGATAGACTGAACTCACAGGGCTGTTGTGAGGATCTAGGGATAATATGTGCAGAACTGCTTGGAAAGCATATAATCCCAGCACATAGAAATGAGCCTAGACTAGTCCTACGGACAACTTCCCCCATGTGAGGGCAAAGGTCATTGAATGGCAAAGTAAACAGAGTGGGGACGTCATCATGTTCTTTATTTTAGGGTGGCCCTCAGCAAGCACACAGTTGATTCAGTTACATCAGACAGGGACTAGAAGTAAAATTGGGATAGGGTAGGGAGTTGGTCTACAAGGAGAGACAGCAATACACAAATGAGCCTCTTTTAAAACATTAGGCTGTAGAACCTGGAGAAGTCCACCTGTTACACCTGTAACTGCTACTCTGGGCAGCTCACCTAGTTCCTCCTGGTAGCAAAGCCCGGATCCTCCCCAACACTTCACCTCCTTCTCTGTGTTCCCTCTCTGCAAAGCAGACGTTTAATTGCCTTCCATTGAGCTGGTCAACAGCTGTTCAAGGGCCTTTCTACAAGTTTCTTCTGCCCAGAACTCTTCCCCTGCCCTCTTCCTGCCCCATCTTCATCTTAAAAAAAAAAACCAAACCCATTGTCGTTGAGTTGATTCTGATTCATGGTGACCCCCTGTGTTTCAGGTAGAACTGAGCTCCATAGGGTTTTCTTGGCTGTAATCTTTACGGAAGCAGATCACCAGGCGTTTCTTCTGTGGTGCTGCTGGGTAGGTTCGAACCATCAACCTTCTGTTTAGCAGCCAAGCACAAACCATTGTGCCACCCAAGAACCGTCATCATCATCTAGCTATTTCTTTTTCATCCTTTAGGTCTGCACTTAGATCTCCTTTCCTCAGAGAAGATTTTCTGGGCTCCCAGAGGAGATTACCACCACCAGTTGCTGTTGAGTTGATTCTGACTCATGGTGACCCCATGCATGTCAGAGTAGAACTGCTCCATAGGGTTATCAATGGCTGTGATCTTTTGGAAGTGGGTTGCCAGGTCTTTCTTCCTAGCTGCCTCTGGGTGGATATGAACTGCCAATCTTCTGGTTAGTAACTGAGTGCTTAACTGTTTGTGCCAGTCATGGCACCCCAGAGGAGATTAGGAGCCCTATTTTTCCCTCCCCAAATGTCTTCTGATTAGCTCATATTATACCAGTCAATATCCGACTTCTCCTCCAGACTGTGCACTCCTGCCCGCCAGTTCACCTACGTATCTCCCATGCTTAGCACAGAGCCTGGCTCTTAAGACATGCTAAATTATTTGTTGAATGAATGGCTGAAGTCAGTCACTCCTGCCTCTGGGCTCACATCTTACCTCGGTATAGCACCTGGTACACAGCTGTAATTTTATTTTAAACAATATAACTGTCTCATTTGAATTTTTTCCGTTTGTTTTCCTGGTGCCCAGCCCATGTCACAGCACAAGGGCGATCCTGCATATTGCTTGCTAAATGAGTGAATGAGTGAATTCATGGCAGGGAGCTACTTTGAACCAAAGGACATTTCCTTTGCAGGCAGGTGGGCCCAGGTAAGGTCTAGGAAATGGGGAATGGGATTAGACTGGAGCTGGAAGGGCTGAGAGGAGAAAAAGCAAAGATCCTTGGTGTGATCTCTTTGTCATTGCTGCCGTGTAGAGGGAAGGAGATGGCTCCATGGAAGGGGCTGTTCTCCTAGGGCTCTCAAAGCCCTTGCTGACAGAAGTGGGCTTGGCTCAGGTGACTGATCTCAACGGCACCGTCTTTCTCCTTCTCAAGGAGGGGCGTTGCGGTGGGCATAAGGGTGAACTCTGAGACTTCCATCCTCCGGGCCTCTTTCTTCCAGTCTCTTCGTCCAGAATTGGGGGGGGGGGGGGGGGGTTACTCCGAGCCGGGCGGCGCGGCCAGCCGGCTGGTGTCCTCTGGTGTCTGGAGCCGAGGCCCCGGGCTCGGCCCCTGCGAAGCGAGGCGAGGCGAGGCGAGGCGAGGCGAGCCGGAGCTGTGCGGTGAATGCGAAGCGCGGGGCGAGCTCCCAGCTCGGCGCCGCCGACGGCGCCCTCAACCACAGCCCAATGAGAAGCGAGCAGATAATTTATTCTCTAATCCCGGTTCAGGCGCCCGGCGCTGGCGAGTGGTGGAGGCTGGGGTGGGGGGGTGTCCTCCTCTTCTCTCCCCTCCCGCCGGCCGCCCCCTCCCCCTCCCCTGCGGGCTCCCGGCCGCGCACACACACACATTTCCTGACAATTAGCGAGCACACCTTGGCTGCGCGGCCTCCGGCGGCGCCGCAGCTTTTGTCTCCCGCCCTCCTGGCTGAGTGGCGCGGGCACGGGCGTCTCGGCGCGAAGTTGCGGCTCGGCCGCGCTGCTCCGGACTGCCAGCCGGCCGCCTGTGCCGTCGGGGGGCGCGGAGGGCGGGGAAGGCCAGGCACGCCGGCCAGGGGCTGGGTGGCTGCAAAGAGAAAGGAGAAGAGAGAGAAAAGTAAGGCAGCGCTGGCCCCTTTTCCTTTGTTAGAACGCTGAGTGCGTGCGGGCTCGAGCGCGCGCGGGAGTGCCTGTGCGCGCGTGTGTGTGCATATATGTGTGTGTGCCTCTGTGCGTGCTTGCATGTGGTGCGTGTGTATGTGTGCGGGTCGGCACCGGCCGGGGGCGGCGGGACCCGAAGGCTTCGGGCGGCTTTGCCAGAATGGGAGTTGAATCGCGTCCCGGGTCTTTCTCGCTCTGCCCGGAATTCGGGCGTGCGGGCAGGTAGCAGCAGGGCTCTCACCAGCTCCTCAAAGGACTGAGCTAGGAGTTTGTTCGCAGACGGAGACCGCATGGGGGCGGGGGACATGGGACCTCCCGCTGAGGGTCTGCCCTGACCACAGGGGGCGCACGAGAGGTTTCCGGGTACACAGCACAGCGCCAGCGCCGCCACGGAGTCCCCTGAAGCCCCAGTAGGAGCTCGCGCGGTCACTGCGAGCCCGGGGAAGGAGCGAGGCTGTCTGGAGATGACTCGTGGGGCGATGGCGGGAGTTGGGGGGGCGATGAGAAGAAGTCTGTCAAAATGCCAATTCCCTGAAGTTCGACGCATCGGGTGTTATTTCATACCTTAATGCATATTTATGCTGCGCCGAAATAGGCTTCATAATTAACTCCCGGAGTCATCCGCAGAGGTTAAAGGCACCCCGAAGATTTGTGCATTGATTGGGTACCGAGGCGGTGTGTGTGTGCGCGCGCTTGTTTTCGTGCGCCCCGTGCGAACCCATTGAGAAGAATAATTATTTTTCTCCACTGGAAGCTACAGCAGAGAATCAGACAAGGAGGGGAGAGATTGGAGAGAGAGAGAGAGAGAGAGAGAGAGAGACAAAGGAAGTGAGTGCAAGAGAGGAGACGGCTTAGCATTCGAACTGTGAGTACTGAGCGAAAACAAATGGGACCCCTCGGCCAGGTGGGGGGCCCGGAAGCGGCTGAGGATGATTCGCCTCTCCGCCAGGGGTTTAGCTGAGCGATGAGGGGTCCCTGAGGCATGGACTGACTGACTCCAGAATGCGGGTTCAGACACTCACCTGAAAGCCAGCGTTGACTGGCCCGGGGGCTGCTGCGTCAACCGCCGCCCCAGGTCGGCCGAAGGGAAGCGCCCTCCCACTGCCTTTGTTCTTTTTAAAGGTTTTTGCAGCTGATGGTAGTCAGAGGGGAGAGTAAGAAGGAGCTAGAGCCGTGGCTCCGGAGGTAGAAGTCTCCCTCTCCTGAGGGTGAAACCGTCTTTCTGATGCTCTCCTTTTTCTTTGCTCCATGGTGTGGGGTGGGGATGGGGAAGGGGCTGGAAATGGAGTAGAAACCAGGACTTGGTGACACCTGTACATTTGTTTGTCATTAAGAAGGAAAAGCAGAGGTGTCCAGTGCCCCTGGGGCAGAGGTCCTCCAAGACTCCAGCTTGGGAAGCTGGGAGAAACCATTTCTGTCGGCAAAACCACCAACTCCAGGGTATGCGGTGGCAAACATGGCCCCCAGGCTTATCAAGGACACCAGCTACTCCCCTCTGCACACACCAGAGTCCTTCCTAGTCATTGTCTTTATGGGGTCCAAGTCTGGCTGTATCTCTTGGCCCTGAGCCTGCCTCCCACCTCCTACCTCACCCCTGGGGCCCCTGCATATCTCAGAGTGGCTGAAGTTGGAGGCCCACCAGGGAGGAGGGGACGGAGCGAGGGGTGGGAGCCAGGGGAGGCAGCTCTGCAGCGGAAAAAAGGGTCCATGACAGGATGCCCAGGGAGCACAGACTGGCCACCAGTCCCTGCCTCTACCAAGCAGGTCAGGAGGGGCCTCCTGGCAGCCCAGGGGAGCACCCTCCCTTCCTGAGCAAGACTCCATAGCCTTCTTTTGGAAGCACTGGTGGTGCAGTGGTCAAGAGCTCGGCTGCTAACCAAAAGGTCGGCTGTTTGAATCCACCAGCCGCTCCTTGGAAACCCTATGGGGCAGTTCTGCTCTGTCCAATAGGGCCACCATGAGTCAGAATCCACTTGATGGCAATGGGTTTGGTTTTTTTGGTTGGTATCCCACCCTCCTCCCCTCTCTCCTCATTAACAAATCCTTCTTTAGGCCTGATCTTACTCTTTCCTAGTGACCTTTCACTACCTACATCTACTAGTGAACAACTCAGCCCAACCTAAGCCTTAAGAAAGGCTGACTTTGGAGGGAAACTGGACTCTTGAGGCTGGGATGGAAGCCCCAGAGTCAGAGAGCTGCGAACTGGCGGCGGCGGGGGAAGGGGTTGTCCTCTAAGAAGCCCCCTTGGGGGGCAGTTTTGGGAGCCCAAAAACCCTGCTTATGCCCTCCAAAAAGATGAAGCTGAGGGCTGGGCTGGGAACAGCTTCTGTCTTTCAGTCACTGAATTCCAGCTCTGCATCACCCCATCTGGGCCTGTCTCACAAAGTCAGGAGAAAGACGAGTCCTCTCTTATACACACACACACACACCCGCAGACAACACTTCCTCCAAGGATGTCGGGCACCCTCTGAGGCTCACAACCCCCTCCCCTTGCCCGTACCCCTCCATGCACACAAAGAAGAGACTAGCCAGGAAGCTTCAGAGCTGGGGCCTCTCTCCTAAAGGCATGAAAAGAAAGGAGGGTCCCTCAAATAGGGAGGACTCAGTTCAGTTTAACCCCTGAAGAGGCAGTGTGAAGGCTTTGGGACAGGCAAGGGGTGGGAGGGGACCAGGGACCAGGATGGCACAACTGCCCTGAATTGCGATCATATGTGGATGGGCTTGCCTCTCCACTGGACTTCGTGCTTAGTGGCCATGCCTTATTGAGTGCTGTCTCCCCGGTGCCTAGCAGAGTGCCTGTCTCGTTGTACTTGCTAAATGAGCGGCCACCCTCACAGACCTTCTCCCCACCCTCTGTCTCTGTCTGCCACCTCCTCTTTGAGAGGTGTTTCCAGGACTAGGGAGAGCCTGGCTAGGTAATTCTTTCATCTGGGCCACCATCATCCTATGTGGTTGAAGGGGGAGTGGGGAGAGGACCAGGGCCTGGGCAGAACGTTGGAGCATTTTGATATTCATGAAGTGCTCAGGTTGAAATGCATGTGAGTGTGCCAATGACCCATTATTATATTTTTCTTTAACAGCTTGACTGCTCTGACAGGCAGAACCGTGGCCTGGGTCCCGTGCTCAGGGAGGCTGGATTCTGGTGACACCAGCACCTCCCTGTGTCCTTCCCCTCCCACAGTCCAGCCTTGGAGTTTAGGGGAGATCAGATGCAGGGACTAGGGGGGCCAGGGCTGTAGAGAGTCCCCAGCTCCTGCCTTTGCCCTCTCTCCCCCTGAGCTTCTCTCTGCCTTGATTGCCTGAGGCGATCACCAGGTATTCCTTCTTTCCCCTTCCCTAGGAGCCCAAGGACCCTGCCAGGATGGGAGCTCCCTCTGTTTGCCTGGGAAGCTCAGAACTGAGGCTCCTAGGGGAACTGGAGAAAGCTCTTGGGAAGAAAAATTCATGCCTGACCTTTCTGTGCTTCCCTGCTCAGTGGAGCCCCCCCACCTCCATTCGCCCACCCAGGGAGTCTCCCAAGGTAGTGGCTGAGACGGAACCTGAGATGTCCATGCTTTGGACTAGAAATGGAGCAGTGGAGCAGCAGGCGCTTGAGCCCTGGGGAAGGCTACCTCGTGCTCTAGAAATAAGGACGTCATTTTGTTCTCAGTGGCAGGCATGCTGCTGGTCTGGCTCAGGTCTGCAGGACAATGGTGTGGGAGCCTGCCAGGTCAGCGGGAACTTTTCTGTTTCTGGATCAGATCTGGGTTAGTTCTGGATCAGTTCTCCAGACCCATCCCAACTTTAAATCTGGAGGCCTGTTCAGGGCAGAGGCAGCCGAATGGACTCCCCTGAGGCTCCTCTGAAGTTTCAGCAGTGCCCACCTACCCCCATGGTGGGTGGAGTCAGATTGCCAGGCTGTGCTTCCCACCCCTACCCCACAGCCTACCCCAGCTCAAGGCCTGGAGGGAGCTCCAGGCACACACAAAGCCTGGGATATGGGAGAACCTAGATCTCTTGCCCTTGTTCCCAGGCTACCTAAAAAGTTTCATCAGCCAATTCATTCATTCAGCAAATGTGTGCCTATATCATTCAGCCAACATTCTTAGATTAATGTGGTATGCTTCCAGTTTAGTCTCCTCCAGGATGAAGTGTGTGGGTAGTAAGATCGAATGTCTCCTACCCAGTGTCTTTCAAATGCCCCAGTTCCCTGCTACCACGGACAAAGAGGCAGGGCTGCTGGGCTCCAAGCCCTAGAAAAACGTACATAAGTCTATGAAAAGCTCCGAGAGTAGAAGTCAGCTTCAATATAGACTCACGAAATCTTGTAGTTGATGGGACCTTAGGTTTGAGTTATCTAATTTCCTTCCAGGTGCAAGAATCCCTTCTATACTAGTATACCATTTATTGAGCACCTACTGTGCACCAGGCAGCAAGTCTGAGAGGTGGTTGTGCAGTCTGTGTTTGATTACTTCTGGTGATGGGGAGCTCACTGGAGCCTGAGCCAGTACCATCTTTGGGAAGTACTAGCTCTTCGCTTCTTTCTTGGCTGAGCCCAGTGTGCCTCCCTGCCCCTTCCCCCCGGGCCTTGTCTCCCGGGGAAGTCTGATGGCTCAGCAGCCCCATACCCTCTCCTGGGGAAGGCTACCTCGTGCTCTAGAATAAGGACGTCATTCTGTTCTCAGTGGCAGGCATGCTGCTGGTCTGGCTCGGGTCTGCAGGACAATGGTGTGGGAGCCTGCCAGGTCATTGGGAACTTTTCTGTTTCTGGATCAGATCTGGGTTAGTTCTGGATCAGTTCTCCAGACCCATCCCAACTTTAAATCTGGAGGCCTGCCAGGGAGTGCTCCCCCATGTTACTTATCCTCAGCTGGAACCATCCCTGACCTCAGTGCCAAGATGTAGGCTGAGGTTCAGGGTGATTGTGCCCTCAGAGGGAATGGTGGGACTGGGGACTCCCGACAAAGAGAGATGTGACAGCCTATTCCCCAGGGAAGCAGGCTTTTGTCTCCAGGCTGGACCTGGGTTCTGAGGCGGGTGCTGGGCACGAAGGGGCTGGTTACTAGACAGGGAAGAGGACACCCCCAGGGCCCTCAGTGTCTGTTCTCCAGCCAGGCAGACGGACCAGGGGGAATGGCGGGAGGTCACGGTCCCCTCAGGTCCACTCCCTCTAGCCCCCTCTCTCCTCCTGTTCCTCCCCATGCTCCTCTCATCTCCTTCCGCTTCCTCGCTTCCTCCCGTCCTGCCTGTTTTCCACCTCAGCCCTTCACTTTCCTCTTTGCCAGCATTCTCCCTCTCTCAGGCCGCTCCTGCCCTCTTCTCTAAGAGCGAACACGCTACTCAGGCAAGTCACAGACTCCAGAAGTTTCAGTTTTCCCATCTGCCAATTGGGAATAAAAATATTTGCATCACTGAACAATTAGAATTGTTACGGCCTAGTACATGTGTAGGGGCCCTGGTGGCGCAGCGGTTGAACATTTGGCTGCGAACCAAAAGGTCAGCCGTTCAAATCCACCAGCTGCTCCGTTTGAATCCACCAGCTGCTCCCTGAAAACCCTACGGGGCAGTCCTCCTCTGTCCTATAGGGTCGCTATGAGTTGGAATCGACTCGACCGCAACAGGTCTGTTTGTTTATTTGTTTTTTTTAGTGTATGTGTACCACATAGTTTTCCCTCAAGAAAAGTAAGTTCATTTTCCCTTTCTCTTTCCTCCTATATAATTTCTCTTACATGTCCATCTTCTATCACTTCCTTTCTTCTCTTTCACAGTTTCTCCCAGCGTCTCCCTTCTGTCTCTCCTAGTTCCGTCTCCTCCCCTCCTCTGTTTTGTCTCCCACCTCCTGGTCGCCCCCTGCCCACCCTCCATGCTGCCAAGAGCGGCAGGGTCCAGGCAGTGCTGACAGCAGCGAGCAAGCGGGCGAACGAACCAACGAACGGGCGGGCAGGCAGGGCTGGTGGCTCTCTCGGCTTCTCATTAGAGACCCAAGAATGTGTGGAGTCATAAGGGACAATGAGAGCCAGTGGCAGGAAGAATGGGGCCTCTGTCGGGGCAGGAGACGGTTCCCAAATCCTCAGCTCAGCTGAATGGGAGTACCTAAGGGCCAGGGAGGGGTGAAGACTCAGGGAGGCAGAAAAAGGGCACAGGTGATAGGCATGGGTGAGTGAGCAGGGTTCTGGAGTTGCCCATCATGGGAATTCTCAGCATATGTTGGCGTTCTGGGGGAGAGGCTCATACCTCAAAGGTGACGTTCTCTCTTGAAGTGGACAAGGAGCAAAGAGGTCTTGGGGGACAAGGCCTGGGAAATCAGAGAATATACAGGTAGCCCTGTGGGGTGGCCTTTACATACTGTGATCCCCCTCAGCCTCCTCGAGCTGCCTGAGCCCCAGCTGTCACCACAGCAGAGCTTCAGAAGGGCTTGGGGGCGGCCACAGAGGGAGAGTGGGGATGGCCCCCGCTGGACGAGAGGGAGTCCTTGGAATTCTCTCTGAGTGGTGGCCCAACCCTGCCCGGGGTGCAGATAGAACAGGATCTTGGGATTGGAGGAAGGAGGTTTTCCTTGGAAAAGGAGGTAGGGCCAGCATACCTGCCTTCCCTTTCTCCATGTTCCACTCGAGGTCCACCCAGGCCATTACTTGAGACCCTGATGGCTGCCCCACCCCACTCCTCTGGCCCCAGAAACACCTTAGAGAGAGACTGCCCCAGTCTAGAGGATACTTGGGGCTTGTCAGGTGGGCTCAGTCTGGCAGGCAGGCCAAGGGCTGGACCTATCAAGCGTCCAGGACTGGAAGTGAGGACTGACCCGCTCCTGTAAGGTGCTTAATCAGGGAAGGAGGGCGCCTTGAGGGTGGGCAGGGGGGCCGGATGTGAGTTGGCCTGAGGAAGGAAATAGGACCAACAAATGCTGACCTTGTCCTCCTGGGGCAGGGGAGTGGTGGGAGCAGAGACTGTGGAGGAACACAGCAGGGGGCATGGGTGACAGAAGGGGGGGTCGGACTAGGGCTGGGACAATGGGAAGGGGGGCTCAGGCAGGAGAGGGGGGCCTCCAGGGAGCCTTCTCAGGTCTCCTGCCAAAAATTAAACCATAAAAAAGCTGGAGGGGAGCGGCAGGGGAAGGAAGGAGAGAAAAGAGATGGGGAGGGAGGGAGGGGGCGAAACAGCCCCTCCACACCAATAGCCCGGCGGGGGGACGTGAGTAATACCCGCTGGTTCAGAGGGAGTGAGATCAAAAGCAAGTAGATACAAGAGGTTTGTGCTTCACCGACCAGACAGCCAGAGGCTCAATGAGACCTTTGTTACCCTGGCCCAAGTCAGGGTTGAAGGAATACCTGACCGCCCCGCCCCCACACCCACCGTCCACAGCGCTGGGGGAGGGGCGGGCCAGCGTCTTCACAAGTGAGTCAAGCTGAGTTGGGCACGGCTCAGATGGGGCTGTGGGGGCTGTGAGGGCTGTGGGCGGAACGAGGGAGGAGGCTTGCCCTCACCGTGGTGTGAGCTTCTGAGGGCAAGTGGAGGAGTGGGTAGCTGCCAGGAAGGCAGGAAGTGGCTCTGCGGGGATTGTGGGCAGACATCGAGGGAGACGGGGCCTTGCTGGGCCCGCCAGGTGAGCAGCCCTTCTGACCCCAGTCCCTAGCCAGTTGTCCCTTGGGAAGGGCATGAGGGCATTCTGCCAGGAGCCCACAGTTTTTCGCAAGTGCTAGGTCTGGGATTCTGGGGGCCAACAGGAGGGAAAGGGAAGGAGGACCAGAGGCTGCTGGGGCTGGGGCCCATGGCGTAAAGTTCAGGTGGAAAGTTGGAAGGTATCCAGTTTGACCCTTCAGGTTGGGCAAGACGCGTGAGTGTATGTGTGGGTGTGGGTGTGGTGTGTGTGTGTCTGTTTTGTTGTTGCTGAGGAGTGTGGGAAGCCCAGTTAGAAGAGGCTGCTCCAGCCCAGGGCCTGCAGTGAGCCAGCGAGCCTGCTCCTGAGGCTGGGACAGGGCTGAGGTGGAGTACCAGGACAGAGACAGGGTTTGGTCTGGGCCTGAGGCCTCTTTTCACCCTGTTGGAGTCCCTGAGAGAGGTCAAGGCTGTGCCTGGGGTCTGAGTACACTGGGGTTTCCCTGAGCCTGGGCTAGCAGGAGCACCTGGAGGCCCACTCCTCTGAGGCTGATGCCTACAGGTGACCATCGCAGGATAAGTGTGAGGAAGCAGGACTTGTTCAGAACACACCCTTTTCAGGGGACTTAGGCTCCCCTCTGCTCAGCCCTTAGCCCTGGTCCTGGAGCTGCCTGTGTCCACCATCAGATCCTGCTAGTCAGAGAGGCAGAGCACCAGGCACCCCCTTTTAGCATCACCCAGGATAACTCCAAAGCTAATGCCCTGAGCTTGTGGGATTTCAGGCTCCTGCCCTTTTCCTGCCCCCAGCTAGGGCTGGAGGCAGAGATTCACTCCCTTCTAAAGCACGCAAGAATGAGCACGGTGGGTAAACACCCCAGCCTGGCCTGGGACTAGCCCGGGAAGTACGAGCCAGCCCCAGCCGTGGAATGCTCAAGACTCTTGTTCACCCCTCTAAGGAAAAGGCAGGCCCTTGTCTCTGCTCTTCTTTCCCCAGGACTTCCTTTCCCCTCTGCTTCAAGTGGCTAGACCAGAAAGGGTTAAGCTTTGTAAGGAGGGAGCCTAAGATGGGGCCAGTCCTGGGCACTGGCAGCGGCAGCATTGAAAAGATCCGGCCTTATTCTCTAGGGGAGGGGGTAGTTAAGGACACTGGGCAGGGGGCTGGAAGCTCATTAAGGGAATTTGAGGAGGTCCTTTATGGCCAGGAAGCCCCCCCTCCCCAGCCCTGAGTGAGGACCATTGTGTGGTCCTTTGAGGGGCAAGAACTGGAAACTCATTACAGGCATGGCTTTAGTGCCCTTAGGGCTGGGGCAGGTTGGGGGCGGGGGTTGGTGAGAGAATGTAACCTGGGGGGCCCAGGACCACAGCGGGCAGTGTGGGTGGGGGGCCGGTGGGAAAGGGAGTGAGGGCTTCCCAGGTGTCCTCCGTGCTCCCTCTTCCCTTCCTTGGAGAGTCACGCGCTGGAGCCCTCAGCTCTGCTGCGGCCTATGGCTTTTCATTCCTATGTGATTGCTCTTCCCAACTCATGTAGGGCTAAAAGCCATGGGCTACGGTGAGGGGTGTGCTTCTCCTGCAGCGCCTGCACCCACGCCCCCCAGGCGCCGCACTGCTGAACCAGCAGCACAGGGGCTGCCAAGAGGGGGCTCTGCTTGGCAGCGAGGCATGCCGGGGTCTGGGGTCTGGGCCTTGGTTTGGTGACCTTGGCCTAGATACTTCCCCTCTCTGGACCTGGTCCCTCATGCTGAAATGAAGAGGCTGGGCTGGTAAACACAGGGAGACTCCCTCTGAGGAAGGAGAAACTTGAGACATGCTGAGGCTCGGGGTCGGGTCCTCACCCCTTGCCAGGTCCTTGAGGCCTGGCTCATGCCCAGGGATTTAGGGGCCGGAGTGGGGGGTGCTGGGCATCACAGCACCAGGGCCTTTGCTCCGTGCCTCCAGGACAGCCTCTGCTTCCCTGCCCCACTCCCTTCACTCTCTCTGTGGTCAACTCACGCTCTTCTGCCTTGTCTGTACGGAGAGACCTCAAGACTCCTCAGGGGCAGACGTGGGAGCACACAGGCCGCCATGGGGCCGCAGGAGGTTCAACAGAGCGAACACGGGAAGGCAGCAGCTCCCCATGGCTGCAGGCGGAAGCCCTGGGTCCCTAGCCAGGGTCACTCAACTCCTGGTCTGCTGTCCGCCCCGGGTGCCGCCTTCCATCTGGGTCTGTGAATGGTGCCTGCCCTCCCTTTTCATCTGCTGCCTGTCATTCAGCTTGCCTGGCCCCCCTGCTTATCTCCACCCCCCCACCCCCCTAGTTTAATCTGCATGGCTTCATCACAGCCATTCTGGAAGACTCCAACAGATGGAAATCAAGCAGGCAGTCTGGCTGGAGCAGTAGAGGAAGCACCCTTGCCTCACCTCTCCTTCAGCCCCCAGTCTGTCCACGACAGACCACTGAAGAATCAGAGAGAGACAGAGTACTATATTTGGTATGGTGAATCAGAAGGCAAGTTACTTATTGTGTCTCGGAGCCAGGGACAGATTACCCAATAAGCAAGGTAGGCACAGGCTTAATTGTGCTTACTTACTAATCTACAGTGTACAATTTCACATCTTTGATGTGAAAACCAGGTGAAATTGTGCACTACAGATTAGTAAGTAAGCACAATTAAGCCTGTGCTTACCTTGCTGACTGTAACCGGTACATACCGTGCTTACTGGTTAATCAGCCCCTGCCTGGAGCCCTTAATTTCTCTGTGCAACATTTATGGAGTGCCTAATGTAGCAGGCATGGTTCTCACCATCCTACCTGTACTAATTCGTTTAGTCCTTGAGACAACCCTATGACTGAGGTACTATTATTTATCCCATTTGACTTATGGAAAATCTGAGGCACAGAGGCCCAAGTTCACGTGGATAGGAAGGGGCAGTGCTGGGTTTGAACCCAGGTGGTGCTGTCCCATCGCGCTGGACCTGGGAGAGCCACAGGAGCCTGTATGTGGGAAAGGGCTGAAATGGCCGTGCCCTTCTCACAGGGGGGCTTCTCACGAGGTCACCACTGGCTGCATGTCCACAGATTGGTCCCATGGCCCAGCTCCAATCACCCTTTATCCACCCCTGGATTTCTTTTTCCAGCAGGAGTGGGGGTAAAAATCAAAACAAAAGGAGAAGCAAAGAAAGCCGAAACCAGCTGAGTTTTTGCTGGGGCCCATCCAGGCACTTCCCCTCTGGAAGGAACAGGGTGAGAATTTGCAAGAGTTTCTCGAGCTCTCCGTGTTCTCTTGCCCAGAACTAGCACCCCACCCCCACCCCTAGTGGTGGTCCAGCTGCCCCAGGCTCGGAATGAGCCCGTCCTATCCCCTTCTCTGCTCTGAGGGTGCCCAGGCACCTGACTGTTTCCCCTTGGTCCCCAGCTCCTAATTGGAAACTGAGGTTGGGGTGGTGCCCACTTCCTGTGCCCTGCAACTGGGTCCTTCCCAGGAATCCTGTTGTGCAGTTTGCTGGGAAGCCCCAGTGCCAGGCTGGGCCTAGGAGGAAGGGGATGGATGAACCGTTCTGGAGATTATACCTCTGTAAAGCTCCGGCAAGATAAGCACTCATTAGGGGTTGCTCGGTAAATGTTTGTTGAGTTAACTGTAAACTGGGACGATAGGGTTGAGAGGTAAACTGCCCAGAGCAGGAGCACAGGGCAAGCCCACAACTCCCGCAATTCAGCTGGAGACAGTCCCGCCTTTGCTGGGCTGGGTCTGGGGCGCGCCTCGGTTACAAAGTTGGAGCCCCTTTTCTATGTCTCTTGGCCAGTGCCACTGGGCCAGGCCTGGAGAAGATCTGTAATTACGTATTTCACATAATTGGTGAAGTGAATTGAATAGGCAAGTCGGCCCCATGCCCTCTCTCTGAGCATTCACAGATCAGAGGGTTGCGTCTGTCCTGTCCCCTGCCTGCAGACAGCTAAAACTGAAAATATTCTGAGCAGCCTAACTCCTTTTTACAGTCCTCAGAGGTACCCAGCCTCCCTCGGGTACCTGAGATTCAAGTGAATCTCTCGTTGTATTTGCCCCATTTTTAGCAGAAATGGAATCTGACTGCTAAGCCCTACTCCTTTATAAATGCAAAGACTAGTTTAAAAATCTGTGTCTTTAGAAGGGGAGCAGTTAAACTTTGGCTTCTGGGGGCCCTTCTGGCACTGACGACCCAAGCACCCGGTTCCAAGCTGCCACTGTGTGTCAAGCTGATGACCCATCTTAGGGTGGGCGGCAGGCCTGGAAAACCCTGGATGCCAGGGCAAAAGGGCATTCCAAGACTATTGCAGTTCTGTCTCCTTCAGTCCCCAATGCCCCCAAGTACCTCAGAACCACTAGTAAATGACTGGGGTGGGGGGACTTTCCCTCTTCCTCCATAGTTGGGAAAGCAAGAAATAAGGGGGTCTGGCCTCCGAAGGGCACTGAAGGCAGGGAAGCCCTTGGCTTAGATTCCAGGGAGCACAGTAAGCCAGAGGCTGGGGCTCAGTCTCCAGCAGGCCAAGAAGGAGTTAATCTCCAAGGAGAACGCGGGCTTTTCCCAGACTGGAGGCCTGTGCCCAGTTTTGCCGCTGCCAACTCCGGGAAGAAGTCCTGGGATCTGTAGTTTGTGCCACCACCCACCCCTGGCCTGCCTGTTTATCAACACGGCCTGGTAGACTACAGTTCCCAGAAACCTATCGAGGCTAGGCTTTGGGGGAGGGGGTGGGTGTGAGGCTCAGTGGAGGCTGGAGAGAGGGAGAGGGAGGAGGTGGGGAGAGCAAACCCAGTTCACCCCTTCCTTTTTAATTCTTTCTCCTGGTGTGTCTGCTCCACCGCCCGAGCTAATCCCCCAAATCCGGTCTCCTAAGCCGCAGCTGCTTCCCTTCGAAGGGATGAATGGCTCGGGGAGGGAAGGTGAATTCATATTTTAATTACTGAGGCGCGGTGCAAAGGCGGAACTGGGGAGGGGGCGGAGGGCTCAGCATTGTTCCCGAGGCGCCAAGGGCGTGCCCTCCTCCTTGGGTCACTTCTCTTGCCCTTTACCTGGGTGGGGGGTGGGGTGGAGGTTGGGGTGCCTTGCTGGAAGCTACTGTGCTTCTGCCCTGAGAGGCGGGGGTGGGGTGGGCTGGGGTGGGGAGGTGGGACAATATTCCTTTCTTGTTTGTTAGAGAGTTCCCTGCATGTCCCAACACTTGTAAATATCTCTCTAGCCTTCCACCCCCACTGCCACCCCGCTTTGATGGAGGGCATTGCTAAACCTCGAGACATCCAAGAGCTTGGTCTGCAAGCCTGGAGCCTGGCTTTCTCCTCATCGTAGTTTCTAGCCTGCTCCCAGTCCCCTCTTCCTCCTAGTTCTTCCACGTGTTTAGGCAGTCTCTGACCCACTGCCCCATTTCTGCCAGAGGTGCTAGGCTGGGAGGGCTCCAGGAGAGTGTCTGGCATGGAGGGGAGGTGGGAGGTGGGAGGTGGGAAGCCTCCTGGTCATTTGGGACGATGCTCTATGGATTGGAATCTCTTTTGCTTGACTCCCACAAAGCTGTCTGGGCAGAGGACCGTGTCCTTCCTCGACCTGAGCTGGGGAAAGGCCAGAGAGGAGGCTGGAGGAGAAACCAGGGCCAGCAGCTTGCTGTCAGATGCAGCCAACTCTGATCGAGCAGGAGGTTCACCCAGGGTCCACCGCCCTTTGGTTCCTATTCTGGATTTCTGGGGGTTGTTTTTCCATTCCTGAGCTCCTCCTGGACTGCAAGCATGAAAATGGAGGGCGGAGGAGAAAGCTGAGGGCGGGAGGGGAAGTTCCCATCGTGAGCACAGATGAGTGGGGACTGGACCTTGCTTCTGTGGGGCTTCTGGACTCGGTCAGCAATTTCAAACATTCAGACCCCCTTCCCCTCACAGGGAGATAAGCAAGAGGAGGCTGGGCAGGACCTGCCTTCTCCAGAGAGCCCTCCAGGTGGGGTGGTGGCACTCTACCAGGTGCCAAGGGATCATGCAGGAGAGTCACCCAGGACTCCTGGCGGGGCAGAGCAGACCACAGCCCTGCCAAGGGGCTCCCCGGGCACCAATGAGGGGCAGAGTGTTCTGAGGGAGGAGGAGCGGGGCCCCAGCAGGCATGGTCACTGAAATGGGGTGGGATTCTCTCCACTTCAGGGGCTGATCTGGGGACCTGCATGCCATGAACAGAGCCCTGGCTGCCTCCAGGGCTGGGCTGACCCCTCGGTAGGGGAGGGTTCAGTGGTCTTATTGGGGTCTTGGGAACTCTGCTGTGAGTGTGCCTTGCATTGAGGCCCCTACCAGGCCCTGATAAAGACGTGGGAGGATGGCCAGAGCACTTTGGATCAAAGATCTGAGCAGAATCACCAGGCCTCTTTATTATATTCTCCGTCCTTCGTGTCCTTGGGTGGTGAAAATGGTTAAGTGCTGAACTACTAATTAAGTTTGGTGGTTCAAACCCACCCAAGGCCTCAGAAGACAGTCCTAGTGATCTGCTTCCAAAAGGTCACAGCCTTGAAAACCCTGCCGGGTAGTTCTACTCTGCACATGCGGGGTCATCATGAGTCGGAATACACTCAACGGCAAGTACCAACAACAAAAACAAGGACCAAGGAACCTCACCAAGACAGCCAGCCCTTGGACACCTCTCGGGAGCCGGGTTGCAGCCCCACAGCCCAGCTCCCTCCCTTCCTCTGGTGTGCAGGTCCTGGTTCCTCCTCCACCTCTACCCCCAGCCCTCCTTACAGTGGTGGGCTGAGCAAAAAAGTCAGGATTTGCTCATATTCCCCAAAGGTTACAGGACCCCGTGGATGAACAGTCACTTAAAGGGGTACATTTTGCTGTTTATAGGAAAGAGCAGGGATTGGGGGGAAAATGAGGGTTGCAGAGAGAAGAGGATCTAAGCACCCTGGGACCCAAAGGAGCTTGAAATGCCCTAGACCTGGGGTGGAGTTGTTGGGCGCTGTTGAGTGGATTCCGACTCAAAGCAACCCCATGTGACACAGTAGAACTGTCCCATAGGGTTTCCTAGGCTGTAATCTTTATGGAAGCACATCACCAGGTCTTTTCTCCCACAAGAGAAAGCTGCTGGGTGGGTTTGAACTGTCAACCTTTCAGTTAGCCACTGAGCACTTAACCGCTGCACCACCAAGACTCCTTGGGGTGGGGGCGGGGGTAGGCATGGGGATACGATGATCAAAACTACTTGCCTGGCTTGCTGTGAATGTCTTCTTCCCCAGATCAGCTTTGTAATGCGTATGGGTTTCTTCCCTTGTGTTTTTCTTATAATCACGGGATGCTTTGTTGATATAGGTACTTACATCTTCCAGCAAGGGAAATGTATGTATTACAATTACTGATTATAAGGGAATCCACCTGCGCCGCCTCCCTTCTTCCTGATCACGCTAGGATTCAGAGTACCCTTCCAACCCCCTAGGTTTGGGATCTAAAGATTAAGCCTTGATTAAAAGGAGGAAATGAAGATCCAGGGAGGTATAGCCACTTGCCCAGGGTAAAAAAGCATGCCAGGGTCAGAGCCAAGAACAGAACACAGGCCACCTGAGCCCCAGTTGGGATCTCTGTCTCTCTCTAGGTTTGTCACAGGAGGGATCCAGAGATAGCTGCAGTAGATTAATCTAGAAATATAGTAGTTTTGTCTCGGCTCAGTCTATATATATCCTGGAGATTGCTCTCCTGTCTCTATATATACTCCAGGAGAGTGGGTGTGTGAATGGTGCTGGAAAGCGGGTTATTAAATAACCAGCCTACCTACTCGTGCTGACTCAGGTTGGGCCTCCTGCCCACCAGCTGGCCATTGGAAATGCATTGCACCTATTAATTACAGCCATTAGCTGTATTAGCAGGACACTGAGGATGAGGGTGGGGAGGATCCTGGTCTGACCCGGCTCCATCATGGGCTCTGTGATTGCTGAGCACCTGCCAGCGGGCCCTCTGCTTTGCCTGGAAAACACGAGGGAAGTTGACCCCAAGGGGCAAGGTTGGCCAGACCTGTGAAAGCTACCACCTGGGCCATGCCAGGTTCTCTACAGACTGGAACCATCTGCAGCTGTGCCTTGCGTTGGGGGCCTGGGACATCCTAGGCAATCTCTATCACAAGAAAGGAGAGAGAAGAGATGCCTCTTGCTTGCTTATTCCAAACTGCTCTAACATGGCCCCCCAGCCTGCCTCCCTCCCTCCCTCTCCGCATTTCAGCTTCCCGCACCCGCTGGTCCCCAGTGTTCTTCCTAAAGCAAAAGGTGACTGGGAGCAGGTCCAGGGTCCTGGTTTCCAGTGCAGGGGGCTTTCCTTGGCTCCCAGCTGCTCTCCTGAGCTGACTTGAATGCCAGTCTATCCTTCCGTGGCAGGCCAAGGACAGAGGCAGGGCACAGGACTGTACTGGTGGAAACTGCAGGTGGCCAAGGCTAGGGAGGCCTAAATGAGTGTGCAGAAAAGGGGTACTCCCTGAAGCCCCCTCCCACGCCCAGCCAAAAAAACCAAAACCCACTGCCATCCAGTCAGTTCCAACTCATGGCAACCCCATGTGCCCCTGGGTGGCACAAATGGTTGGCGGCTGGCTACTAACCTAAAGCTTGGTGGTTTGAACCCACACAGCAGCACCATGGAAGAAATGCCTGGAGATCAGCTTCCATAAAGATTACAGCCAATAAAACTCTGTGGAGCAGCTCTACTCTGTAACACATGGGATCACCATGTTTCCCAGCCAGACTGCCACAAACACCGTCCTGGCCCCTGCCTCCTGTTCATCCCCAGAGAACATACAGGGCAGGGTCCACCAGAAGTGGGGGACAGCATGCCCAGCTGGGGCAAATCCAGCCTCGGCTCTACTTCAGCCTTACTTGCCATCGTGCCAGAGAAGAAACTATATCTTTACCCTTTTGTACCTACCCCAGCCCCTCTGGCCAGCATACGTGCTCAATAAACACCTGTTGGCTGAAAGAACTCTCTCAGCTGTCTGTTCTCTGCATAATGAGGTTGGGATTTGTGTTGACTTGAGCAGTCAAAGAAAGGGCATTATGTTCCCTATAGATATTCCTTAAAGGCATCAGATGAATTGGGGGCGTTAAAGAAGAAGAAAACCTGTGACTCAGTTCCGGATGTCAAGGTAGAGGTGCGGGACTAGGGACTTCCTTCCAAGTCTCCTATCTGGATCATCAATTGGATTGTGTGGCCTAAAAGAAACCAGTTAATTAGCTACTGTTTAGTTGACTTCAACTCATGGCAACCCCATGTGTGTCAGAGTAGAACTGTCCTCCGCAGTGTTTTCAATGGATGATTTTTCAGACATAGATCACCAGGCCTCTCTTCTGAGGGACCTCTGAGTGTACTTGAACCTCCAACCTTTCAGGTAGCAGCTGAGCCCATTAACCGTGTGCAACAGCCAGGGACTCCATGGCCTAAAACAGTGGAAGCCCCAGTCCTCACGTCTAACCTGTGTAAGGTGGCATAAGCCAGAGCTTATTTTGGGTCGGCAGTTTCCTGTTCCCCGACCACAGGTGTGTGATGATGAGGTGAGACGGGGGTGGGAGGGAAACAAAGGAGACAGCAGCTGGGGCTTTCTCCCCCAACCCTGGGCTCACCCAGGCTCCAACATGAGGAACGACAGCAGCTCCGCACAGGTTAGGAAACATGACGGTTTCAAAGAGGCTGTTGTTCGGTGCCGTGACTCCTCCCCCAGCCGGGGCCAGAGGTCCAGCAGGGGCTGGGCAGCCACAGGGAGTAGCAGCGACTCCGGCAGGCCAGCCAGGAGGGTTCTAGGAGCATTAACCCCAGCTTGCCTTCTCTCTTCCTGCCTTTCCCCTCCCTCTTTCCCCCGCCTCTCCTTGCAGACCTTTGGTGAGCGGCCCCCATCCTGGACTAGGGCATGCCCCAGTTCACTTTCGCCTGCTTCTGTGGCCTCCACGGCTTCTGCAAGATGAAGAGGAAGAAAGAGGAAGTTCACAGACAGCGGGAAACGGCCGTGTGAGCAGGACGAGGGCCTTCTTCAGCCCCAGCAGGTTCCAGGCCAGAGGGCGCCCACTTCTGGCCGAGAGCTTGAAGCAGGAAGCCCCGTGTGCACCTACATCTTGGTGTAGCCAGTGCTCTCCTGAGCAAGGCCTGGCTCTCACCTGAGAACAGCAGCCCCTCTGTGCCTCCTCATGCCACACGCATTAGCTCCCAGACCTGAGACCTCCCTGGAGAGAGCCCTGAGCCACACCACAGGGGGGCCACCCCACAGGGGAAGCCTGTTATTCACCTTCCAGAGACTGAGAAGCCTCAGGGAGGCCATGGACTGAAGCTTTTCTGCCTGCCCTGAGGGCTCCAGGGATTCCTCAGGGGACCCTCCGAGGGAGGTGCTGCCTTGGGCTAGGAGAGCTGTCGCTAAACTGGAAACCTGCTGTTCTTGCAGAGAACCTCCTAGCAGTCTTGACCTGGGGGGTGGAGGTGGGGGGGTGCTCAGGCCACCCGGCTGTGTGGGGTGAGATGAACCTCCAAGGCCAGCAGAGCCCGGCTCTCCTGGAAACCCAGCCCTGAGGCAGGAGCCTCCCACAACACAGCGCCCATGGGACGGTGGCAGTCATTAGTGCTTTCCCAGTCCCCTCCCAGCGTCCTCCTGGGTCAGGTGGCCTCAGACCCTGAGGTGACCACCTGTTGTGAGCAGGATGGCGTCCATGGCTTCTACAGGAGCGCCTGATGGAGAGCGGCATCCCCTGCCTCAGGCTCGCGGTGGGCAGCCGCCCTGGGTCTCTCTCTACCCCTGTTCTCCATGCACCAGAAAGCAGCCTGTCCTCCAGCCCTAGCTTCTCTGACCTCCGCCTCCATGATGCCTGTGCTTCCTTGGCAGCGGCACAGATAAGGGGGTGCCTGATCCCTAGGCTCTGACTCCCCTTTTCAGGGACAGTCTTCCAGGGCCCAGACTGTGGGACCCCCCTCCTGGACTGGGCTGCCCCTGCAGTTCTGCCTCCTTGCCTCACCCACCTGCCTTTTCCTTGTCTTCTCAGAAGCCATAGGGAGAAACACGGCTGCGTGTGGTGCCTTCGGTGGGGAACTCTTGGGGTAGGGGGACCTCTAGGACTTTTTCCCCAATCTCTCCCATCCCCCACCCTCACCATACTCACCAGCCTTCCAGGGTCATTTCCAGGAGATAGGAAGCAAAAGAAAAATCATTTCCTTTCTTCTTTCCTCCTCCCTCCCTTCTTTCTCCTTCCCTCCTTTCCTTCCTCCTTCCCTTCTCTTCTCTCCCTTTTGATATAACTTAGCCTTTTGTCATTGTGCCTGGACCTTTCAGGTGCCAGACAGGCGTGCAAACAGGAAGGCTGGCAGTGGAGACACTTTAGGCAGATTCTGTTGCTGTAGTGGAGGCCTGGTGGTGCAGTGGTTAAGAACTCAGCTGCTAACCAAAAGGTCAGCATTTCGAATCCACCAGCTGCTCCTTGGAAACCCTACAGGGCAGTTCTACTTTGTCCTATAGGGTCGCTATGAGTTGGAATCGACTCCACGGCAACGGGTTTGGCTTTTCGTTGTTGCTGTAGTGAGCCTGCCCTCTTCATCACGGGCACAGTTCTGCCTAGGAACCAATCGGATCCCCCCTAACACCCAAGGAAAGAGTAACTCTCCTGACAGTTAAGCAGACGATTTGGGCAGAGGAGGTCGGGGCCCCAGGACAGAGTTTGTGCTCTCCTTTCCTGGGAAGGTGGGCCTCTCTGGGCGATTAGGAAGGTGGGTCTTCTCTGATGATTCATCCAGAGACTGGGAGAAGCAAGGGCACGTTCTATTCTAGCAGCCTTTGCCTGCCCGGCCCATGCCCCACACTCGGGTATTTCCTGGGCTTTTGCAAGTTTGATGAGATCCAGGTTGCCTTTGTGAGACTGGAATACAGCTTAAGATTTCTCTCCTCCCCTTCTCCAACCTCCTCCTTTGCCCCTACCTCCCAGCCCCCAGCCCTCTACAATCTATGATTTCCTTTTATATCCAAAGAATTATAAACAGAAGTCCTTTCCTCAAGGAAACAGCAAGATTCAGCAATAAAGGCCAGTGGGGACACAGGGGAGAGAAGGAAAAACTCCCTGGTTCTTCATCCCCCTTGACAGAGGCCTTGGATAGGCAGAGATGATGAGCAGAAAAGCTTCTGGCCTGATGCAGAGGATGGCACGTGTGTCCCTAGCAGCCGCCTGCAGGGCTGCATTCCTGGAGAAGTCACTCCTGGGCTGGAGGATGAAATTGTATCCCCAGAGACTCAGAGGTGTTGGGTGTTATGTGCTGACCACATGGGCTCGCCCAGAGGGAAGGTCAGGCGAGCGGAGAACATACGCGGGTGGGGTGGAGACCAAGACCTTCCTTCCCGGTTCGCACCTCTCAGACCTTGGCAGTGATTTCAGCAGCAAGGGTTTGGCGGTGAGCCTATTCAGAGAGCTTCTTCCCCTGGGAGATCTCTCTTGGCTCCAGAGGGATACTCGATATCTAGAGGCCCTGCTCTGGGAACATGGGAGGGGTCCCAAGGTCAGGGCTTTTCTGAGTGGAGGCCCAGCTGGTAGCTGCAGACAGCTGTCCTTGACCTCTAAGCCCATCACCCTTTCTTCATCCAGGGCCAAGGCTGGGCCAACACTGCAGCTTAAAGGGTTAAGCAAGGGGCAGCGGCAGCTTCTACCCAGACACACCCCACAGTCTATTGTCCCTCAGTTTCCTTCTTAGGGAAATGGGGACATTGCTCTTCTCAGAATCATGGGAAGCAGTGTGGAGACCTGTTCCCACCTCTACATCCTTGGGTGAGCCCAGAGAACAGGTGTAATCAAAAAAGGGCAGAAGCAGTCCCAGTTTGCCCCAAGCCTCAGAGTGGGACTTATAGTCCAGGCGTCTTGTCCGCCTGCTCTTTCTAGGTGGGTCTGGCTGCCTTGTTTCCTGCCCCGAATCTCACTCCTTTCTGGAGGTCTGGGTGGATGATTTTGCTTGTCCTATTTCTAATTCCCTCCACTCCCTGCCCGAGTAAAGGCTACCCCATGGCTCTCTCCCAGCATCTCTGCCTGGAGGTGGGGGCCCTGAGCTCCTGGGGTGAGGGGGGCACATGGCAGATGAGTGCGAGGAGGAGGGAGTCAGGTCTGTCATTCTTCCTGCATGGCAGAGTTCTTGCAAACCGAGGGGTGGCCTAGCTTAGCCTCCCTTAGCCTCAGTTTCTCCCATGTATAGAAAGGAGGTCTTCCATGCCCATGTCCCCCTTGTTCTGCAGGCTGCTGAATGGAGGATCAAGAAGCATGAAGGGTGCTTGAGGCCTTTTTGACTTGAGTGTTGTCTGGGACCCTGGCCCACAGGGCCCAAGGGGCTTCTCGTCTCAGGCTGAAGTCTTTTTATTAGAATATCATTTCCTTCTCCATTCCCAGGGAAGGGCTTTTTGAATGTAGCATATGGCGCAATAGAAATACATAGTGAGACTGTTATTTTGAAAAAATAAAAGAGCAATAATTTAACTAACTGACATATGCATGAGGTAGCTCTATGAGATGCAAGAGCACTAAAGTGGGAACCAGGTCTCCTGGAGTCTAGCCCTGCTTGGACACTAACGAGTGTGTGGCCTTAGGGTCCCTGTTTCCTGGACTCAGTTTCCTCAACTATGAAGAGGGGGTTGCACTAATGTCCTTTAAGGCCCCTTTGAAGTCTGGGAAGTTGAGCCTGAATGGGGTTCAGGTCCGTGGACCAGAGGGGTCGCCGGTTTCCCGTGCCCCAGTGCCCCAGCTGGTGTGCTCTGGGCATGCGGCAAGCGTGTGTGTGGCTTGGGGGGGGGGGGGGGGGAAGTGATGCGGTAGATCTAAGAAATGGTGGGGGGAGATCAAAGGCAAAGCCAAGGGACCCAGAGCTGCTGCTAGAGTCCTCCCCGAGTAAGGACCCAGGACTCCCTGCAGTTCTGTCTCTCCTCCCTCCCGCAGCCAGATGCAAGGCAAGCAAGTCTCACCTGGGCTCTGACTCCAGGTCCTGTCTAGGTACCACTCTTGTGCAAGCTTTTCTCTCACACACACATACCCTTGCAGATGCTCAAGAGATTCCAGAAGGGCTCTCAACGCCTTGCCCTGCCCTCGTTATGTAACCCATGGGCTTCCCTTTGCACAGCTGCTGGTAAGCCCATCCCCAAGTTTATTGACCCCCCCCACCTCATTCCTTGTCTTCTGCAAGGAGAAGTGCTCTGTCTACAGACTGTGCATTTTGCCCAGAGGTTCAAGATGTGCTGATTGTGGCATGGGCTGACAACTGTCTTTGGATGGAGAGCCATATCCCCCAGTTCCCCCAGTTCCTCAGAGCTCCGCTGTGGCTGACTCCTGACCTCGGCAAATTGCTTCCTCTCTCTCAGCCTCCTCTGTGAAAGGTGGCAGCGAGCCCCATCCCCTCCCCACCTCACAGGAAGGCATGCAAGGGTACATGATATCACATCAGTCTGGGTATGGCTTGAACTTTTGGAGACAGACTCGTGGTACACAGCTGTGTCAACGGGCCTTCACCCAGAGAAGAAACTCTCTGGGCTGCTGCACCCAGAGGGCTCCTTACAGGCTTTTCCAAAAAGTCTGTGTCCACCCTGAAGGTGGCTGCTGTGCCCAGCAGATGGTCAGGCTGATATCCTCACAAGAAACGAGAAACAGAATCTGTTCCCCAGGAATGAACACTCCATCCTTCTGACAGAAGACCAAGGGCAAGACATAGCGGTCATCACCACTGTCATCCTGTTCCCAGTACAAACCAGTACCAGTTGCCATGGGGTCAATTCTGACTCGTGGTGACCTCCTGTGTATCAGAATGGAACTGTGCTCCAGTGGCTGATTTTTTGGAAGTAGATCACCAGGGCTTTTGAGGCGCCTCCGTGTGGACTCCAACCTCCAATTTTTCGATTAGCAGCTGAGCATATTAACCCTTTATACCACCCAGAGATTGCCCCCCATACAAACACAGCTCCCGAAGTTCACGTTGCTAAACAATTTAGGACCAGGGCGTCTGACTCATCAGAGGGGATCCTCGGAGCCCCCAGGCCATCCCTGAAGTGATCATGGCCCACTGTGTCAGGGGCATCAAGGCCAGCCCTGCCTCTTCCCTGAATTCCTATGGGATCAGAACCACAGACCATGAAGAGAAAACAAACCTTGGCTGTCCACAGCGGAGCCCCCGGGATGGGGACCATCCACCAGAAGGGGTGGGGGAGCATCCCTCAGGAAACTCATGCTGAGGAAGAAATCTCAAAAGCCAGGAGCCCTAAAGCCACGCCTGGGCAGCCCCAAAGCCTGGGTTCTGACAGAAACCCTCAGGGTCTGGAGTCCAAGAGTTTTCTTAGTGGGCTGCTGGGCTGTCTCCCTCCCCTTCCCAGGCATCCCTGTCTCCTCCCCCAGCTCATTTCTGTGTTCCATCTGAGGGGCGGGAGGAAGGCAGGAGGGGGAGATGGCAGGACCCAGACGAGATCCTGAGGACTCTCCCAGCCTTCATTGCCATGGCAACGCTGCTATTTTTATCCCATTGCTCAGGATGCTCAAAGCTCTGACTTTCTCCGTTCCAGAGAGGCCAGGCTGGCTTCTGCCCTCATCCTTCAACCCAGCACCTTCTCCCAGAGGACTGAGAAGGGAGAAGAGGTGTGGAGGCCAGGGGAACCCACCGGGTCACCCCTTCACCAAGGCACTTCCATTCCTTTAGACCATGGGAACAGTTTGACAGGGGTTCACCTCTGCAAGCTCTTAATTTCATGTTTTCTAGGAGCTTAGACTCCCCCTGGTCCCCATGGGAGGCTGCTCCAGAGAAAAGGAAGAGCTGCTGCTTGGGATGACTTTTTCCCACATAGCCATGGCACTGAGGCCACTACCCTTCCTGAGAAAACCACACCTGGTTCTGGAGAATGTCCTGTTGGTACAAGCCCACCCCGGCCTCTTGAAAGGGTACAGACAACTAAGTTTTCTTAATCAGCCATCAGCGATGCTAATGTCACTGGGGCATCTAAACAAGTACTTCCTTTTCCTCTGTCCCTCCACCAAAGAATTGGGGCAAATGGGTTTCATGTGTCTGGCCAGTCTTTCTGCGCAAAGCAAGATGGCATCTATTCTCCAGGCTGGAAAGCAGATTCCTGGGTTCTCCTCCCCACAAACAGCTGCGTTTTTCTCCAGGGGCTTGAATCTTGAGGATGCTTTTGAGGGCAGAGCTTAATGAAAGGACTTCCGAGAGCATCTTTTTTCTCTGTCCCTTCTCTCAGGTCCAGACTCTGGTCCTGTCCCTATGTCCCCACCTCCACCCCAGTGGCAGGGACCCTGAAAGTCAATGGTGCTAACATTCCCCACCTATACACTCCAATGTAGGTCAGTGAAATGTGAACCCAGCACTCTGGGGCTGCAGGAGCAGGAAGCAATTTCATGGACATCCTCAAGACCCCAACCCTGGAGACAGGTCCAGGTCTTAACAAAGCAGCAATCTATGTTGTGTTAGACTCCCACATCCAGGTTCTACCTTGGCTGAGCTGACTCTTGGATGGTTAATTTTCCTAGGGTGGCCGGGACCCATTTACTAAGCCTCTAATTGGTTTCCTCTTGGCTCAAGTTGCACGGTTTCCCGAATCTATGCACCTGGAGTAAGCACTTTTCTGCTTGCCACTGAAAAGCATGCCGGCAAATGCTGCTCTGTTAATTGCTGTAATAAACAGACTTTCTTATATCCCTTTGCAGTAAATGAATTATGCTGTCAGGGTAGATGGGGCATCCACGTTTATGTCTCACTGTGATACACTGCAGAGGCAGCTAAACATTTATTCCCACCACCTCTCCTGGGGAGAGGGGGCAGAATGGAGACTGGGAGGAAGAGCCAGGAGCATGGACGTAAAGTGAGGTGATGGGACCTCAGAAGGACACACTGAGCTCCTCGAACTCTGTGAGCCTCACTTGTGCTACCTATGAACTGAAGGAAGCCAGGCCTCCTGCCTCTTCGCCTCTCAGAGAAATAGAGGATAAAGGTAGCTGGAGATGGGGGGAGCTGGCAGGCAAGAAAGGGGCTTAGGACTACAATATGAGCTCCTAGACTTAAAGCTGCCTTTGTTTTTATAGAGCAAATAAAGGCCTTTAGTAGGGCTTCTCAGAACTATTGACAGAACACATGGGAATGTTCAGACTTAACAGAAGAGAAAGATGCTATAAGATGACAGAATGTTGTTGTTAGGTGCTGTTGAGTTGATCCCAACTCAGCAGCTCCATGTGACAGAGTAGAACTGCCCCATAGGGTTTCCTTGGCTGTAATCTACGGAAGCAGCTCCCCAGCTTTTTCTCCTGCAGAGCCACTGGGTGGGTTTAAACCGCCAACTTTTTGGTTAGCAGCTGAGCGCTTAACTGTTGTGCCACCAGAGCCGTTTGGCATAACATTAAGAACAAGATTTGTTATGTCATAACTACACTTTGGTTGGGGGAATGGAGATTTCAAATTATCATTGAAGCAAAGGAGAGGAAGGAATACCAAAACCCAGCTTCTTGCAAGGCATGGAGTTATTTGGGGCAAGGCAAGGCTAAAGCCCCACGCCAGCAGCTATAGGTTAGAGCAGTGGATTGCACTGAGGGGGGCAGTCACCCGTTTGCCCAGCTCAGCCTTCATGGTGCCCAGCACATAGGCACTCCATAAATGGGCTGGGCAGGCATGCGCCTGAAGCTTTTCAGAATGTGACACGCTCATGCATCGCCTGGGATGCCAGCCCCGGCCCCTCTGCTGTCTGCTTCCCAACCCTTACCTCCTCGTGTGGAGAAATGGGTGGTTGTACTGCTGTCGGATGAAATCCGTTTCAACCACTGTTGAGTCCTGACCCTGCACAAAGGCCTGTGGTCGGAGCTGCGGGAGAAACACAGGTGAAGCAGACCTTGCCCCGGCCCTTGAGGAACTCTGTCTAATAAAAAGCAATGTGACAAGGCTTAAAGCATGCAGGACGCCTTAGGTAGAATACAAGCAAGGTGCTCTGGGGTTTCAGGGGTCTAAGGGAGTACAACAGTTTGGAAAGTGGCGAGGGATCAGAGGAAGGGAAATGAGAGCTGAGCCTTGAAGAATGGGGAGAAAAATATGTTCAGGGCACAGAGCCTGGGACCCCTCACTCCTCCTTGCGAACATCTACAGACATCTGCCCATGAATAGAAGCGAAGACAGAGCCAGCAAAGACCTTGCCAACAGGTGCTATAGGCAGCCTCTTCTGTCCCAGATGGTCCCTACCTATTGCTGTCCAGTTGATTTCAACTCATAGCAATCCTATAGGACAGAGTAGAACTGCCCCACAGGGTTTCCAAGGCTGTATGTAATCTCTACGGAAGCAGACTGCCATATCTTTCTCCTGAGGAGTGGCTGGTGGAATCGAACTGCCGACCTTTCAGTTAGCAGCTGAGTGCTTTAATCACTGCACCACCGGGGCTTCTTAGGTAGGCCCTAGTGCTCCCAAATTCCTCTCCTCTCCAGGAATCTGATACCTGAAATTCCACCATTAGTGTTTCCTCATTCTGACTTTGGACTTTAATCCCTGGGTAATGTAGGAGGAAGGCAGACAGTGGGCAGTGATCAGGCACCACAGCATCAGTGAATATATCCGATTCCCTCCCAGAGCAGTTTTCCTTAGGACAGGGGCAAAGAGCATGAGCGCATCAGTGGGTACCTGGCCAAGAGGTGAGGGGCACCACCTGGTGGGGAATGGGGGCAAAGAAGGAATGGCTGGGAGCTCTGACAATGAACTTCCTCTATCTAAGAGCAATGCCTGACCGGCCATGGGGGTCTACTGGTATTGATGCTCCCCTTCCCTCTGCAGCCCTGCTCCCTCCTTTCCCTTCCTCTTCCTTCCTCCTCCCAGCTCTTCTCCTACCACCATTCCCTACCCTCCTTCCAAAGAGACAGTGAGGAGACCTCAGCCATCAGGGGATGTTCCCTTGTGTCCCACCACACTGCCAGGGACCAGAAGTGTGGGACAGAGGCCTGGTGGCAGTCCTAAAGCTGCCGGGTTTCTGTCCCGACTCTGCACCAGCTAAGACGCTTGTTGGTGGCCAGGCAGACACGTGGCTTTGTCTGTCTGGACCTCAGTTTCCCCACTTGTAGAATGGGTGGAAATCTAGCTCCACCTCCCTTCCACTCAATTGGCTCCGCGGAAATGAGCACAAGATTCGGAATCCGAAGTCTTCCGTTCTAATTTCAATGCTCTTTACCAGGCCTTCAGAAGCCATTTCATCTCCCTGAAACTCTGTTTTCCAGATAATAACACCCACTCCACAAGTTTTCTTGCAGATCAAGTAAGATAGCATGTGCTGAAGTGTTTACTTATCACAGTGCCTGGCACAAAACAGGTGTTTAATACCAGTTAATTAAAAGGGGGAGCCCTGGTGGCAAAGTGGTTAAGAGTTCAGGCTGCTAACCAAAAGGTCAGCAGTTCGAATCAACCAGCTGCTCCTTGGAAATCCTATGGGACAGTTCTACTCTGTCCTAGAGGGTCACTATGAGTCGAAATGGACTCAGTGACACACAACACTTAAAAGCGTTAGCTGAAGGAATGACAAACGGCAAGTGTACATTTTGCATATCTCAAATATTACTCTGCAGCTAGCACGGTCGGGGTACCAGCTGCCTTTGAGTCGACTCCGACTCACGGCAACCCCATGTGTGTCACAGTAGAACTGTGCTCCATAGGGTTTCAATGGTTGATCTTTTGGAAGTAGACCACCGGGCCTTTCTTCCGTGGTGCTTCTGGGTAGACTGGAACCTCCAACCTTTTGGTTAGCTGTGGAGCGCATTAACGTTTGCACCACCCAGGGACTCCCAGTGTTGGATACAGAATAGGGATTCAGTAACCATGGGTCAGACTGAATTGAAGACAGAGGTATGGAGATGTCAGGAATTATTAAATTAGCTCACCTTTGCCCTAGAAAATTTCCCCCTTTCTCAGGTAATAGACAAGAAATAGTGTATAAATATACTTGCCCCAAAATGCAGTGTTGGGTGGTGTGGTGAAACTGACCCGGGGCTCCTCTAACTTCTGATTCTCCCCGCCCCCCACCCCAAACTGGCTAAGCGCCCTAGGACGAGTCATTTCCTTCCGTAACATTTTGGAGCGCACCCTGTAGGTGGCGCTCTCCCATCATCTCAGTCTTAGGGGGACCTCAGGGGTAGGGCGTGAGGGGTGAGGGGAAGTGTGAAGGAAAAACAGTCCCACGCGTGACTCACGTATTTACATCTGAACTGTCAAAATAGTTATTTTTAAGTCGAGTTCCGTCTGCTGCCGGTTTCAAATCAAGAGGAGCTGTGGCGGGCGCGCCCCGCTGCGGAAGTGAGGGCGGCGGGAGTTGCGTGCCGAGTGCGCGCGCAGAGCAGCTCTCCTGCTGCGAGGGTGCTCCTGGAGGAGAGAGGTGTACCTGGGGCTGTGTGGGCGCGTGTCTTCCTTTGGCAACTTTGCACCTATCTTCGAGCTGTGCAAACTTGGTGCTGGCCTGACGGGCCACTCCTGGCTCTGTAGAGGAGATGAGGAGGCTTCTCTATCTCGGGTGTGTGTGTGTGTGTGTGTGTGTGTGTGTGTGTGT